>NC_134798.1:51801212-51808712 GCF_046742065.1 Oratosquilla oratoria
CTACATCGGAGTATGAAGTAGTTGTGTGGTCTCACACACACACACACACACACACACACACACACACACACACACACACACACACACACACACACATATATATATATATTTATATATATATATATATATATATATATATATATATATATATATATAATATGCAAAGTAGACCATTTGGGAAAAAAGAAACTAACGAAGCAGAGCGCTTTCGTATATTACATCTTCATTGCAAAAAGTATTGGTTCTTATTAGCATATATATATATATGTGTGTGTGTGTGTATTTATGTAAGAAAGAGGATACAAAGATCCCAAGCCTGGTAGATAAGACGGTGAATTGGGACAACCCACACAGGAGGAGCGAGGACTGTGTGTGTGTGTGTGTGTGTGTGTGTGTGATATTTAGATCAGAGAACGAAATAAATGAGTACGTGTTGATATGGTTAGATATAACAAGAGGTCTTTGTGAAAGCAACACAATGTGTGAAGGATATTAGGAAGCTCAGCTATCCATGTGGATCCGTCGGTTTGTGAAACATATTACATGAAGTCATACAGGTCGACATTATGAAAAAAAATTAAAGGAAATATTGATAAATTGAGATTTAGAAACGGGACCTCGTGAGCATAGCTCCAAACTTGTGTACTACAGTTAGGTAGATGTAAATAGGTAAGTACACACACACACACACACACACACACACACACAAGCATGGAAGCAAACGCATGTGCTTGTATGGATGTTTATTTATTTATTTATTTATTTATTCATTTTTTTTTTCCAAACTGAGCCAAGCGAGGACACACATCCGTTGATACAAACAACAGGAAAGAGCTTCCTCCTCCTCCTCCTCTTACTCCTACTCCTCCTCCTCCTCCTCCTCCTCTTCGTCCTCCTCCTCCTCCTCCTCGTCCTTCTCCTCGTCCCATTTTATCTTGTTTTATGTTTGTCGTTATCGTTTCTAGGTCTCCACGCTTCGAAGTAATCATGTGTGTACGTGTGTGTGTACACGTGTGTGTGTGTGTGTGTACACGTGTATGTATGTGTACGTGTGTGTGGGTGTTGCACAGTGGCCAACGTCGTCGTGTCCGGTTGGTCTGCTTCGTAGATTCGAAAGATTCGAACTTCGAAAACCACTTATAAGTGGAGCCAACTGTACACGTGTACACACAACCCTCTCGCGTGTACTGTACACTCACGCAGACATGCGCACGCACACAGTGGCACACGACTCGTGGCGCAGTTGGTAGAGTTCCCGGCCCCCACTACGGCGGTTCGGGTTCGAATCCCTCGCAGGGCTGAAATGATTTCATTATCGCTGCGCTGCGAGTCATTACTCCAACTCTCGTGGGTGGGGAGTTGTGTGTGTGTGTGTGCGTGTAAGGTCACAGCATTACCCATAGATCGGTCATATATAAGCTCTGAGCTCTCTTCTGGGAGGGAAATAGCTGTCAATCACGAGTCCAACACGTGGTCCAAGACCATGGTGAATCACAGGAAACAGGCTTGTAGCAGGTGTGCTTTTGTTGTCAGGATGACGTGGCGGGGGGTGGGGGTGGGGGGAGCAGAGTGGACAAGCATGTGGGGTAGTTAGCTCCCCCCCCCCGGGCACATGCACGCGCGCGCGCACACACACACACACACACACACACACACACACCATCCACAGCGTGATGGACTGTTTCAGATACAGAAATCTAACCCACGATGTATTCCTACAAACACATCTATTGTTGCTCTTGTATTGATGCAAGATTTTGTGTTGAAATACTTTAATTGTAAAAGGACTTATTTTTGTGTGTGTGTAATAATGATGATAATAATATACGGTTTATTGTGTGTGTGTGTGTGTGTGTGTGTGTGTGTGTGTGTGTTACTCGACAAAGATATTACCGGACAAATGGCTAGTAGCAGCGACGTAATTCAAATAATCAGACCCGCGTTCGAAGCTTCGCGACGGCCGGGTATGGATATTTGAACCAAATGTATATTTGCAGAACTCTTCTGGTGTAATGTCAAGGTTCAGGTTCAGATGTCCGTGAGTTTTGAGTCGACGACGTGTGCCAGTTGTTGGTAATCTACGACTTTAGGGAGAAAAAGAAAAAAGTAAACAAATATTTGGGGACAATAGCCGCGTCATAGCGGGCGAATTTCTCCTAGACATTAAATGCGTTATCACTCTGGGCAATTTTGCCTCCGACAGTGGGAGCTGATTTACAGACTGAGGAACAAAATGCCGGAGGTGGGCGGTACCACCGATTAATCGGAGGTTGGAGTGAAATTACCCCCAGTGTGATAACTCCCCATCCGGGGCAAGTGACAGTCACCGGTGCCACATGGGTTCGTTCGCGGCAGTCTGGGAAATGATGCTCTTGGACGAAGATTTCTGGAATTAGTGACCGAACTGTGCGTGAGATCGTGACAGAACGCCTCGTCTCCAATCATACCGTGGCTCATTGTATGACTAGTCTCGACCCTCGGCGAACTACTGTTTTATATACAGTATATACATGTGTGTGTGTGTGTTTGTGTGTGTGTGTGTGTGTGTGTGTGTGCATACATAATGTATATATAGTATATGCACACACACACACACATATATATATATATATATATATATATATATTATATATATTATATATATATATATTATATATATACATAAATACATGCATAAGATTTTTACGTTTTAGAAAAAACAGGAAAATAGTTTTTTCTTCTGTCGCCCACTCTGAATATTGACATTTACCCCTTTTGGGGTCACTTTTAACCTGTTCCCTCTCTCCCCCTGGTCAAGGTCATCTTGTGACCTCGTCATTCATGGTAAACCCGTCCTGAATCCAGCACTGAGTCGTCTCGTCGCCGTCGCCGTCGCGACTTTCCTTATATGGTCATGGCGACCAGTGAGCGCCACCGGGGCCCCCGACGATTCGTGTGGGCGTTGGGAGAGCGCGCAGGGTGTGTTGTCCAGTTGTGCATATCTCTCTCTCTCTCTCGCTCTCTCTCTCTCTCTCTCTCTCTCTCTCTCTCTCTCTCTCTCTCTCTCTCTCTCTCTCTCTCTCTCTCTCTCTCTCTCTCTCTCAATATCTCAATCTGTCAATCTCTCTTTTTGATCTCTCAATCATTTTTGGAGGAGGGGGAGGGGAAAGGTAAAGGGGGAAAGGGGAACGACAGGAGAAAGGAAAATGGGAAGGGAAAGGAGAAGAGATAAGAAAAGGGGATGAAGAAAGGAAAGAAGGGGTAGGGAATAGAAGAGGAAAGGAAATGAAGGGAAAGGAGGAGAAGGGCAAGAGGAAAGGATTTAAGTGTCTGGCACCCGACCGGACCTCAGCCTTTATCGAACTCAGCGACCACGAGTTCGAGAAACTGGTGACAGGACCTGCGTTGGCACCCTGTTGAAGGAGACACTTCAATCCAGAGGTTCTCAGCCTTTGGTCCTCGGGACGGTTTACAAGGGTACTTAGATGATTAGCGGAAGTAACTACAGTTTCCACTTCTGCATATATATTATCACTTTACATAATTTTTGTATGCTAATGGTTATATGATTAATAGAGTCATTACAAATTGAACATATTGATAATCATTGCGGTACCGATATATATTTGATATGTCTTAATATATTACCATTTCATATTCTGTGTCAGGTTTATGGAGGTACGGGTCGATGGTCTGATGACTCGCGATACGTAACGTGGAAAAGGGTTAAGAACCCTTGTTTTAAAAGGTATTTACCGTGCTGGCTACAGAATGAAAGAACATTTTCCTGAACATCCCATGAAAGAATATGTAGTTACTCCTAAATATAAACAATATGGTGTTTAAAAATATATAAGAAAAAATATGGTCGTCTTGTGTTCAGGAAAGACTACAGTAGGTAAAAAAACCCAGAGGGGTGACAGTCAAGGGATACTTTAAAAAGTGTTTAGCGTGTTGGTGCTTGATTCCCACGTTGGCGCCGGATTCGCTCCTTGGCGCCGGATTCCCTCCTTGGCGCCGGATTCCCTCCTTGGCCCCGAATTCCCTCCTTGGCGCCGGATTCCCTCCTTGGCGCCGAATTCCCTCCTTGGCGCCGGATTCCCTCCTTGGCGCCGAATTCCCTCCTTGGCGCCGAATTCCCTCCTTGGCGCCGAATTCCCTCCTTGGCGCCGAATTCCCTCCTTGGCGCCGAATTCCCTTCTTAGCGCTGGATTTCCTCGTTGGCGCCGGATTCCATCGTTGGCGCTGGACTTCCTCGTTGGCGCCACTGTTGACAGTTTGCATATGTAATTTTATTCAGTCGAAGCTCTTCCCACCAACCGAGTCTCGAACCTTTTCGCTGCTGTTCTGTTGTACATAGGTTTGAGTTGCCGCCAGGCGACTTTATTCAGACGAGAAAAAATGTTGCTCTGTGAAATGGCCGAAGATAAATCTGAGTGTTCTTGAACGCAAAAAAAAAAAGTCATTCGGAATGGGAGAAGACGGGATTTTCGAAATAATTTCGCAAGAAACACGTCCGTTGACGAACTTGGAGTGAATGAACTCGCCATTCCAGTCATACGAAGTGGGAAGTGGAAAACCCCTGGTATGGCAAGAACTGTCAGTTGCAGTAAGCTTTTTCTTCTTTCTTCTTCTTCTTCCCGCCTGGCTAGGGCTGTCGGTAACCAAGGCAAGAAACACGTAGCGGTTCCCGGGAATCGACCTCACGACCTCCTGTTTCATTCATGCGTCGTGGGGCCCCGTCAAGGTCAAATGGAAGAGGAGAAGGAAGGATGACCGTTCTGTGATAGGTTCAGGTGGCGTTTGTGGTTGTGCACTGTCGGGCTAGACCGGGTCTGGCGGTGTGCGTGCGCACGCGCACTCTCGAACAACACGCACGCACGTGCAGACATACAGTTGGATGCATGTCATCACGTGAAAAGATTGTCATTACTTTTTTCATTGACAATACTTATTATTGCCAATATCATTTTTGTTGACAATATTTATTGCCGTCATTAGTTTTTAATTTCAATGTCATTTCCAGGTTTAAGAAGGAAATAGGCAATAACTGGTTTACCAATTGAGTGGTTAACAAATGGAGTAGACTTAATACCCATATAGTGAGCGCTGAAACGGTTGGTTGTATTAAAGAGGTTAGATCATTTTATGGATAGGGATGACACGTGGTAAGGGACATGGAACTACCTAGTGTAGGCCTTATGGTTTCTTGCAGTCTCCCATTATCCTTCCCACTGCGCCATGTTGCAGGGGAAGGGACCTCGGCTGGATGAAATCCGTTGCCGGGAGTCCTGAACAAGGACCCCCAAGTTGGATCAAATGGTCTGAAGTTAACCAAAGTGAAAACATAGAAAGAGAGAGAGAGAGAGAGAGAGAGAGAGAGAGAGAGAGAGGTAAGCCTAAAGAGTTAGTGAACGGAAAACCTAGAGAGAGAGGAACATAAAGAGTGAGTTAGAGTGGAGAACATGAAGAGAGAGTGAGAGAGGGGAAAATCTAAAGAGAGAGGGAGAGAGAGGAAAACCTAAAGAGTGAATGAGTGAGAGAGAGGAGAATCGAGTGTGTGTGTGTGTGTGAGAGAGAGAGAGAGAGAGAGAGAGAGAGAGAGAGAGAGAGGAAGGAAGTGAGTGAGTGTGGGATCCGGACTCCGAAGGTGGTTGGGTGGGCGGCATTCCAAACCCGGTCCGTCATTGCCTCTTGGATAAACACGTAATCGACCAACAGGTTGATTATTCATTATTGTTATTATTATTGTTATTGTTATTATTATTATTATTATTATAATGTCTAGTCTTCTTCACCTCTTCCTCCGCCTCCTCCTCCTCCTCCTCCTCCACTTCCGCCTCCTCCTCCTCCGCCTCCACCTTCGCCTTTGCAGAATGTTAGAAAGTGCTTCTGGTATCCGGAAGTCTGATCGTTGTCATTCCGAATATTGGGGCATTTCGAATTTCAGATATTCCCAACATAGCTGCTATCTGTAAGGGAGAGGGAGGGGGTGTTTCCGGGAACCCCAAAGGGAGTGGGGGGGGGGGCGTGATGTGGCCCACTTCAGAGGATTTATTCTGCCAGGTGGTTTTGTTTCGGCTCATGGGGAGCCTTCTTGTTGTTATCCTTGTGGAGTATTTTTTATGTACATAGGTGTGTGTGTGTCTGTGTGTACATACGTGTGTCTGTGTGTGTATGTGTACATACGTGTGTCTGTGTGTGTATGTATGTACATACGTGTGTATGTGTATGCACATACGTGTGTGTGTGTACGTACGTGTATGTGTATGCACATACGTGTGTGTGTGTACGTACGTGTATGTGTATGCACATACGTGTGTGTACGTACGTGTATGTGTATGCACATACGTGTGTGTGTGTACGTACGTGTATGTGTATGCACATACGTGTGTGTATGTACGTACGTACGTGTGTGTATGTACGTAAGTACGTGGGTATGTACGTGTGTGTGTGTATGCTTGTGTTTTTGTTCGATGTCTCCTACATTGTTTCGAGTCTTGAGTGAGAGGAAGAGGAAGGGGAAGGCGTGGGAAGGTTCGGGAGTGTGTGCTGGAGGAGGAGGAGGAGAGGGTCTCTCTCTCTCTCTCTCTCTCTCTCTCTCTATATATATATATATATATATATATATATATATATATATATATATATATATATATATATCGCTGTGTGTGGGTGGGTGGGTGGGTGCGAGTGTGTGCGTGTGTTCTCTCCATTCTCAATCTTTTGTATACATCACTTTCTTTGAAGTGTGTGTGTGTGTGTTCTCCGTTATTAGCACTTCTCTCATATGTCTCCTTTTCAAAAAAACATCGACTACTCGAACACAAACCAAAAACCCCTGGATTGTTTAACCTTTCGTGGGCGGTGAGAGTGGCAGCTAGCGATGGTGTTAGTGATGTGAAATATGGTGTTAGTGGTGGGAGAAGTTGGGAGACAGGAACCTTATGACACCGTGCCAACATGACACACGACACTCCACACTCTGTGTCCCCTCTAGAGATGCAACGGATCAAGCAGCTCCGTGGGATGTTGTACGTGTTGACTTTCCCGCGTCAGTTTGGAGCCCCCCCCCTCCCCCCCGTCTCCACAAGAATGAGGAGAGACTGCAAGAGACCATAAGGCTTACACTTTGTAGTTCCATGTCCATTGCCGCCTGTCATCACTATCTATAAAAGTTACATAATAATCTCTTTAAACAACAAATTGTTTTAGCGATCACTACATGGTTACTAGAACATAAGAACGGGGGGGGGGAGACTGCAAGAGACCATAAGGCCTACACTTGGCAGTTCCATGTTCATTACCACCTATTTTCCGTATCCATAAAGTTATATAATCATCTCGTTAAGTCAACAAATTATTTCAGCTTTCAGTACATGGTTACTAACTCTATTCCATTCATTAACCTCTGTTGGTAAACTAGTTCTTGTCTATTTCCTTCTTAAACCTGATTTGTCTAATTTACATCCATTACCACGTGTCCTGCCCTGTCGTCTTAATATGATGACCTTGTGCCAC
>NC_134798.1:51811212-51813712 GCF_046742065.1 Oratosquilla oratoria
TCTTCCTGCAGGAGCCGCCGCTGTCGTCGATTCTCCGCTCTGACCAGCTGGCAGTCGCGGCTGTGATCCCTTAATTCAAGACTCCCCCCTCCCTCCCTCCCTCCCTCCCCCCCCTCTTAGGTGACCAGTATCCTTCGGTGACGGCCTAAAGTATCAAGACCATCCTAACTCCTGCCCCCCTCCCCTCCCCATCACCCTACGTCTGAATAGAATGGATTGGCGCTAGTCGGATCGGTATCGCATAGTCAAGGGAAAAATGCGCGGTTGTGTGTGAACGCCTTCGTTGACTTACATTATAATTGAACCGCCGCAGGTGTGAATGAAAAAGTATGGCGACAGCCAAGAGGAGAGAGAAGAAATGCCAACCGGTTCTGAAGGGGCTAATTGATATCGAGGGTCGACTCCGGGGCTAGATGAGGTAGCCCAAGGCACTAGGGGCGAGTGTCATCTGGCACAGTCAGGGTCAGTCACCCAAGGTGGACGGGCTAGGCCTTCAGCAACCCCCCCCCCGCGCCGTTTCCCTCCATACATGGGCCGCATATGGGATCCTCCGCGACCTACTTGTTAGTCTTTCTTATTGCCCGCGGCTCTCAAGCAGCGGTTCCGCTCGTCGTCCGCCAACTGTCGATTCATTGGTTGAGGGTTGATGGAGTTTTCCCTCCGTGTTTTTTTTTTTTTTTCCATTGGTTAGCGGTTAGCTGTTTACTTGTTTGCCAACTTGTTTACGCCCGTTGCACCTGTGTTACAGGTTTGCTAGTTTTTGTTTGTTCAGTTGATATGCTGATGGTGTGTGTGTGTGTGTGTGTGTGTGTGTTTATGTTTATGTATTTACCTAATTGTAGCTCGTTGAATCCCGTCTCCTCTCCAATTTATATCTAGTCTCAAGTTCATGTAGGCTGTGTGTGTGTGTGTGTGTGTGTGTGTGTAGATGGTAGATTGATAGTATATAATAGGTAGTATACATAGGTATACATAGTATACATAGGTAGCCAGTACTTCGCCATTCCCACCACCACCATCATCACCTCACCACCGCCACCACCATCTATACCACCACCTCACCACCACCACCACCACCACCACCACCACCACCATCTTAAACACTGAAACTATTCACCAACCTTGGGTGTGAAGTTCGCGTCATGAGACGCTCATCTGCGACCGAAGCCGTCACCTTTGCCCTATGTGCTTCGGACCACCAAGGCAATGAGCACTGGCCGACAGCCTTTGGAATCTAAACCAGTGCGCCACAGCGGTGTTTTTCTTCTGCGTTTTGGTATTTTGCCCACGTGTTGGCACGTATCGGCAACCGGTCGTTCAAGCCCTACCCACTTCCCCATCCCCAACCCTAAACCCAACCCCCTCTCCTCAACCCCCCTTCCCCATCCCTATCCCCAATCCCCCTTTCCCAACCCCATCCCCCATTCCCATCCCCAAACCCCAATCACCTTTTCTCATCCCCATCTCCCTCCCCCCCTTCCCAATCCCCCTTTCCCATTCCCCATCCCCACGTGAATCTTTTGGCCGGCTGTATAATACAGCTTCTTAAACTGTATGTCCACCCCTGGAGAATCTGGAAACGTCGTCCCACCCCCGAGTCTCTGCCGAGTGTGTACCGGAAGCCGGCCGTTTACGAACTCCCGTCCTCCCCGCCGCGCCGGCTTGATAGGCGTCCCGGCCAGTCGGTCAGTTAACGGCACCCAAGGTTGCCGGCCGACCGGGCGGCCGGTCTCGTAAGAAGACTTCTCCGACAGACAGCTTCATCATGTGGTGTGGTCTATCCCGGGAGAAGGTCCTTACACCTGGGCAAGTGGCCGTCATTAGCAGCCGTGAGGATCTTTTCACACGTATCGACTTTTCGCCGTGCGCCGTCCACGACACGTCGTCGTGCTCTCAAATAACCATGAGTGTCAATGGACGCTTTTACACGTGGTCGTGGCGGTGAAAGCGTATGTACAACCTTGGTTATTTGAGAGCACGACGACGTGTCGTGGACGGCGCACGGCGAAAAGTCGATACGCGGTTTGCGTTGAACGTTTAAAATACAGCCTTGTTTCTGGTCTCGGAAAGGTTGATTTGGGAGAGTCGGCCATCTTTGTTATGTAATCTGTAGTCCCAGGCGCTGTTCACACTAGCGGTTTGAACCGCGTGGAAACCGCGGCGGTATCGCATAGTCAAGGGAAAAATGCGCGGTTGTGTGTGAACGCCTCCATTGACTTACATTGCAATTGGACCGCCGCGGATCAAACCGCTAGTGTGAACAGGTTCGATATATGTAGCAGAACTCGAGTCGGTTGACCTTCCGTCCCCATAACAAACCTTGATATTCTTAAGTTAATAATAATAACACCAAATGGTGATAACTATAATAGTTAAATAATGTTTTCCTCAGATTAAAAACGAGTAATTCTGAGCTGGCGTATTGGGGTGGCAAGGGGGTAAAGGTCCATCGAGACGGCCTTCAGGCTTGAGACCGCCCCGATACAGTACTCGTCTGTTG
>NC_134798.1:51816212-51858712 GCF_046742065.1 Oratosquilla oratoria
AGTAACTGGGAGGAGAAGTAAAGAAGGAAGATTGTGTGGGATGAGACAAAGGCTGTGGGGGGAGGAGGAGAAGGAGGAAGAGGGAGAAAAGGATGAGGGGGTGGGAGTAACTGGGAGGAGGAATATAGAGGGAAGATTGTGTGGGATGAGACGAAGACTGTGGGAGAAGGAGGAAGAAGAGCTGGGGATGGGAGTAACTGGGAGGAGAAGTAAAGAAGGAAGATTGTGTGGGATGAGACAAAGGCTGTGAGAGGAGGAGGAGGAAGAGGAAGAGGAAGAAGAAGAGCAACACAAGTGTAGCCTCCACCTGCATTCCCTCGTCACCAGGTGTTGTCGCCCCCACTCACACACAGACCGAGATCAGACCTTCTCTCATTCTTCCTCTCTTTCTGTATTGTCTTGGGCAAGTGCGAGGATGGGAGGACGGAAGGGTACTCTTTGTGTTGTGAATAGTCATCGTGGCTGTGGACATATTGGTCGTGACTCAGAGTGCGGGACGGTATGGGCGAGGTGACTCATGGTCAAGGGCATTGTATACAGTGAGGTCTGCTCTTGGCCCAACCAGCTCTCTTGAGCTCTTTTGAGAGTTGGTCGAGCCTCCGCGGCTCTGCAGGCAGCAAGAGTCTGTTCTCATGGCGATTGAACAAGAGGAACAACCCCCATTCCCTCTTGACGTGAAATTATTATTATTATTTATTTATTTATTTATTTATTTATTTATTTTGACCGAATGGATAACTCGACAAAAGAGGTGAGAAAAGGAGGCGAGAAGAGAGAGAGAGAGAAAAAGAGAGAATCAGCTGAATTGGAGAACGACTTAAGTCAGCTGATCAGCAACACGAGTGAAGAAAACTCCATCCAGGAGACACGTACCATCGTGACGTAACTCGTTTATTGCAACGCCCCAACAAAGGACTACGTTTGATTGCCTTCGTAGGCCGGTGACCTCACGAAACGAAGAACTGGTCTGGAAAGACTTCGGCGAAATCGTCCTCGATCCAGCCATTGTCATCTCGCCTCGACGCGACGTCGTCAAAGAAAGTTTAGTGTCTATGGAACTGTGGCCACAGGTTGAGAAGGTTGAGTGCAGTTAGGCCTAGTACAGGGGTTGGGAACCCATGTCACGCGTGCAAAACCTAGCGCACTGACGACTTTTTTCCGGCACGCGAAACCCAGAGCTCACCTTAAAATAGATAACTCGTAAATCTCCAGCTTCTTTTGTATGACCATTGGTAACCGCAGGCTGCGCTGAGCAGCTGATTGGGGCCATTATAAGGGGTGATGGGAGGGGCCCCATACTCGTATAAGTAGACCCTATCATTTTACCCCCCATTGTCACGCGAGAAAATTCTGTATCAAAGACTTGCCTGATTTTGGCACCCACGTTCAAAAAGGTTGCCCGCCCATAGTCTAGTTATTCTAGTGACTCGCGTTCGTTACTCGGTGGCCTTGTGAAAGCGGGCTGACCCCCACCCCCACCACCACCTGCTTCGCATAGGGAGGGAAGTACTTCTGCTGGTAACGGGCTCGCTTCTGTTTTCAAACTCAGCTGGGAACTCTTGTTGATGTTGTTTGTGTTGCGTTGCTAGGCAACGGCGGATCACCAAAAAAAAAGTCTTCTCATTGCACTATCATGTCGTACTATATTACTTTTTTTTACCGTGCAATATTTCATTAGCTGCTGGTTTATAATTTCCTGAAATGTTAGGAATCAGATGTGTTAGGATTCTATAGATAAATAGATAAAAAGTGTATAAAGGGAGGCTCGAGAAAACAGCCGTGGAGACAAGCACTGATTGGCTGATTGATTTGTTATTGTTGGTGCCGCAATATCATGGTCATATGGCGCCGCTGGAGACGAGCATAAGGAGCATGAAGGTAAAGAGGAGAGAGGACAGGGGTAAGGAAAGGGAAGACAATGGTGGGGAAGGGAGGACAGGTGTAGGGAAAGGGAGGGCAGGGGTAGGGAAAGGGAGGGCAGGGCTAGGGAAAGGGAGGGCAGGGATGGGGGGAAGGGAGGACAGGGGTAGGGAAAGGGAGGGCAGGGGTAGGGAAAGGGAGGGCAGGGCTAGGGAAAGGGAGGGCAGGGATGGGGGAAGGGAGAGCAGGGATGGGGGAAGGGAGGGCAGGGGTAGGGAAAGGGAGGGCAGGGATGGGGGAAGGGAGGGCAGGGATGGGGGAAGGGAGGGCAGTGGTAGGGAAAGGGAGAGCAGGTGTGGGGTGGTAATGTTGTAAAAGCTTCTAGAACATCAAGGTTAGGTAACATCTTGTTTAGTCCATGGAGAATGCGGCAGTAACTCCCGGCCCCGACAGTACACAAAGAGGGGACCCACGAGCGTAGAAGCTCTGTTCCTGTACGTTACAGTGCGGTCATTGGAACACTGGGACGGACACCAATTGACATTGACTTCCTTATCTCGCCAGTGGTTGTATCAGTATGGCAGTAAACTTCTCTATTGTAAGGTCGTGTATGTAATGAAGAGTGGGTGTAGGTGTAGGTGTGGACGGGGGTGGGAAGCTGATGTACACGCACACACACACACACACACACACACACACACACACACACACACACACACACACACACACACACACACAGGGCTGAAATTATTTCAGTATCGCTGCGCTTCGAGTCGTTACTCCAACTCGTGGGCGGGGAGGTGTGTGTGTGCGTGTAAGGTCATAGCATTACCCATAGATCGGTCATACGAGCTGTGAGCTCTCTTCCGGGAAGGAAATAGCTGTCATTCACGAGTCCAACACGTGATCCAAAGAACAAGGTGAAAAGACCAAGATGAATCATACAAAGTATATACAGTTGAAAAAATAAGTTCTTCAACCCTTACTGAGATTCAAACTAAGTATCACTGTTTTAGAAAGATGCAACGATAATAATGATAATAGTAATAATAATAATAGTAATAATACTTTTTCGCGAAAGAAAATAAAATCAAAACGCTGTTACCGGGACCCTAATTGACGGACGTTTTTCCACGTTTGAGTGTGAGAGAGAGAGAGAGAGGGGGGGGGGAGAGGGAGAGAAAGTTTGATTGAGATTCATGCAACTGCCAATTAGCGAAGCGTTTTAAGAAGTCGTCGTCCCCACCACCTGTACGTACCGATGCCACATGTGGAACATTTGCGGACACTTGAGGCCAACCAGTGGCGTATCAAAACCATCCAAATGTGTGTGCGCGCGCGCGCGCGCGTTTGTGTTTGTGTGTGTATAATTATATGTAATTAGATGTAATTACATATAATCATAGGCAAAAAATATATAAGATACGTAGTCCGAAGGTTTTCGTCTATTAAGACAATGATATATACGTATAACAAAGAAGATATTGTAAGGAACATTGCTCATTCACACTAAAAGGAAAAATTAGTGTGAATATGTCTTAATTAGACGAAAACTTTCTGACAACGTATTTTATATACCGTCGATTTTTCTGCAAATTTATTTCCACGTCTTTCTTTGAATTACTACATATAGTTATATATAATTCTCTGCATGTTGTGTGTGTGTGTAGATTAGCATGAATATGATTTTTTGCAAAAAAAAAAAAGTACATTTATAACATTTGCATAGCGCGTATTACATAAACCAACAGCAGTCCCTAAAGCGCATAACAGGGCAAAGGTGACGGCTTCGGCCGTAGCTACTCAGCGCCTCCCGGCGTAGGTAGGGAGTGAGGGGAGTCCCAGATCGTTCCCGTAAAGGTGGGGGCACACTTGGCATTTGTTGCTACCAGCTTTTGCTATCTCGTTTAAGAAACCACTTCGGTTACGTTTTCTCTCTCTCTCTCTCTCTCTCTCTCTCTCTCTCTCTCTCTCTCTCTCTCTCCAAATGTCGCTTCACTCTTGCGTTATAGAAGCTTAATGACGAACTAAGAGAAATTAAACCTAAAATACGAATGTTAGACACAACATTGTTTATATGTTCTTACGGGAGTCCAGAATAACCGAAGTCGTTTCTATTCAGACGAGGTAGCAAAAGCAAGTAGCATGCTAGGCTGGTGTGCCGCCACATCACGAAACGCGCCCGCGGAATACGACGCTGCGAGCGGAGCGATCCTGAGAAGAATTTTAAACTCGTTTGGGGGGAAAAGAAAGGAACGCTTGCCTTTAACTGCGACGCATTGCATGCCTACACGTGCAGAACCACTTCGGGTAGTAATTGGTAGCAAATAACTCGAGAGAAATTCATAATGAGAGAAGGAAAGAGAAAATAAATGTGTGTGTGTGTGTGTGTGTGTGTGTGTGTGTGTGTGTGTGTGTGTGTGCGTGTTTGTGTGCGCGTGTTTGTGAAGTTAATCGCTAGTAACAGCGAATAAATACAATTTCCGTGCGAGTCCTTGGTTCGAATCCTGGGGCGACTGTCGGAAATGATGCATATATATATATACATACATATATATATATACAGTATATATACATATATATATATACATATGTATATGTATATATATTACAAAGGCGGAGCATGCCGACAGGAGACCTTTTGGTCCATATCTAGGTCGGATGCGAAAAAAAATCATAATGATAATAAAATATTAAATAAAAACTATAATGTAAATAACAAATATAATACATATATAAATGCATATATATGTATATTATTGTGTGTGTGTACATTGCAGAGAAACACAACTAACCATGTATGTATTTGTGTGTGTGTGTGTGTTGTGACCTTTCTTAGTAGAGCACGGTAAAGATGGAAACCACAACCCCCGTAATTAACCGGCTGGTTTCTCCATCACGCCCGTTTGCGCTGCGGCTGTGGACTGACCACAGCCGCCGCCGCCACAGCTTCTATGGAATCAGACTTGAATGTCATGAACACGCTTGTGTTCACAGAAGAACCGGCCATGACTTTTAGTCGTCATGGAGCTCGAAGGCGTCTTATTGCGCGCGCCTGCGCGTGTGTGTCTGTCTGTCTGTCTGTCTCAATATGGTCTTGGATTACTTGATGGACTCGTGATCGACAACTATTTCCCTCCCGGAAGAGAGCTCATATATGACCGATCTGTGGGTAATGCTGTGACCTTACACGCACACACGAGAGTTGGAGTAACGACTCGCAGTGCAGCGATACTGAAATTATTTCTGCCGTGTGGGGAGATTCAAATCCGGACCTCCGAGCGCGCGCGCGTGTGTGTAATACACATGTGGAAATCCTCTATATGGAATATTTAAGAAACGGAACTATACGACTTCTCGATACCAGACTATGAGAATGTGCTTCTGGTACTCATTTTTATTTATTAGTTTATTTATTTATTTATTTATTTATTTATTTATTCATTTATTTTTACTGTCAGAACATTTCCTACTGAATGTTGCAGATTCCCTATTATTCCCAGTAGAGACAAAGCAAGCCCTGTGTGTGTGTGTGTGTGTGTGTGTGTGTGTGTGTGTGTGTGTGTGTGTGTGTGTGTGTGTGTGTTTCCGCCACAAGGTATTTGATTATTACTTTAGATGTATTGAAGTTCTTCGTGCAGGTTGAAGACGCATAGTTGGGCGGGTGGAGCCTTGTCGCCGTCGTGGCCTATTTGTTGAGTTAGAGCGTCGCTGCTTGCGGCGGAGGTCGAGGTGACAGCAGTCCGAATTCTGCCGCCAGCGAGTTGGACCAAGGGCATAATTCATTAAATGCCACACCGTAAAGTCCTCTGTAGCGGGCACCGTCTTAGCCTCCTGAGAGGGGAAGGGCGGTTCACGGCGTAAAGAAACTATGAAGAGTGGCTGTGTAAAAGGAAAAGTCAACTTAGTTATTTTTTTTATTTTCATTATTAATTTTTATTGTGTATTTGTTAAGGTGTTTTTTTCGTTTATTTATTTATTATTTTTTTTGTCGATTTTTCTTTCCGCGTTTGTTCAACAGTTACATGGTCATTCGTCTCCAGTTGCATTTTCCGTGAATGTGCGTGCGTGCGTTTGTACTTGCATTCATATCCGCCGTACACGACTCACCGAAGACTGGCTCCCCTCGAACACGTGTGGAATGGACGATACAGGAATAGCCTGCGAGGAGGAATTTTAGGTGGTACGGGGCTTTCTTGGATTTGTGACGTAATAGGTTTACTGTGATACTTTGTGTATGTGCTTGTGATTTACCATGGTCTTGGATCACATGTTGGACTCGTGATCGACAGCAATATCCGTTCCGGATGAGAGCTCAGAGTTTATATATGCCCGATCTGTGGGTAATGCTGTGTATGTGTGTGTGTGTGTGTGGGAGAGAGAGAGAGAGAGAGGGAGGGGGGAGGTATCCTGAGACCCTGTGGCAAGCGAGAGCTTGAAGAGGAAGTCTGAGCTTCCTCGAGTGGAAGCACGTCGACAGCTGAAGCCAAAAATGTCCGAAAGGTCACCCGAGAATGACCTATAGGTCGGGTAGTCCGTTGCAGGGGCATTTCTTTGTGAAACGGGTGGGGAGGGGAGGTGAGGTGAGGTGACAGGGTTGGGGAGGTGAGGTGACGGGGTGGGAAGGTGAGGTGACGGGGTGGGGAGGGGATGTGACGGGATGGGGAGGGGAGGGGAGGTGACGGGGTGGGGAGGTGAGGGGAGGTGACGGGGTGGGGAGGTGAGGTGACGGGGTTAGGGAGGTGAGGGGAGGTGACGGGGTGGGGAGGGGAGGTGACGGGCTGGGAAGGTGAGGTGACGGGGTTGGGGAGGTGAGGTGAGGTGACGGGGTGGGGGGGAGGTGACGGGCTGGGAAGGTGAGGTGACGGTGTGGGGAGGTGAGGTGACGGTGTGGGGAGGTGAGGTGACGGTGTGGGGAGGTGAGGTGACGGTGTGGGGAGGTGAGGTGACGGTGTGGGGAGGTGAGGTGACGGGGTGGGGAGGTCAGGTCAGGTGACGGAGTTGGCGTGTAGTTAAATCTCCACGCACTTATCCCCAGATGTGTTGTACATTCGGTGAACATTAGATCATCGGATGTACTTTGTTGATATGGTAGCGGGGTTTCCGATACACTTCTTTTGTTGTTGTTGTTTTTTCCTTCAAGGTGCCTGTGTTGTGTGAAGCATAGTGTCATCTAGTCTGCTGTGTGTCTTTGGAAGTGTGGGCGTGGGTGAGGGTTGAGATATCCCCATGTGGGTGTGGGTGTTTGCATTTTTAGTGAGTATATGATTTAGATATGTAAAGCATAGGTATCTACAGGGGGTTGTATATACATATATGTTGAGACATTGTGACATGTTGAGAAAGGTGGGAAAAAGAAGTCACGGGTCTAGATCTGAGTTCAGAGTTTATTCCTGACCGATTTCGCTTTACGCTTCTTCAGCGTGCGACTCTGGGGCGAAGCTGGCGGTATACATTGGGAACCAAGCCCACGTTCCCTCCATGAAGGCAGGATCCGCGGCTGGTTTGGGCATACAGCAAACTAATTACAATTCTATTCTAAGTTTCAAATATACACTAATTACAATTCTATTTTAAATTTCAAATATACAAATAATTATCAGAGACAGATCTGGTGTGTGTGTTGTTTTGTGTTGTTTAAAATGTGAAAAATGTGTTTGTTAAGTCAAACGGCGTGAGAATGTCTAAAACCCAAAAGATGTAAAAATAAGATAATAATAATAATTAAACGAAAATAAAAATACAAGCATAATAAGTGTAAAGAAATGGCGTCGATTTGTCATCAACTCAGGAAGCCGTCGGACATCTGGTCACCGGATGTAACCTCAGTGACCAGAGACCCGACGGCAACTGTTTCTTGACACAACTTATTCTGTTTGTTTTTATTTTCTTTTTATCTAAACTTAAAACTATTTTTTACATCTTTTGGGGGTTTTACACATCCTCACACCATCTGATTTAACAGGTACATTGTTTTTAACATTTTAGACAATACATAACGTACACCGGAGCTGTCTCTGGTATTTAATTGCATGCATGAAATTGAAATAGAATAGTAATTGTATTGTATGCCCAAACCAGCCAAAGATCCTGCCTTCATGGAGGGAACGTGGGCTTGGTTCCCAATGTATACCGCCAGCGCCGTCCCAGTGGAAAGCGAAATGGGTCAGTAATGAACTCGGAACTCAAATCTAGATGCGTGATTTCTTCCACCTCTCTCTCTCTCTCTCTCTCTCTCTCTCTCTCTCTCTCTCTCTCTCTCTCTCTCTCTCTCTCTCTCTCTCTCTCTCTCTCTCTCTCTCTCTCTCTCTCTCACACACACACACACACACACACACACACACATACACACATATATAAGTTATTTGTGAAGAGTACATTGTATGAATTTTGTGTATATCTTACGTGTACATGGGTATGTGTATGCTGTGTGGTGTATGTGTGTGTATTTGGTGCATAATGATTTTGCAAGATAGTACTAACCCGTCTTGAAAGGGTTTATTTCTATTCTCCTTCAGTTGTTATCGGTGTTCTTTAAGAAAATGTCTAAAATCATTTCCAGTCGTCTTTGTGAAATTATTTTCCCAATGCTCCCCTGCGCTCGACAAACCCGTCTGGTATTGAAGAAATGCGATTTCTGAGGTCATCCTCAGGGTATGTAGGCTCTTCTGGGAACCGAAGGAAAACCACCCAGGCCGCTTCTGGGAGGCGTATCCTCTTCCAAGAAATCAAGCATGAGGTGGTTCGACCTCATGGAGGCAAACACGTACACATACACTCTTACATAAGAATGGAGGAGACTACAAGAGACCATAGGGCCTACACTATGGAGTTCCATGTCCATTACCACCTGCCATACCCATCCATAAAATTATATTTCAGCGCCCACGACATGGTTACTAAGTCTATTCCATACGAACATAGTATTATAAGTACGATTCTCCCAGTTCTTTAGTTAACAGTTTTTGTTATCTTGTTAACAGTAAAGACGTGTTACATTATCGGTACAATACGATTAATAATATTTTGTAGACCGTCTTTTAATTCACATTGGAATTTGTGAAGGACTGTGATAAATTTTAGACAATGTCGATTGCAATCGGATTCTTGTTTGTGTCTGCCATTGTTATAGATGAATGAATATTCATGATCGAGATAAACAAACGAATGCCGACCTTCAACCGAATTTGTGGGTCGTTTTGTTTTGTTTTTTCTACAAACGAATGTGTTTTTGTTGGTTATTATGTCAAATGATCTCTTCTTCAGGTAAACAAATGAATATCGACTTTTCTGACGACATGATGACCAGTGTTTTGTGGATATAAAACATATAAAAACAAACGAATAGCAATATTAGGCATCGTGCGGGTCTGTGGAATGTCGACAAAACATGATTGAGTGGTATTCTGTGACGTCATGTCGGTGGGGATATTTATGATATAAATAAATGTCGATCACCTTGGTATCTTGTAAAAAAAAAATAACTAAAAGTGATGTTCTGTGACGTAGTGTCGGTGGGCATGTTCGAGAAATAAACAAGTGAATAACGATCACCTTGGGCATCGTCGAAGAAAAAAACAAATGAATAGCGACATTGGCCGACATTGTGGTGGATATGCGTAGTTGCCGGTTCTTCTGGGATAGATTTTAGGCAAAGTGAGAAGCTTCTTGCAAGACTGCTCGAAGGAACTAGAAGGAAGGAAGGAAAGCGGCCTCGCTCCGTCGGCGTGCCCCCATGGACTCGAAGGTGGCAACTGAGGAAAAGTCGTTGGACGAAGGGGTGAGTTGGATGAGAGACTTGGAATAAATCTCTAAACTTGAACTTAGCAAAGATCTTCTCACAAATATTAGTTATTATTATTATTTATTTATCTATTTGTTTATTTATTTTTATTTATTTTTTCCTCGATTATTGTTTTTTCTCTCACAATTTCTCATACTTATCGCTTGCTGTCATATGCAATCCACCATTATGTTTTAGTCTAACGACGGATACGACGCCGTGATAAATCTAAACCTAAGGTAGCGTAACAGACAATTGATGTTATACATCTTCAGTTGCTCTCATTTGGCGACCATCTGGACTCTTCTGCTGCGATTGAACCTTGTCAGTCAGTCAATAGACGAAATGGCAGCTTCGAACCATCAAAGCTGTTCTTTATGAGCAACTGATTGACACCGTTGTACCTCGCGTAGCTGGGGTGTAATCTCGACTAGGACCTGTCTTCACAAGTGGCAGTGAATTGAAGGGCTGGGTCTCGGAGGTAGGGTGTCTTGGTCCCTTCTTCTGTGAAGGGGGGATGGGGTGGCTGATGTGGGGGGTGGAGGTGGAAATGCATCATAAAACCCCCTGGGGGGGTAACCTCAAACAAGACCCCCCCACACACACAAACACTCCGGAGGAAGGATTAAACGTATATAATTTATTACAATCGCCAAGCCAGATGTAAATCAACGCTAATGATAATAATGATGATAATGATAATAACAACAATAATAAAATTATAATGATAATCAGTTTGAGATAACAGAGATACACTGACAATATACAATTTGTGTTGATATTAGAATTAGTCTAATTTGAGCTCATAATGGACTGCGACCAAGAGTTAGCCATATTAGTGTGTGTGTGTGTGTGTATGTGTACACATGTCTGTTTGTATGTGTGTATGTAACATCGGGAGTCCAATAGCAAATATAATAACAGAATCTTTCCAAGTGATGGGAAGACGAAGAGAGTGAGAGAGGGAACAGGGAGTTGTGAACTAAAAGCCACAATTTGTTATAAAGAGCGTGATAACATATTAGTCGACGAGTGTCGACCAGTTGTTGGTTCGACGAGTGACCATTTCGAGGGGATCGAACTCGTCGAACCACCAGCAGTTGAGAGAAAGGCACTGGTCGACACCGGTCGATTGGTGTGTTCTCACTTTGCAGAACCCCCCCACCCCACTAGTCAACCTTCACCCCATCCCAATCTCACCCCACTCCCACTTCACCCAACTCCCACTTCACCTCACCCAACGCCCACTCCACCTCACCCACCCCAATCTCAACCCATACCAATCTCACACCACACCCACCTCACCCCATCTCACACAATGCACACCACCCCATCCCAATCTCACACCACACCCACCTCACCCAGTGCCCACCCACCCCATCCCACCTCACCCCACTCCCACCTCACCCCATCTCAATCTCACCCCACCCCATCTCACCCAATGCCCACCCACCCCCACCTCACCTAAACGCCCGCCCGCCCGCCCACCCACACACTCAAGAGAGCCCCCCAACCTCACCCCCACCCCATCTCGCCCCACTTCACCTCTCCCCACCCCACGCAATGCCCACCCACCCACACTCATCATATCTGTGTGATCAGTTTCTGGTAATAACTTTGGAAGTATTGGGTAGATGCTAACAGCCATGACCTTGGAATGCTTCTCCTTCCCTCGCCTATTTCTATCCTGTCTCTCTATTCTTTATCTCCCTTCTTTCGAGGAGAAGGAGGAGGAGGAGGAGCCGCCGCCTTGTGGACCAGTTTTCGTGGTCCAGACGACTGCCGCCGCCGCCACCGCCACCGCCGTCTATGCCGCGGTTCTCGCCGAAACGGGTTCCAGTTCCACCACCACGTGACGTTGTGTGTTCGTTGGTCTTCGAGCAAGGTCATACATATTCTCTCTCTCTCTCTCTCTCTCTCTCTCTGCGCATAAAGATAACGAAGAAAAATCCACAAACGTCCTTTGTTTGAAAACATATATATATACATATATAAACTGGAAGAAAATAATACATTTGTCCTTTTATTCATTGCATGCGAATGGTGCAGAAGTTGCATGACGCGTTGGAGATAAACCATTATTAAATTAACTCCTCGTGTTATTATTTCTCTGGGTCATCCTATGGACCTCTTGTTCCCTCGCGCCGTGGATGGATGGCGAGCGTGCCCAGGAATCCATTGCCCTCGGCGGCGGCGGCGGCTCCCTGGGAGGATGAGAGCCCCCGCGGGGCGAGGGGGAGGAGAGGCGGTGCCCGGCTACTGTTACCCGCCCACCGGCCTCACGAACCACCTCCTCCTCCTCCTTCTCCTCTCTCCCTCCTCTTCGCTCTACCTGCACCCCCGCACTTACCCCAAGTCGTCGTCGTCGTCGTCGTCTTCTTCTTTTCTTCCAATTCCTTATCCATCTCTCCTTTTTCATATATTCCTGCTTCATCTCCACCTCCTCCTTGTCCTCTTCCTCCTCGTCCAACTCTTCTTCACCTCTTTCTCTACCACCTTTTCCTCAATCCCTCTTTCTCCACCTTTATGCTCTTTCGTCTACTCTTGTTCCTCCTCTTTCCACTCCCGTACATCTCATCCAATCCATGTTTCAATGGGCGATTATATATATATATATATATATATATATATATATATATATATATATATATATATATATATATATATATATATATATATATATATATATATATATATATATATATATATATATATATATATATATATATATATATATATATATATATATATATATATATATATATCCGTCAGCACATACCAGTTGTACTGAAATTAGACTGGAAAATTGTGCGGAGAATGTAATGGAGTAAATTGAACGAATGCATTGGTGGCGCCTGGCCAAGATGATGGCCATTTGTGCTCGGCGCGTCATGATTATTTCTTATTTTCTTCTTCCGTCCCCCTCTTCTTTCCTCCTCCCGTTTCCCTCTTCCTCATTTTTTCTTATCCATTCCCCCACTACTTTTCTTTCCTATAATCCTCCCACCTTTCTTTCGTTTTCTTTGAAATTTTCTCATACTACCTCCACGTCACACTGCCCGTCACTTCCATTTTCTTCCTTTTCCTTTCCTTCCGTTTCTCCCTCGTTTCGTTTTTTTTTTTCTTCGACCTCTGCAGCAGGCGAAATGTATGTATCTCTGCATTAGCATCGCTTTCACTATGTAAACCTTTTGATTAATTCCATCTCGTTTTTTTCTTTTCAGGTAAGTGGATCACCCTGACGCACTTTTTTCGGGAATAGTTGTGCAATTAGACGACATGGTCAACAGTGGGCGGAACCTAGACTGGGGCTTGGTCGTGTCGTCGGTGGCCGCTGTCGACAAGGTAAGCTGTCAGGATATAGAGATGTACTTGTATACCTTGATATTGTAACGTGACCATTACGTGCCATGAAGTTCTGCCAAGATTAATATTGTTATTATTCGGCCATCTATTGGTAGATGATTTTGTCCTGATGCATTACCCATGTATTGTAAAATTACATGGAAGTGCATTTGGGCACTAGAAATTATGATGATAATGATAAATAGTTATAAGAGTTATGATGATAATAATACTGATTAAAACGATGATGGTAACTATAGTAAAAAATGGAGAGAAAACTAAGTTATGGATATAATCTCAAATGTGCAAGTGGACGCAGCCAGGATGCGGTACGAACATTCAAACCGAATTCCCCTCGCGCCTGGACAGCCGACTAGACGGTCGGAGGAGAACCGTTACATCCTGTGTCTGGGCGAGGTTTTCATAAGAGAGCTGGTGACTGCGACCTTTGTTTCGCGTCGTCATCATTAATATTACTACTATCACCAGACGGATTTAGTTCATTTTAATGAAATCGGAAGCTAGAGACACAACACAGGATAATCACTTTCTGCGACATTGTGGGGGAAGGTTACCCTCGGCTGAATAAAGTCGCCTGTTGGCAACTGAAATTAATGCTGCCGTTAAACTTAATGAAAGTGTTTATTCGAGGTGGGTTTTTATTTCTTTTCAGCTAAATGAAATTGCTTGGCGGCAGCTAGAACAAATAATGAAATCCTGAAGCGTGAAGAGGTTAGGGCGGGATTGAAGATAAATAGCGATCCGCAGTTCCCAAAATAGATACAAACATTGCTATGACGTCACATGTTATTGCGCGGGAAAATCCCTTGCGAACACATTTTATCTGTACGCCCCGCTACACTATTCAATTTCTTGTGAAAAAATCCACATTTATCGGATATAAACAGAATCCAAATTTATCTAATTTTTCAAAATGCCACCCACTAAACATCACAGCTATGGATTATGTCATAATGGTTCCCGTTATGAGGATAGACCGCATATGATGGGTTTTACTTGAATCCATTTTGCCAGCGACGGGTTCGAGTGTGTTGAAGGAACGGTAATACAATGTGAAAAAGACATACATACGTACATATATATATTCATTTGTCTGAAATAATCATATATATATATATGCAGCAAACACTTCGTAGTTGAATATGGGCTTACTGATTGACCACCCACATTCAATCCTGCCCTCTCAATTAGGTTAGTCCATCAAACACTGAAACAGTAGTGTTATCCAATTTAAATTTTCACATACAATTTTTATTTATGTAATCGGATATTTCCAATCACTGAATATTTTGAATACAGTGTATAAGCACTGCAATTCAACAGTAACGTCAGTAACGATTTTTTAATATATATATTATTTTATATTTTTGGTGGGGGCTGCGATAGAAAATAGCACAAACGTACCTATTACAAAAATGTTGCTAGTGCTGGGAGCAGGTGTCTACAATTGTTCGTACTGGCCTATTTTTTATTAAGGAAAAATAGGTAAATATAAGATTGTTTGTCAGTCCCACAGATGCAATTCTGATCTATATCATTGTATAGCTCATATCATTCTGAGTACTTTGAACCCCGTAATTAAGTACCACGAATCAGTAACGTTAGTAGCCATTTTAAAAAATATTTGTGCATTTTCACAACCGCACCCAACTCGTTTTTAATGTCACAGCTCAGAGTAACTCTCTCCTCTTATCATCAAGGCTCGCAAATAAGTCTCCTGCTTTTGATGTTCCATAAGCAGCTATGCTGTATCAATAACTGGAAAATATTGGGTGTGGCATCTCGTCCAATCAACGGGGCTAGCAGAAGTGACCATAACAGAGAGCGTACCTTTCCATCTTGTTTCGTCGTAGTTTCAACTCTTTCGTCCTCGACAACTCCAACCAACGCTTCAGTTGAATGTTGGAATAATTGTCAATACGTTGAATATTTTGGTCCCAGGGACGACCTCTAACATTAAAATATTTGGAAATTGTTTAATCTTTTCAATGCACTGAGATGTCGGCATCTTGGGAGTTTACTAAACTTCCGATTGAGAGCGTAGTAAATGTGACGTCAACATTGCGGTTTGCTATTGAATCATTCGTATTCCGTAAACAGTGCATTGCTATGCGGACGACCACACAGTAGTGTTGTTGGAAATGCCATGGGAAGGAAAAAGAGAGAAGGAAAAAGTTAAAAAAAATAACGGTCACGATTGTCTGGGCTTGCGGCCGGGAAAAGTCGAGACCCCCCCCCCCCCCGTCTCACGGGGGCCCTGATTATCCGTCCGGGGAAACCAGCGCTTCTATCCTTGGCGATAGTATCACAAAGAGGTGGACATGATAAAAGAGAGGCAGGCAGAAGCAGCAGAACGTTGGGAGAGTAGAAGTTACAGTGGTCCGCGTTCTTCTTTGATTGGGGATTAAGTTTCCAATCATTACTTAAGCTTGATTATATTTAGGGACGTCACCAAAGTTCCTAGATTTTCGACTGGATAAGATATGCAGTCAGTATCCTCGTACGGTGAGAGAGGGAGGGGTGTGCATTCAGAGTGTGGAGTGATCTTATTTGTCCACACATTACGGAAATGAAGGAAGGCAACATACGGTGCACTGTATCAGTTTTGTTTTGACCGAGGTTGGGCGTTTACGATTATGAATATCATTATTATTATTATTATGATTATTACTATTGTTATTATTATCGTCATCATCATTATTAATTAAGCGAACGGTTCTCTCGTATTGGGTGTTGACTGCATGTTTTATACATTGTTTTAGGGACTAGTGACGCCCCAGTGAATCAGAGCGTTCTTTTTACACGTCGTTCAGAGACCTGTGCTACCCCTCGGAATCTGCTCCTGAAAGCTTTCCACCTTGTTTCAACCAACGCTTCAGTTGAATGTTGGAATAACTGCCAATACGTTGAATTCTATCTTGGCCTCAGGGACATCGTCCTATAACAATAAAACCTTTTGGAAATGGGATCGCATGTCGACATTTTTTACTCTTTTCAATGCATTGAAATTGTCCGCATCTTGGTAGTTTACCCAACTGACGATAGAGAGCGTGGTAACTGTGACGTCAACCTTGCGGTTTGGTATTGGAAAATAAATTGGAAAAGTGTGGGTGTAGGCATCACCGCCCCATAAGCTCCGCCCACCAACCGACGACGACGACGACGCCAGGCACACGAACGAACCGCGCCATTTCAAAACAAACGGTCATGCCAAACCTTCACAACGGGTATCTTTTAGTTTTTACGCGAATAAGTCACCCCATGGACTACTGATCATGTGATTTGAGTGTAGGAAAATGGCTGTATCCTGGACGATACGTGTTGCCGGTCAATACTCGTACGAGCGCAGTGGAAATCCGTTATCCTTGATGACCAAAATAGTCATGCTAGACCACAAGATTGGCTTTGACATTTAACATGATCTTTCCTTGAGAAGCAACTCGTTACAACTCATGATTTTAGGAAATCATGTACGTCCTCAATGACATGTTGCCTATAAAATCAACGTGATTAATTGAATTACCCTTGACTTAAAGGAGAGAAAAAAATAGATATTTATCTTCGATGATTGCGGACGGTCGTTCTAACGTATTTATGAACGATCAATTTAGCAGAAATACGCGCATCCTTGATTATATTCCTTTATATATATATATAGATACTGTGTATATATATATATATATATATATATATATATATATATATATATATATATATATATATATTTGTGTGCATAAATAAATTATAATAAAAATCACTTGACGTTCACAAGAAAATAGTCAACTTAGGCCTTCGACACGGATAGTCACCCAAAAGCAAATAGTCATGTGGGCCATAAATGGTTCTTGGGCGACTTTTAAGAGGAGTTGTAAAACCGCATTTATAGTTAGCACTCGACGCTCAGAATGCAAAGCCTCTTGACAAAGACCACGGAGGGGACAGTATGACCTGGGAGCTGTTTGTGACATTTTTATTTATTTATTTATCTTTTATTTTTATTAATGTATATGTTTATTTTTGGTCTTTTGAGGATGTTTTTATTTAATTGGAACTGATTGTGTCTTTACTTTTTTCATTTATTATATATATATATATATATAGATATATATATATATATATATATATATATATAATATTTTGTCGTAAGGAAATATGTAGTTGGTGATGTGTTTTCTTGAGGATTTGTGGTGCGATAAGGACACTTGTCGTAAGTGAAAATTTACTAAAGTGCATCCGAATAATTTATTTTGTTATTATGATTATTATCATTATGTTTATTATTTTCTCAAGGAAATATTTTTAGTTGCTGATTTTTCAAGGATTTGGGGTGCGATAAAAAGTATTTTTCGTAATTGAAAATATAAAAAAGTGAATGCATATGCCTTACCTAACTAGACAGAGTTCCTAGGGATTTCCTTCTCTTCCTCTCACTCCTCCTCCCTCCTCCTTCCTCCTCTTCGTGTTTCTCTTCACCCTCCTCTCACCCCTCTTATTCTTCCGCCTCCCCTCTTACTCCTCCGTTTCCTCCTCTTCCTCCCCCTCCTCGTCGTCCTCCTCCTCCTTCCTCCCAACTCCTCTTCCTCCGCCACCTCCTCTTCGTCGTGTCCTCTTCATCCTCTACGACCTCCTTTTCATCCTACTCCTCATTTTCCTCTTCATCCTACTCCTCATTTTCCTCTTCCTGCCCTTCCTCCTCTTCCTGCCCTTCTTCCTCTTCCTGCCCTTCCTCCTCTTTCTCCTCTCCTCGTCCTCCCCTTCCTCCTCTTCCGCTTTCTCCTTTTCATCCTCCTCATCCTCTTCCTCCCCCTCCTCTTCCTCTTCCTACTCCCTCCCCCCCCCCGGTCTGAAGTGATGACAGTGGAGTGCGACGCCTTGCAACAACTGGAGTTGCAGCAGCAGGGGTGTTGCAGCAACACTCTTGCTGCGTCGAAGAAAAAGGTCTCCTCCCGCGGCGTAGAAATACAAGAGACAACAACACTCGGAAGGTTTTGAGGTTGCTGGCCGCCTCGTGGTCGCTCTCTGCTCGCGGTGCATTGTCGTCATTCTTGTCGCCGTCGTCGTCGTTGTTGTCGTCTTCGTCGTTGGCGCTGCTGTCGTCATCGTGATCGTCGTTGACATTGTTGTCGTTGTCATTGTCGTCGTTGTCATCGTCATTAGCGCCCTCCGTCACTAGACACAACACCACCAAGCATCATTATCATCACCGTCATTATCATTACCGTCGTCATCATCACCGTCTTCATCACCACCGTCATCACCATCATCATCATCAGCAGCAGCAGCAGCAGCAGCAACAACAGCAGCCTAACCTAATCCATACGCAGACCTACCGTTGCATTCACTTCCAAGTACCACAGCAGGTGACGTCTTCATCCAGGGAGTTGGAAGAATCGCCTGATGCCTCTTTGGGTCGTTGAGTTACGACTTCTGAACGAGTCTTTTACGACATCAGGGCAGGACTCGTAGTAATGGATTTAGATTGGATAAATTTATGTTTGAGAAGGAAATAGGCAAGAACTGTTGACGAATGGAATAGACTTAGCATCCATGTAGTGAGCAGGGAAAGAATGGATTATTTTAAGAGAATATGAAATAACTTTATCGATGGGGATGATAGGTAGTAATGGACATGGAACTGCATAGTGTAGGCCTTATGGTCTCTTGCAGTCTCCCCCATTATGTTCTTCCGTTCTTACTTCGTAGACTTATCGTATCGTAACTACTTGAGCGAAAGAAGGACTCTGTCTCAGGCAGCGTCGACGAAGGCGCTAGCCGTTGAAGTGGAGGCGACTGTACGGGAGAGCTCGGGGACCCTTGAAACCGTTCGCAAATTCCCTTGGGAAGATGAACGGAGCGACGACGGCGGCTCTGGGGCTCCAGATTCCAAATGGCTTCTGCCTATGCAACTGTTATGCATTGTGTGTGTGTGTATGTGGGCGAGGGAAGTGGGTAACGGTCTGGCTGATGGATGGAGTGTCTGGGATGAGAAAAAGATGTGTGTGAGCGAGAGAGGGAGAATGTGTGTGTGTGTGTGTGTGAGAGAGAGAGAGAGAGAGGGGGGGAGGGAGAATGTGAGAGAGGGAGAATGTGTGTGTGTGTGTGTTTGAGAGAGAGTGTGTGTGTGTGAGAGAGAGTGTGTGAGAGAGAGAGAGTGTGCGTGTGAGAGAGAGATGTGTGTGTGTGTGTGAGAAAGAGAATGTGTGGGTGAGAGAGAATGTGTGTGTGTGTGTGTGTGAGAGAGAGAGAGAGAGAATGTGTGTGTGTGAGAGTGAGAGAGAGAATGTGTGTGTGTGTGAGAGAGAAAGAGAGAGAATGTGTGAGTGAGAGAATGTGTGTGTGTGTGTGAGAGAGAATGTGTGAGAGTGAGAGAGAGAAGGTGTGTCTGTGCGCGCGCTTATGCGCATTAAGTATTAATAATAATGGTATTAATAATAATAATAATAATGATAATAATAATAATAAGAAAATGGACTTCGAGGAATCAGTACGAGCAACCTGACATCTCAGCAGAAATAGTATTGCGATTGGCAGAACAGAACGTTTGAATTGCAGTTTCCTCTTGTGCACGTGCAGAGATAATCCAATATTCTGAGCGAAGTATTATGAAAATAAACTGACACCAGAGACGTGATTTATTAGTCTGGTATGTTTTTGTAAGGTATTCCCGTTCCCAATACTTGAGAATTTCGAGAATATAGAGGGAACTAGTTGTCTTAACAAACAGTTGCAAAAAACTTGAAACGCAACAAATTAAATTGATTAAAAAAATTAACAAGGTAAATAGATTAAATAGAAAGATAGTTTTATGAAATGGAAATAGATAAATGAATGAATAGATAAATAAATAAATACACATATAAAAAATGGTCCGAAAAGTGCCGACATCTTTTCCGCTGATGATGTCTTTGTCATCACGGACCGTTGCTTTTGTCTATCTCCTCTTTTCTTTTCTTTTCTTTTCTAAGATGTTTGTTGGCTAAACAGTCTCGGCCACGATAGAGATGTCAAGAGCTGTCAGCTCTGTTCTTTTGTTCTTTGTTCTTTTGTTCCATATCGGGGCTCATGGCACCGTTACCTCGCTCTCCGTTCCGTTTCGTTCCGTTCCTTCAGTTCGAGGAATTCTCTTCTGTAAACGCCGTCGTCAAGCCAGCGCCTCCCTCTCCTTAGGGGCCAAGTAGTCGAGTGGGTCGGAGTTCCCACGGCTGGTTAGAATCGTCGGGACGCGCAGCAGCCCGAACGACTCGTCTGGAGAAAGGATGGTCATCATTGGATAGGGCAATTTATTATATTTTATTATTATTACTATTATTATTATTATTATTATTATTATTATTTATTTATTTTTTTTTTTTTTTTTTGCCAGTGGCGGGCAATTTCATTCAGTCAAAGCGGAGTCGCGGGAATGAGAGGGTAACTGGGTTGTTTAGTCACATCAAAAAGAGATAAAAGAGAAAGAGAGAGAACATAATATTATGTAGAGAACACTGGGTGGTACAGAGAGTACCAAGAGAGCTAGATGTGCTAATTACTAAGTGTTAAGGGAACACTGAGATAGAGAAGCCAAGATGAGAAAAAGCGATTAGGGTTGCTTTCTGCAGCCGCAGTTTTCAACGTCTCCATTATGGCGCCGCAGACTTTGCAGCTGGTTCTGTCGCCACCGCTGTGATACCCGATAGTGGATCGCAGATAAAACAATCGAGGTCAGGGTAGTGAGTAATAGGAAGGTCTCCTCGGTGACCTCGCTTCTCTCTCTCTCTCTCTCTCTCTCTCTCTCTCTCTCTCTCTCTCTCTCTCTCTCTCTCTGCTGTCGCTAGCAGGGTGGTACGATGCGCCCAAATGACAACACACCTGATTATCAGGAACAGCCGTTGGGGATCGATCCCGGTCCTGCGTCATCAGTAGCTCGGGAACATAATGGACGAGCGGTTCGAATCCCGCAAGAATCGTCGCGTGACGGCAGTCACCGAGGGCCCTGTACATTCTCATGAGTACCCCGCAAGAGCCTTCGGACAAGGCTGTCATGCCTAGCCAACTCGTAGAGCAGGTGACTAACGTTGGAGAGGGGGGAAGAGAGAAAGGTAGAGAAGAAAGCGTTTAGTGACTCAAATTAGTTTAATAAAATCGCTTGGCGGCAGCCATGTTAAACAATCGAATAGACGCTAAAGGAGTTTACTTCACATGAATAAAATCTCCGGGCATAACAATAACAATGATAGTCATAACGATGATAATAATTATAATAAAAATGATCTTGGTGGACGTTACAGTCGGTCCCACATGAGGAGGAGGTTCTGTCAAAAACACAACCGCGTTGGAGAAGTTATTAAAGAAAACGGTACTGAGGGGGTGTAACAAAGAAAACGACTCTGTGTCGCTTAACAAACAGGACAAAGTTCGTGTGCGTCAAAGAAAACGCGACTTGATCGCACAGAAAAATAAATAAACGAATGAATAGATAAGTAGATAAAATAAAAATAAACGAAATTAAATATAATGACAGACTAGGTAAAAAAAGTCATCTGATGGAGTGGTATTGCAAAGAGAGAGAGAAACGAGACCGATTACGTAGAGAGTTGGAGTAAGTGTTGCATAACAGAAAACGTAGCTTGGCTGCTTAGCATAGAAAACGCAAGTTGGCCCGCAGGAAATAGAAAGCGCGTGTCAGGCCGCATAACATAGAAAACGTGAGTTGGGGGGGTGTAGAGTATAGAAAACGGGAATTTGTTTCTAAAGAGGTGATGAAAATGGATAGTCACTTGACCTGATAAGATCGTCACAAAGAAAACGGAGTGCACAAAGGCGGCGACCGTGTTTTGTTTTTCCAGGTGCCAGAGATTTTTTTTTTTTTTTTTGCCACGCTATACCCCCCAACTCCTCCCCCACTTTACCTCCCAACCCTCATTCCCCCATTGCACAATCTTTTAAGCTTTAATAAGTCAAGGGGAAATGTTCATACCATCCATCACCGGTGAAACATAATACTATATCCACAGTGAAGATTGCCTACTTCACGTAATTCACTCAATGGAGTAATCCCTGAAATTCGGAAAACTCTCCAATAATAAGAACGAAAAATTCCGAATTCGAGAAAAATCCAATATCACTTTCTAATCCTCCGGGAGCATAGAATCTCGAAAGGAGTTTTGATTCCATATAAGAACATAAGAATAGAGACTGCAAGAGACCATAAGACCTATACTGGGTAGTCCCATGTCCCTTAACCACTTGTCATCCCTATTCATAAAGTTATCTAATCTTCTCGATCAATTATTTCAGCGCTCACTAACTAGATGGTTACTAGGTCTATTCTTTTCGTTAAACACTGTTGCTAAACCAGTTCTTGTCTATTTACTTCTTAAATCTAAACTTGTCTAATTTAGATCTGTTATCGGAAATTTCCGAATAACGGGAGTTTCCTGATAACAGAAACCATCAGTAATCGGAACCATTATAGGCCTCTAGATTACTCCTTCCACAGACGCTTTGTAATTCACACCGAACGACTTCAGTCAGTTCAGGGCAAGACCCAGGGGAGGATGAACTGCGTTCGAGTCCCGCAATCGACTCTGAAGAGATGTCAACCCCCATCCCCACCCTCGAACCCTGTATGGTGCGTTCTCCGTAAGGGTTTCTTGGTCTGCCGTCTACATTGGTAGAAGGTTCAGAAGAAGGGGAAGGGGGGGAGGAGGAGGAGGGGGGGGTAAGCGCTTGAGCATGAAGGCGGCTCTTCTTTGCTCAACTTTCCCTTCTCCCTCCCTCCCTCCCACCCTACCTCCCACCCTACCTCCCTCCGTAACCTTCATACCTTCATACCTTTATCTCCCTCCCTCCTTACCTTCCTACCTTCCCTCCCTTCCTACGTGCCTACCTTCCTTCCTGCCTTCATCTCTCTCCTTCCCTCCGCCTCCCACCTTACTTTCCTTCCATTCTCCTTCCATCGCTCCCTCACAGTCCTTTCTCCCGCCCTCTCCTTCCTTCATCCTTTCCTACCCTTTTCCATGTGTGTATAAGAGGAGAGAGTTATGGCCGAAGAGAGATAGAGATATGGAGGAAGAGAGAGAGATATATATATGGGGGAAAGAGAGAGATATATATATGGGGGAAGAGAGAGGAAGAGAGAGAGATGGGGAATAGAGAGATATGGACGAAGAAAGATAGGATAGAGAGAGGGAGAAAGAGAGATGGGGAGAGAAACAGAGGTCTTCAGTGGCACTGTGGGTAGCGAGAGCGGGTGTGGTCGGTGGTGAAGCGGTTACGGGCGGGCGGGCGGGCGGGCGGGCTGGCGGAGCACATCAGAGTACCAAGAACCGCCACGTCACTGTCGGGCGGGACCTTGGCCGGGATTGCAGGTGGCTGGGATTAGCAAGGGGGAGTGGGGGGGGGGAGCAGACTCTTGGCAAAGAAGTCTGCTCTGGGGTCTCGGTCCGGGGTGTAGTGCCGGGGATGGTGGCAGGAAGCGCTGTTGGAGTGCCTGGAAGGTTGTCAGGTCCGAGGTGGGCAGGTGGTGGTACACTAGGCTAGCGTGCTGCTCGCTTTTGCTACTTCGTTTTGAGTAGGAACGAGTTCGGTTACGTTATTCAAGACTTACATAAGAACATCTCAATAAGGTGTCTGACATTCGTATAGGCCAATGTTCGGCAACTCAGACAGCTTGATTTATTTATTTATATTTTTTCAAGTTTAATGAAAATGTTGTGTTGTCGGAGCCGCAGTACAAGAAAATAAATTCATATCAAAAAGACATTTCTACAAATCATGATAATTGATGGCTACAGATCTTTTCGAAATTGAATATATATATATATGTATATATATATATATATATATATATATATACAGTATATATATATATATATATATATATATATACAGTATATATATATATATATATATATATATATATTTTTTTTTTTTCTTTTTTTTTTCTTGGAGTGTTTTGCAAATGTCGTACATGACGTCTTTGTTTTCATGGAATGATTATTTTGTAAGAAGCTTCTGGAGCCATATACAAGAGGCCTGAAAGAGCGGCAGGTTACCGACCACTGGTATAGGTTCAGCTTCTCTTAGTCCGTCATTCAGTTTCACACTATATGACGCAAGATTGATTTGACACTTGGATATTTGAAAACCAGAAGATCGTAACCGAAGTTGTTTCTACTCAAACGCAGTAGCAAAAGCAAGTAGCATGCTAGCAAGAAATGCCCAGTGTGGTTAGGGGTCGGGGGTTAGTATTGCCAGTCAAAGGAACCCAAATCCACACGAGTTTCGTGGACCGTATACTGAAGTGACCTTATTAGCACTTGTACTGTCAGATCGATGATAATGAGAGTCAGGTTGGTAACAAGACATACTTGGAATTCTTGGTTGATATCAAACGTAGAGGAGGGTGAGAACGTGTTTGTCAACAACAGAAACATTGATACTGTCACTGATACACCCTCTTGCCCTCCCGAAGCATAGTACCATTGATGTCAATAGATATTGCCCCCCCACCCACCTCCGTGATGTCCCCTTCAATATGTTGACAAGTTGTCAGGATAGAGTAATGAGTGTTGGCAGGTCGTTTACGTAAACCCACACAAGGTGTTTGATAAGGTTGTCGATGAGGAATGACAGGCCTCATTGACAGGGAAGTGGCCATCTTGAGTGCGAACAAATCGCCGTGAAGAGGTGATAAAAAGTCGGACCAGATGTTTTTTGATAACCTCGGTCAGTCTCGTAGATGTTCAGATACAAAGTCCAAAGTTTAGTAGGTACGTGCTGGTTGTGGCGTTGTTCCTGTGAGGCGGACGTCGGAGAGAAGCATCTCACTTTTGCCAATCTTCTTCTCATCCTCGACTCCATTTGGAGATAGAGGCCGGTACCTGATCTCCGGGCCCAGGTTCAGGATTTCCAATCAAATCCAAATGACACCACCCCACCCCCTCACATAAGAACATTAGAAAATAGGAGATTGCAATAGACCATAGGGCCTACACTAGGCAGTTCCATGTCCCTTACCTCCTGTCATCCCTATTCATAAAGCTATCTCATATCTTTAAACAACCATTTGAGCGGTCACTACGTGGTTACTCGCATCCTCAAATCTGTCGGTTGTCGTTTGGTCCTTTTATGATCAACAATCTTCTCTGGTTAAGGAAGCAAATTAAACGAACCTTGTGATTGAAATATGTCGAGTTAAACGGATTTCAACTAACATGGAAACGACTCAATCTAATTGCTCTGTGTCGCCGGACGATTTAATTCACCTGAGGGGAACAAAAAGTAAAAACCTTTCAAAGGTTTAGTTACGGTTTTCCCCTGTGATCGGACAGCTTGGGCAGGTGGCAGTCACCGGAAGCCGATTGGATTGAGGGGAAAAAAGGGCTGAAATAAAAGAAGTAGTGTAATAAGTGTAATTATTGAAATGAGGGGGGCGTGGATGTTAACTGTCAGATTACGTCGGAAAATGTCTGTTTATTTTTTTCTGTTCTTGACAAAGAAGGAGAGGGGCGGGCACGCGCACACACACACACACACACACACACACACACACACACACACACGCACACACACAACTAATGGCGCAGTGGTAGAGTTCCCGGCCGCCAGTACGGCGACCCGGGTTCGAATCCCGCCCAGGGCTGAAATAATTTCACTGTCGCTGCGCGTCGTTACTCCAACTATCGTGGGTGGGGAGTTGTGGGTGTGTGTGCGTGTAAGGTCATAGCATTACCCATAGATCAGTCATATATAATATCTGAGCTGTCTTTAGGGAGGGAAATAGTCGTCGGTCATGAGTCCAACACGTGATCCAAGACCATGATGAATCACTCACACACACACACACACACACACACACAGACACACACACACACACACACACACACACACACACACACACACACACACACACACACACACACACACACAAATGAGAGGGAGGGGGGGAGAGGCATTCGACGTGGATCCGGGATCCCGGGTTTCCCGAGCAAGCGGGATGTTACCCGATACAGAACGTCGAGAGAGCTCAATTTCCGGGAAAAGCCCTCAGCCACCCAACCCCCCCTTTTAATTCTTTCATTGCGGTGACGTCCTTGAAACATTCTATTCTGGCCAAGCAACAGAGCATTTTTGTTTACATATTTGAGGACACGAACTCCGGCCTGAATCGGGTCTTAATCGGTGAAGACAGCTTTCAGTCAAGGGTCCGTCCCCTGAAATGAACTTAAATATTTTTTCTCAGTCAGAATAAAGAGTATCAAGTATGCCTCCGTGTTGAAGAGGTTAATGTCTTCCTTTTTTCCGGATTGTGATGAGTGAGACAGTTATTGCATGCGGCATGACTGCCAGCCTGCCAACCTGCCAGCCCGCCAGCCTGCTAGGTTGCAGGATCCCCTCCATGCAGGGCGTCGGTTCTTATGTGAACCAGAATTTTGTTTTCGATATTTGTGATATTTATTTGATCAGCACTGTATCAGTGGTATTAGTATTTGGAAAGTTGGTTTTGAAGATAATTTCATTCATGTTTTATCGAAAAAGCTACTGGTGGCTAGTCTTTGAAGTGGAAACAGATAGAGGATTTGTGTGTGTGTGTGTGTGTGTGTGTGTGTGTGTGTGTGTGAATACCAGAAAGAGTTGGACATCAATCTTGTCACGTGACTGAATTTAAATGGTTCAAACTTGGTTATAGCTTCCATTGTTTGTGTGGATTTATTGCTGAGGTAAGTTTACTGGGAAACAAGTTTTATTTTTCATATTTGAAGTTTGATTATTTTACATTTTCACTGTTCAAATTACACGTTCTTGTGTTGCGAGATATCGAAAACCACTTCGTTAGTAATATTTGTATCCTTTTCTAAGCTTTTATCTCATTGATGTGTTTAGACTATTTGCAGTTTGACGAAATTCTAAGAATTCAAAGGATCCTCTCACACACACACACACACACACACACACACACACACACACACACACACACACACACACACACACACACACACACACACACACACTTACACACACACACACACTCACTTACACACAGCCGCTCTCTCTCTCTCTCCCTTCTCTTTCTCTCTCCCTCTCCCCCTTTCTCTCTCTCTCTCTCCCTCTCCCTCTCCCTCTCCCCGCTCTCTCCCTCTCCCCTCTCTCTCCCTCTCTCCCTCTCTCCTCATCTCTCTCTCTCTCTCTCTCTCTCTCTCTCTCTCTCTCTCTCTCTCTCCCTCTCTCTCTCTCTCTCTCTCTCTCCCCTCACCCTCTGACCGAGTTTTGTTTGCATAAGCTCTGTGGAACATTAATTGTTGTGTGATTATGCATATACGTATTTCCCAGAACGTGTGCAGGTTTCTCAGAACGCGCCAATTGCATAAAAGTGAGAGTTGCAATGTTGTGTGTACTGTAGTTGTTTGCTCAATTGTGCCTAGTTAGATGAAAGGAGCTACGCTCGTGGGGTTCGTCTCTTTGTGTCTGCTGGGCTACAGGAATGGTAAAGGACATGGAACTGCCTAGTGTAGGCCTTATTGTCTCTTGCAGTCTATTCTATTCTTATGCGTTTGCTGGACTACAGGGATGGTCAGGGACATGGAACTGCCTAATGTTTGCATTTTCCTCCTTTCTTATGTTATGTGCAGTTGAATGGAAATCGCCTTAACCAGAATCAAACGGGCAAAGTGCGTCACTGAGTTGAATGTGAAGATAGAGATAGACAACTGGATTTAGAAGAATATGTTGTTTTTTTTGTTAACGAGACTGTCAACTTTTTTCTTTTTATTTCTTTCTTTCATTCGAAATAAATTTTAATTTTAATGCCAGTACGTTCCGGGAATAAGGAAATAGGCAAGAACTGGTTTGAACCACAGAGTAGTTAAGGAATGGAATAAACTTTGCAATTATGTAGTGAGCGCTGAAACTATCGGTAGTATTAAGAGAAGATGAGATACTGTATTGGATAGGGATGAAAGGTAGTAATGGACATTGAACTGCGTAGTGTAGGCCTTATGGTCTCCTGCGGTCTCCTCCATACTTATGTCCTTAGCAAAACGTCGAAGAACCCCGTTTGCCAACTACACTGTATAAGTTTAATTGGCTTTAAAGAAGAATGTCTCCATTATTTATACAAAAGAAGCCCTTTGTCCCGTAGACATGCGGGTCGCCTGAGCAATAAGGTCGTCCACCATTGAGAATAGCATAAGATATTCGTCCTTATTGAAGCAATGGGTAAAGTATTCACACCATTGGTGTGACTGTGTAACCCCGTGAGTGTGTGAATACTTTTAGTTGTTTCAGTGAATACAGTTACTGTTGCCGTGTCTGACGTCAGTGAGTGGTTAGTGGGTACAGGAGGCTTCAGAAGTTCGGGAACAATAATGTTTTCTCTTTACAAATAAAACTTCCCCTGTGAAGTAGCTACGAAAAGTCTACACACTATTGAAGGGAAATGTCGTTCTTGCACTGAATATGAAATACTTTTTTTTTATAGTATGGTTAAGGACTGTTACGATAAGAGGGAGGGAAGAGGGTAGAGGGGAGTGGAGTATGTAGGGGATGGAATGGGTAGGAGAGGTTTCTATGCCTTTGTCTTTTGGCTACCTCCCGTGTAAGGGGGAAAAAGCCTTTGGTATATGTATGTGCGAATTGTTGTCCAGAGGGTAATTTATATTGTCTTGTTTCCTTGCTCACAAAAAAAAATATATATATTATACGAATACGCTGAAGTAGATTTGACGTAATCTCTGGCCTACAAGATAGGACAAAGGCGTTATCAATGTGGTCAATGCCCTTGGTGAATGTACATGTAATATGTACTACATACACAAAGTCGCACAGAGGCAGCTAAGTTAAAGGCATATAGGTGAAAGAAGCCATTCTAGAAAAACAGGACAAAACCCCTGTAGGTTAGATTTCCCCCCAGGGGGGCGGAGGGGGGGGTTGCCCTACACTTGAAAGAAAACGGGCTTACGTTGGTGACTCAGCTGATTATTGTTGTTGTGTTGCGGTCAAGGGTTGGGGCTCTTCTTCGATTTCATAGAGTGATGACACGGTTATCGTACCCGGGGGGTATGGGAGGGAGGGGGAGAAGGCAGTACCCGACGTCCCTTCAGTCCGGTGACGTTCTAGTGTTACACCATACGGTTTTATTCGATTGAAGGTCAGACTTCGACCCAAAGGGGTCCCGACCCATCCAGACCACGCTCAGCCTGGGGTCCATCCCTCACATTGGTCACTCAACATGGGGACGTAGGTGACATCGGGGGATTTTATTCAGCTGAGGGAGAAGGGGTCTGGGTCCCTCGAGACTGCAGCCAGGGTGAGGTCCGCCTGGGATCTGAATGAAATGGGTTATTATTATTATTATTATTATTTATTATTATTATTATTTTTTTTTTTTTTTTTTTTTTTTTTTTTTTTTTTTTTTTTGTGACGGAGCCCAATGATGCCCGTCCGATTGTCGTCGTCGTCGTCTTTTTATCTGTCGATTCGGTCCGAGGTCCGAGATTTCAACCCTGAACCCTTTTCAAGTCTGAGGCTCGTAACTCTCCTTCTCTGCCCTGTTGTTGTTGTTGTTGTTAGTCCTCTTTTTCTTCGCCTCAGTCTTCTTCGTTCCCCCGTCCCAATACAATTGCAAAAAAAATACGTGATCTGTTATGAAGTAGACGGTTAAAAGTAAATGCTACCAGCTCTTGTGTTGTCAGCCAGTGTTGTCATTTGCCTATTGATTCCGCAGTTTGCCACCAGATGGCATGAGGCAGCGTTTGCTGTCTCTAGTTTTTAGAAGATAATAGGCTAGAACTGGTTTACCAACAGATTGGTTAACGAATGGAATAGGCTTAGTAACCATTTAACAAGCGCTGAAACAATGGGTCGGTTAAAGAGAAGATAAGATAACTTTATGGATAGGGATGATAGGTGGTAATGGACATGGAACTGCCTAGTGCAGGTCTTATGGTCTCTAGGAGCTGTTATGTACAACACCGTGTGACCAGCAGGATGGTCTGTTGCAGATATCAGGATTTGGTTGCATCTGTGTCTGCAACATCGGTGATACATTTGTAGGAGTGACAGGATCTGTCTGTATATATGCCCAAGGTTTTTTTTTTCCACCTTAGAAGGGGGGTAGCCAGTCAAGGCGCACCCATTCCTACTCATCCTCCACCCTTGTTACCCACTCATCAGGGGTTGTCCCTGTCTCCTGCCCAATGTCCGGGTCAGATAAGGTAATTAGGGAAGAACCCCCTAGTCAGGTCAGGACTTGTAACACAGGTCAATTGGGAATCACTATAATCAGTAAATCTCCATTATTTCGAGGTTCTGAAATCTAGAAAGATTTTGATACCAGATTCGTTTTCTGTCCTCTTTATTTTAAGAACATAAGAATTGAGGTACTGCATGGCCTGCACTAGGCAGTTCCATGTCACCACCTGTCATTGCTATCCATGAAGGTATCGAATCTTCTTTTAAAACAACCAATAGTTTCAGAGCTCACTACAGTTACTGTCTATTCCATTCATTAATCACTGTTGGTAAACCAGTTCATAACTATATCCATTCGTTTCTAATTGCGGAGAATTAGATTTATTTATTTATGTATTTATTTGTTATTTTTATTATTTATTATTATTATTATTAATATTGTTATTATTATTATTGTTATTATTATTGTTATTATTATTATTATTAATTATTATAAGGCATTAAGGACAACGAAGTTCTTGGTTCACCAATCGTTATGGACAAGGTGTTGATCGTGAAGGAACCGTTGGCACCAAGAGAATAAAATACTTTAAAATACTTTGAAGAGTGGCCAGGAGTCCATCATTTATATTAATGGTTATTGATTCCTTCCCCTCAGCTTTCGGTTTGCTGTGCGTAGTTGGAGCGGATTCGGTCCGTCTTTCCGTTTTGCATCCAGCCACACCTTTATTTAAAACATCTATCTGCTTCGTCCCAGCTCTTCCTGTTTCCCTTCTGTCATTCTTGTCATTCATCATCTTCCTTTTTTTCTTATACGACTGTGATTCTGATTCTATCTCCCGTCAGTTCTCATCTCTCCTCCCCTTCCTCCCTCCCTCCCTCCCCCTCCTGCACCAACACCACTCCCCCTCACCCCACCACCTCCTTCCCGGGACAGTTGTCCGAGAGCGAGCGACCGTTAAAATCCACGGGAGGGTGACTGGGGGGAGGAGGAGGTGGACACGGGCACGAGCCCATGCGGAGGAACGCAGAGGGAGGAGGAGGAGAAGGTAATGGTCGGTGTATGGGGGCTGAATAGCTACGGAGAGGGAGATCAAGGGAAAATGAATTGGGGAGGATGAAGTGTTGGGAAGGAATCATTGTGGCAGAAGGGGGAGCTCTTGTTAGTAATGTTGTGAAGACTTCCAGCACCATCCAATCAGGAGACGAAGACGCGCGTCAACTGTCATGTGCCTTGTGCAGGTCCAACGTCTTCCTCCTCCTCCTCCTCCTCCTCCTCCTCCTCCTCCTCCTCCGTCTTCTTTACCACCACATCGTTATCATCATCATCATCATCTTTCAACTCCTTCATATCATTGTCACAATCATTATTATTCTCTTCCCTCTACTCCTAATCCTTTTCCTTCTCCACTTGCCCTCCTTTTTCGTAATCTCTTCCTCCTCCATATTTTTGCCTTCTTCGTCTCTTACCCCTCATGCCCCCCAAACATAGGGGGGGGGGGCATGCAATCTCGGTCGGTGGGTCGGTCGGTCCGCCGTTACGGTTGTAGAGCGATATGACGTCACTTGCGAGCCAGCAGCTCAAGGGATTGATTTCAAAGGGACACACACACACACACACACACACACACACACACACACACACACACACACACACACACACACACACACACACATTTAAATGTCGGGCATGGAGTTCCTTTTAAACGTGCAGTTTCGTTCTTCAAAATTGAATCAATATATGGACAGTTCATGACCGAAATATATAAAAACATTATTAAAAATGGGCAATAATTCAAAAGTAAGATTAAACATTCCTTAGTAAATGTTTATTGGCAGCATTTTACTTCTATTGTTAATGTTAAGTTTAAAATATTCAAAGTTCACTGTAATATTAAGGGGAGGTTACAATTGACAATATTAAAAACTGTCGACATTTTTTGTTTCTTAGGAAACCGCGTATTCACAGGGTCACTCGCGAAGTTTCGTTGCTAAAGTCTGCTTTGGAAATCTCAGTCCTGAAGTTTCATAAATAATTCAGTAATGGTCTTGGCTACATTACTGGTCGGAGTCTCCTTGGACAACTATCGACGCTAACGTCGCAATGGACTGAGGACGTTGGAGGGGGAGGGGAGAGGGAGGTCTGCAGCTGGGCGGAGGGGAGGATTTGTGATTACTGAACGGTTAATGGGGGAGGAGGAGGAGGAAAAAATTGTGGGAGCGGGGAGATTGTTTTCAAGTTCAACGTATTGTAATGGAACATTCACATTTCGCCATAATATCTTGCCAAATTCCAGTTTCGCCAAACTCCATAACCGAACGTAACCAAACTATGAGGGCGTTTGGCGAAATGGGGGTTTATCATTTGTAATACAATATACTCCCTCTTATGGATAATGTAACCGACAACCGAACACGTATAAGCATAACCATCGCGTCATCAGATACTCTCACGGGTCACTCTCACCCGGTACTCTCGCGCGGGGTCCGTTGAAGGCCCAGCATGGGGGGGTCTTTGTCCGTCGTAGGATCTCAGGATAACAAGTCTAAGGAACCCAAAGGTGGGAATTAAGGAGGGATGCGGTGTCTTGGAGGGCGGGAGGCTTTTGTGTGTGTTTAGGGGGTAGGGGGCTGGGGGAAGGGAAGGAAAAGGATGGGAGGGAGAGGGGGCGTGGTCCACTTTGAGTGCAGCTGTCCGTAGTGTAAAGTAGCTCGCACACCGACGAAACCAGTTGCATGAAACCGATCGTAACGATTGTCTACATACTGTGAAAGCAGGATTCCCTTTAATGTATGGACATGAACATATAATCTCTCTTTACCTGGTATTTCGGAAATGCTGGTACCCGATTACTAGTGGGCAAACACAGGGAATACTGCTTTGACAGTGTAGGTATCCTTTGCGACCGGTTTCATGCAACTGGTTGCGTTGGTGTGCGGGATGCCGTGAGATCGTGCGCATTTCGAACGATGCTGGTATTAGCTGTTGTCTGAATGGCCAGGTTTACAAACAGTGTATGACACCAGCTATGATCTACGGATGCCAAGCTTGAGTGATGAGTTCGTGTTGATAATGTCTTTTTCCCACAATTGTTGAGAATTTGCTCTTTTGTGGGTGATAGGATCTGCTTGTCTGTGAATGTATCTAAAGTAGCAGGTTTTAGGAAACCAGTCATCGTCACTTCCTCCCTTGCTATCGAAATCGTGGCCGGTTTCTTGGGGGATGCGGGTCCGGTGCAAGAGGGATACAAGGCAGCAAATGTATCGATGCTCAGACACTGATATTTTTGGTTGATCGCATTGATTGATTGTTTTTAGTTTTGTACTTTTTATGAACATGGCTCATTATGATAATTATTATTGTCATTATTATCATTAGGATTTATTATTATTATTGTTGCTGTTGTCAGGTATTAATATCGTTGTTATTTGACCGTTGGAATTTGAAATGCGAATTAGCTACTTTGTAGTTATGACAACCCCATTTTGCCGTGTAGAGGCCCCTAGTCGATTTGTGGAGTCCATTTTCGCAGCCATCGCATATTCTGATATGGAGTAGATCTTGGAGTTGGATGGAGGAGCTCGTTGGGAGGAGAGGGAGGAGGGGGAGGGAGATACACAAGAACAGATTTGTTTCCAAGTAGGTCCCATTCCCCGACTTAGAATCCCTTCCTCTTCCCATTGATGCACTTCAGATGACGTCATAAGTTGTGTGGTTCCGGAGACGGACCTGATGAGAAAGAAATCTTTTCGAAGCAGCGTAACGACGGGAGGCAACGCGTGGCAGAATGTACTGGGTGGGGGGGGGAGCTCCCACCCCCCTCACGTGAAAGGAGGGGGGGGTGAGGACGCGGACTCGGCAGGGCGCGTGCCGCCTTACAACGGCCGACGCTGGGGGCGGTTGGTGGGGGGGAAGGAGGCGGGGGGGCGGTTGCCAGGTTTTATGCGCTACATCACCACGATTGAGGTGGTGTTGATATTGCTCCAGGTGTATTGCTGTCGTTGTTGTTGATATTGCTCAAGGTGTTCCTGCCGTTGTTGATATTGCTTATGGGATTGCTGTCTTTGATGTTGATGCTGCTGTAGGTAACATGGTTACCGCCCGTCGTTGCTGATTGTCCAGGTATTGCTGTCGTTCATGTTTATATTGCTTCAGTTGTTGCTGCCTCTCTTGCTTCCACTGACGCAAGTAAAATGGCGGCACACTAAACTAACATGCTACTTGCTATTGCTACTTCGTTTGAGAACGACTTCGGTTATAGTATTCTAGAGTCTAGACTTCTGTAAGAACATGTCAACAATGTGTCTAACATTTGTATTTTAGGTTTAACTTCTCTTAGTTCGTCGTCCAGCAAGAGTAATTTGACATTTGTAAATTCGAAAAAAAAATGTAACCGAAGTAGATCGTACTCAGACCAAGTAGCAAAAGCAAGTAGCATGCTAGCGAGAAATGCTTAGTGTGCCGCCACAGATGACACGCGGGAGATCGCAGCGACACACTTCGATCCGAAGCTAATTTGTTTGTTCCCCGCAGAATGAGATTCGTGATGATGAATGTCATTGGGATTGCATCTTTGGTGTACCCATGAGAATGTTCTGTTGTGTGTGCACGCCTAATTTGATTGTTGTGATTTGTTGCGTTTGTCGTGGTCAGTATTACGAGTACAACATTCTTTAACACGCATTAACTCTCCTCAAAACAAACTTGTTTTGATCTTCCAAAATTCCTGTGTTCGCTTTAGCCCGTTCTTGGTACACATGTACATGTGTATGTGTGTGTTTTATGTATGTAATATATATATATATATATATATATATATATATATATATATATATATATATATATATATATGATCATGTGTAGGTTTATCGTTTGTATGTATTAAAATGAGATCTATGCTTGTGTGGCGTCTCTGAGCTTACATTTGCGTGTATGTCTGTGTGGCAGAGAGAGAGAGAGAGAGAGAGAGAGAGAGAGAGAGAGAGGAGGGGGAGGAGAGTGAGGGAGGGGTGGGAAGATGGAAGGGGGATGGATCGCTGCACGTGTAGAAGTACCGATGGTGGTGGGGGGGGGAGACGGGGATGGTCAAGGGAACGAGAGAAGAAACTTGTCAGTATTTGATGTGCCTCTGTCGTGATTGTGTCTCGTTCGAGTATCTCCCGTACGCAGAAAGAGAGAGAAAAGGGGTGAGACAATGGAGGGCAATTTCCGGCTGGAAAATAAATACCAATTTTCTTTTCCAAGGCGGTGGAAATGACTCACACACACACACGTGGAACCGCCCCTCCCGAGACGGGCACAGAGTGCGTTCGCTCCCTCAGTCCTCCTCCGTTCTACTCTGGATCCAGAAGCCTCTTTCCACAAAGTGAACTTGAGACCCACCCTGGGTGTTCCAACGTGGTCTTGGACCGCGTGCTGGGCTCGTGATTGACAGCTGGTACCGCGGATGTGAGCTCGTTTAGTGCGATAAGTTGGGGAGTGAGGTGACCGTACACGCACCACACATCCTCCCCCTTGCACAAGGAGGACAGTGACGGCTTGTACTTGTTGTGGAACTTTCCTGCTGTGAGTGTGGCGCGTACTCGGTACTGCAGCGCTGTGGCTCCTGACGCTAATCACTATATTAGAAAGCTATGTAGTGGATGTGGTTCAGTGTGGGTCTGAGGAAAATAATAATAAGAATAATCGGTTTATTGGTTTGATAGTGATACACTGACATACAATTTGAGCTAATTCTAGGTCTAGATTAAATTGAATTAATCATTTGCAGTATGGAGGTGTGTGTGTGTGTTTATTTACCTGGTTGTATTTTACGGGAAGAGAGCTATGTTCGTAGTGACCCGTTTTTGTATCTTTCAGCTTCCAATTTGATCTTAAAATTCTTGTATAGTTTTTGCATTCACTATTTCCTCATTCAATTTGTTCCAGTTATCTACCACTCTGTGTGGGAAGCTATTCTTTTTTCAGATCTCTTCTGTAACTATCCTTTTTAATTTTTTCACGTCCTATTGTTTTTCTTTTATCACACTGTGTGTGTGTGTGTGTGTGTGTGTGTGTATGTGTGTGTGTGTGTATGTGTGTTTACTTAGTTGTATCTTATGGGAAGGGGAGCTTAGCTCGTGGTGTCCCGTCTTTGTATCTCTCCATATCCAGCTTGTTTATGTGTGTGTGTGTATGTGTGCGTGTGTGTGTGTGTGTGCGTGTGTGTGTGTGTGTGTGTGCCTTGTGGAATGGGGGGCTTAGTCTGGAGATGTGATTCTGTGTGTGCGCGTAAGGTTAGATGGCGTATCAGCGTGTCTCTTAGGTGACTTGACATCTTCAGTCGATGAGGTCTGCGAGCGGTTGACCTTGGACGACTCGTGATGTACAAGTTCACCACGGGATTGAATCTATGCGTCCCTTGCCTCATTTGTCAACGATTCACCGTCCCAGTCTCATGCAGTGGGAAGTGAAAAACCCCTGGTAGGGCAAGGCCCTGTCGATTGGAGTAACCCCCCCCACTTTTTTTTTTTTTTTTTTTTTTTTTTTTTTTTTTTTAAAGCCGACGTTGGGTCGCTTCCCTGCCTGGCCAGGGCTGTCGGGAACCAACGCAGCAAATTCGTATCGAACTCGCGACGACCTGGTCATAAGTTCGTCAAGAGACGAATTGTAGCTTTAGCCGTAACGTAACTTGCTAAGTGCGTCTCCTTTTCATAACGACGAAAATCTTGGAAAGCGATCAGCTGACGACATTTACCCCCGTCGGGTCAGACCATATATGGCAACTGACTACTTCTGCAGCTGTGCAAACGTTCAGGAAAGACAACGACGACGGCATCGTTGTCGTTTTCTACGCAGAAGAAGGAGCCAATTGCGACCCGAAGACCGGAGGAGGAAAAGTTCAAAGGCAACGTCGTGGGTCGACCTTCGTCGTAGTGTTTTACTTTTGTAGGAACGGGTGTTGTAGTCCGTTCGAAACCCACAAACGTTATCAGAAACCTGCGAATTTTAGGTTAAGGGAGCGCTGGGTGTTGTTTGTTTTAGGGCAGCCATTCTTGCCATTTCTTCATTCCATTATCCCCTTCATGGAGTCTCAAAGATTCGATTCTTCATTTTCCTCCCAAATCCAACCTAGCTAAAAAAAAAAAAAAAAAAAAAAAAAAAAAAAAAAATTAAAATGAAGATTACCTTTGTTTTATTACAAAGTTGACAATCATAATTATCCTATGTTTCTTCTGCCGGGACAGAGTGATGTATATTTTTTCTTGTTAATATATCAAATCCAGATTCCTGACACTGAAAGACGCGCGGTGGTAGAGAGAAGCGATGGGGACCGTACTTGTAGCAGAATGCTCACAGGAGTTCTTACTCTAAGGCAGAGGTTTTCAAACTATTGCTTAGTGGCGAACTAATGATATTTCTTGGACTTGACGGTACACCAATTTTACAGTCAGTTTGGTACCAATTCCACTGACACAAATACACATTCGGCATAGTATCAGGCATTTGTGTCCCTGAACGTGTAATAATAGTAATGATAATAATGGTAATAATAGTAAATTTAAGTTACATATCTATCCATAAAAATTACGCGGCGCACTTAGGTGATAGTCGCGGCGCACTGTTTGAGAATCGCTGCTCTAAGGGGTGGTCGTCGGTAGGGGACCAAGTCAAGGCAGACTTTTTGCCCCGACTCTACGTGGGAGAATAATACTAAAAAGGGGGAACAAAGGTGTGGTGGTGGGGGGGAGAGGTCCCTAGTCCCTTTGTTCCCTCCCATCTAAGCTCCCATGGCGACATGCAAGGGAACTCAGTAGCGGTATTCATGATCTCAACCAGAGAGGGTATGTTGAAACAGTAAAACATAAGATGCAGCGTTACTGGGAGAAAAGGTCCGACGGGTCAGTGTCACGTTATCGACCTGGTGACTTCCTTTATATATTCTGTTCTGAGAGGCGTCAGGTGATTGTATTCAGCCGTATGTCGAAGTTTGGCTCTGTTTCCAGGTCGCTGTGAAGTGAGAAGACGCGGAAGATGAGAAACAATAATAGATCAGTTCATTGGACGAGCCAACAAGGAGACCAGTTGGTTTATAGCGGAGCTGCTAGATGCTCTCATCACAAAAAATATTATTGTTGTTGTTAATAATATTACTATTATTAATATAATAATCATCATCACGATCATGATTCTAGTGCAACATTTCTTAAACCTTTTCCGACCCCCTGTAGTAGTCAGGGCTAGGCAGTGTAGCAGTCGCTAAACTCTTGTTAATATCTGGTTACTGGAAGGATAGAGGAAAGTGACGTGAATTACTGTCATGTATTCAGCACTTCCTAGCACACCCTAGAATTGATTTCGGCACCTCAGGTTAAGAAACGTTGGTCTAGTGGTATTGCTCTTGTTGGTGATGCCTCAGAACACCTGTGGGGTAGATGCTACGTGTACTGTCTTTAGACAGGGGTTCCTCTGTACAGTTTACGCCCTGTCAAGAGACGCTCTTGATGCAGGTGTGTTGCAACCACGGGCACAGAAGCGTATACGCACCCTCTTGGCAGCAGCGGGGGGGATGGCACGTGAATCAAAACTCTCCTTGCTCTTCACGGAGGGAGGGGCTGGAGTGGGGGGAGGGGGGAAGGCGTGTGGGGAGGGAGTTCTCCTTCACGTCTAACAGTCACTGCCGCAGCCTCCCGCGTGCCCGCCTGGGAGGTTCTGGCGGAGCGGAGGGTGAGGGAGAGCGGGAAGAGGAGGAGTCTGGGGACTGGGAAAGAGAGCGCTGTACTAAGGGAACGTCCGTCACGCCGCGCGCAGGCGCACTACTGCTGCAGCTGCTGCAGAGGGTGAGGGGTTGTGGGTCGCCTGCTGTCTGGATTGGGGTTTTCGTCCAGGTGTCTGCCGAAGAGCACACCGAAGTCTTGTGTCAGAAGGGCCTCGTGAGGGTTCTCTCTTGTGAGATCGAAAGTGTTCCCGTGATTTAATCCGTGAGACCATTGGCGACTGACTTGTGAACTTGGAAGTCGTGAGACGTGCGGTAACGATGCCCTGAGGATTCCTCCGTGAGATATTTGAACGTTTCGTTGAGTTTTTCTGAGACCAGAGTCTGCTGCGGGTAGTGTCGAGCATTGTGCTGGTTATTTCGTGAGATTCGGAACTCACATCCGCGAGAATGTGAGTGAACATTTTCTGGAGGAGTGAGTGAAAGTGAAGTATTGGAAAGTTTAAGTGTTGGTAGTGAATAATTAAGTGCCACTTTTGCTCCTAATGTACGCAAGAATGGATCGTTGATAGTGCTGGTTTGAAATGTTTAAGTGTTGATTTAAGTACTTATAGTGTTGATGGTGAATTTCCGTGTTAGTGAAATGTACGTTATAAGTGTTCCAAAGTGTTGATGGTAAATTCTCGTGTATTTAATTGAGATATTTACGTTGGATAATAAGTGATATTTAGTGTTGAATTCTCGTGTTAAAGATGAGTATCAAATTCGTTATGAATATTGGTATGTTTACATTGGATAAAAATGTAGAACGGTTGAGTGCTGAAGTTGAGTGAGTTTTTATGGTGAGTACTGAAATTAATGTGGTGTTGAGAACAAGTACTGAAATTCAGCACTGAAGTTTAAGTGATGAGGAAAATTTAAGTCCTGATGCTGAATGTTGCAAGTGTTGATGGACATGATATTGATGCTGGGTGTGTCTGGTCACGTGATAGGAACACCTTGAATGATTGTTTGTTTGTTCGTTTACTTTGTGTGTGTATATATATATATATATATATATGTATATATATATATATATATACATATATATATATTATCAACCACAACACACTTTAATTCTCAGCAATCAACATAGAGAGACTCGAGGAGGGCAACATGCAGAAATTAAAATATTTTACAGCCAAGTACTCGAACCTGCGCTAGCACGTGACAAGGTGTGTGTGTGTATATATATATATATAATATATATATATATATATATATATATTTAAGGAAAGTTGAGTGTAATAGTTACTACTCGTTAGTACGAGTTCTACTCTTGAATAATAAATTTATTTGTTTTGAAAAAGAGTTAGAGAGCTCCACTAACCACCATCATTATCACCACCAGCCACCATCGTTATCTTCACCAGCCACCACCATTATCACCACCAGTCACCATTGGCACCAACAGCCACCACCACTATTACCAACAATAACAATTCCAACGCCAGTACCACTTTACTACTATTCTACTACCAGCATTATTTTCTCATAGTCCCTCCTCCTCCTCTTTCTCCTCCTCTTCTGCATCCTCCTCGTTCTCTTCTGCATCCCTCCTCGTCCTCTTCTGCATCCTCCTCGTCCTCTTCTTCCACCATCACAACCTCGACCAACGATGTCAACAACAAACAACGAAATAAAACCAACAACACTGTGGATAACAACAACAACAACAACCATGGCGACGCCTGACAGAAGGTAGAAGGCAGATGGGATGGACGCTGGCCCCAGTCCCCCCCCACCCCATGGTTCGCTTTTGGGGGGGGGGTGCCCACCCTCTGTCCAGAGACTGGATGGGCGGGGCTGAGGCAGAGGGGGAATCGCACAAACACCCCCTTTATCGGAGGAGAGGCTCAACCCTCAGTGTCTTAGGCCAGGTCGGGATTTCTGGGAGGCCATGTTCCTGTAGAGAAGGGGTGTCAAACGTGTGGCCCGCGGGCCGGTCTGGAGTGGCCCGCGAGCTGACGAGATATTTTTCAAATCAAGTTACTATAATTGTTATAAATGAGGAAGATGTAAATCTACTGTTAAGACTAGATATAATGATTTTTACTTTTTTTCTATTTGTTTTATTTTTATTTTTTTATATTATTTTTTTTTTTTTACTTTTATGGCCTTCGAGATCATAACCAAGTGCGTAATTGGCTCTCGAAAGGATTTGACTTTGACAACTCTGCTCTGCAGAGATGACCAGAGCGATTTGGGATTCTTCAGTGGGAGTGAAGGGAGCTTGTGAAGGAGTCCTACGTGGATGGACTCCCATAAAGAGGCACCAGGGAGTAGGGAAGTGAAGAAGGGAACGGGGGTAGGGTACAAGGGAGGAGGGACCTGAGGGAAGAGAGTTTTAAAGACCAGAGTGAAATCAAGGTGGTGGCACACTAGGCATTTCTCGCTAGCATGCTACTTGCTTTTGCTTCTTAATTTTAGTAAAAATTACTTCGGTTAGGACATTTTGTTTTTCAATTTTCCAAATGTCAAATTATTATCTTGCGTCACAAAAGCTGGATGACAAACTAAGAAAAGTTAAACCTAGAATACGAATGTGAGACAGATTGTTGAGATGTTATTACGGAAGTCTAGAATATTGTAACCGGAGTAGTTTCTACTCAGAGTAGGAAAAGCAAGTAGCATGTTAGCCTAGTGTGCCGTCACCATTATGCTAATGGGAACCGGAGTGGAAATTGGACCATAAGTGCATAATAATACTTATGTAAATTTCAGATTTCGGCCAGTGACCGGTCTAATATTTTTCTATTTTGCTTTAAGGGTTTTTAATTTCAAAGGAAATTTACTTCAGTAAGTCGTTATGAATGAATGGCGATAACGTTATTCAATTTGTGAGCCAATTAGTTTTATAGGTCACGAGTGAGGTCCTCTTTGGAGCTGACGACTTTAAACAACCTGGGGAGCGCACCTGACCTGACCTAATCTAATCCGACCTAACCTAACCTGACCTGACATAATCAAAGAGAAAGAAACAAACACATGTATATTAAGAGTGGTCAGTATCCAGCAGCCCCACTCCGTTGATCTCAGAATGTTCATATTATGTTAGAATAATCCAACCCATAGGTTGCATAAGACAAGCCCCCCTCCCTCCCTCCCTCCCCCTCCCTTCCTCCCTCCTCCTCCCTTCCTCCCTCCCTTCCTCCCTCCTCCTCCTCCCTTCCTCCCCCCTCTACACCTCAAAGAAATCGTCATGCGATACATATACCAAAGGTTTTCCCCCCTTACAAAGGGAGATTAAAAAAAAAAAAGGCATAAAATCCACTCCCACCCATTCCATCCCCACATACTCCACTCCCATCCACTCCCCCTCCCTCCCTCTTATCTTGGCTCCACCTGGATGACAGGTCATACCTGCATCTCGCCCACTGTGCCCTGGGTCAGAAGCAGTGTCGCAAGATGGAAACAGAGGCAGATGAAATCCTGTACGTTTAATGAAAGGTTTAGAGCCGAGGTTCGAACCCTGATTCGAAAGAAACGAATAGAAATGAGCGAATGATTCAGTAGAATAAAGTGGCGATAAATCATTTATCTTTCTTATCGTTATCTCAGGTAGGTAGATAGTCACCCGCCAA
>NC_134798.1:51863712-51871212 GCF_046742065.1 Oratosquilla oratoria
TATGTCGCCACAGCCTCATTTCGTTTGGAGACCACCAAGCGATGGACCAAATAGTCTCTGGGGTTGATGCGCTTCTAACTTTTGCCTCTTTGGGTGTGATGGAGCTGGATCTAGACGACTTCAGCCACTCTTTCTCTGAATTTCTTAATGAAACTCGAAAGCTTAATATTTGTTTCAGCGTCTGTGAAAGTCTGGGAACCCAAGTGTGGGTGCAGGAGCTCCCGCCCATCCACCGGAGTTGCTGCCATAAATTGAGTCTAACTTTCCTAAGACCTGTTTAGAGGGAGCGTTGAATGTAGCTTGGCTCGTATTGTGCCCCCCCTCCCTTCCCGCACGTGACCCGACGGGGTCAAATCCTCTGGTGACCTGGTTAGGTCGAATTAGGCCCTTTGATCTGGTAGAAGACAAACCACATAATTTCCGGCAATAGAGGTATTAACTACGTTTAGGGATGGTGGTGAATAACGTAAAGAGGCGAAAAGACCTTTAATCGCTGTTGAACTTCAGGAGGAGGAGGAGGAGGAGGAGGAAGAGGAAGAAGAGGCGAGGGAGGAGGTACCAACTCGTGGGTCTAGCGTGCTGAAGAGGCGAAGGCAATGGATTGAAGTCTTTCTTTGTCCATCTTTCATCTTGCCTTTTCTCTCACTGGCACGTTGTTCGGGGTCCCCCCCCCTACCCCCACCCCCCGTGCCCTCACCTTTCATGGTTTTCAGTCCATTGTTCGAGTGGCACTTGAACTTGGAGATTCCCGAGTTTTACGAGAGAGAGAGAAAGCTGCTCCTTATCTCGAACGTGCAGACCTTCGCTTGGAAGCTTCTCTTTCACCCTCTGCCTCTCTCTCTCTCTCTCTCTCTCTCTCTCTCTCTCTCTCTCTCTCTCTCTCTCTCTCTCTCTCTCTCTCTCTCTCTCTCTCTCTCTCTCTCTCTCTCTCTCTCTCTCTCTCTCCCTCCATCTCTCTCTCCATCACACTCTCTCTCCATCACACTCTCTCTCTCCATCACACTCTCTCTCTCCCTCCCTCCCTCCCTCTCTCTCCCTCCCTGTCTCTCTCCCTCTCCCTCACTCTCTCTTTCTCTCTCTCTCGTATGCACACACACACACACACACACACACACACACACACACACACACACACACACATATATATATGTATATATATATATATATATATACACGTTTACACGCACACACACACACACGCACACATACACACACACGCACAATGTCCGTCGAATATTTGCACAGAATCATGAATGAGACTTGAGTATTCTTAATCAAGATTTGTAAATCGGTTTGTTGTGATTGGACGCCATTTTTAAAACTAGCCACGTCTTCGTGCTCTTTTTCACCTCCTCCTCCTCCTCCTCCTCCTCCGTTTCCTCTTCCTACTCCTATCCCTCCTACTTCTACTCCTTCCTCCTGCCTTCCTCTTCCTTCTCTTCCTTCACCCCCTACTCCCCTCATCATTCCTATCTTCGTTCCCCTTCTCCCTCCTCTTCATACCCCTCATCCTCCCATTCCCTTCTACTCCTCTTCTCTTCCCTCCTGTTCCTCCCCTTTCCCCTCTGACCCCTCACCAGCTTCCCCCTCTCCACTTCCCACATCTTCCCCTCACAACCTCCTCCTTCACCTCCTCCTCCTCCTCCTCCTCCTCCTCCTCCTCCTCCTCCTTCACCTCACCTTCCTCCTCCTCCTCCTCATTCTCCTCACCTTCCTCCACATTCTCCTTCTCTCCCTTTTCCATGTGGGCCTTCTCTTCCTTTTCCTCCTCCTCCTCCTCCTCCTCCTCCTCCTCCTCCTCCTCCTCCTCCCCCCCCCACGTTGGCCTGCTCTTTAATCTTGAAATCCCGATTACACGTGCGCTGTTTTCTTCGCGTTTTCCTGGTAAAGCCATTTCTCCCCCCCTCCCCCACTTTTTTCTTTGTGTTAAAAGTCGTGAACGTCTAACCCTCACGGTGCACGTACACACACAAACACGCACGTACACACACACACACACACACACACACACACACACACACACACACACACACACACACACACACACACACACACACACACATAAACACAATCATCGAGCAACGTGTGGGGTTGGCAGTCGGTAAGAATGACTCAAACCTTTCCTAAGGCCGATGACTGAATCAGCTGGGGGGAGGGAGGGGGAGAGAGGGGCATAGGTGGAGGAGGAAGTGAGGGGGGAGGTGAGGGGAAGGAGAGAGGGGGATAGGGGAGGGGAGGGAGAGAGGGGGATAGGTGGGGGAGGGAGAGAGGAGGATAGGTGAGGAGAGGGAGAGAGGGGGATACGTGAGGGGAGGGGGAGAGGTGGGGAAGGGAGAGGTGGGGAAGGGGGAGAGGGGCATAGGTAGGGAGTGAATGAGGGGGGAGGTGAGGGAAGGAGAGAGGGGGATAGGTGAGGGAAGGAGAGAGGGGGATAGGTGAGGGGAAGGAGAGAGGGGGATAGGTGGAGGAGGGGAAGACGTGGGGAGGGAGAGGAGGAGAGAGGATGTTATCAACTTTTTTATTTTATTTTATCTTATTTATTCTTTGTGCATTTATTTATTTGTTTATTTTTAAGTTTGGTCATTAGTTGCTCGTCTCTGTTCTCAAACGATAGATACATACGAGCGCGCGCTTACACACACACACACACACACACACACACACACACACACACACACACACACACACACACACACACACACACACACTATATATATATATATATATATATATATATATATATATATATGTATGCCTTCTCGAGTTTCTCTATGTTGACTTGAATTAAAGTGAATTGTGGTTGATAAATGCAAATCTGTTCACTGGGACCCATTCAGTGTTGTACATGTGTGTGTGTGTGTGTAAACATTCCTGTGTATGCTAATGAGAACAGATACGAAATAGTCACCTGCGATATTTGTCATGAAAATGGATTGCACATCTGTAAATTGGTTCTTGTGCAGGTGCCTTTCCCATTAGGCCCCTGCACGGTCGGTGTCGCTATTCAGTGTTGAATAATGGACACTGAGAAGGGTAAAGAGGCGTCGAGGGAGACCGTAATACTGAGTCAGTACACTGTGTCATTGATAAAGCCGTCAGTAGTGTTCGCAAGAGTTCGATAGTGTTCGCAAGAATTCACTAGTATTTGCAAGAGTTCGTAAGAGTGCACTAGTGTTCGCAAGAGTTCACTAGTGTTCGCAAGAGAAGGCTAGTGTTCGCAATTTCACTGGTGTTCTCAAGAGACGGCTATTGTTGGCAAGAGTTCGCTAGTGTTTTCAAGAGTTCACTAGTGTTCGTAAGAGCTCGCTAGTGTTCGTAAGAGTTCACTAGAATTCGCAAGAGCTCGCTAATGTTCGCAAGGCTTCACTAATTACAAAGGATTACAAAGGCGGAGCATGCCGACAGGAGACCTTTTGGTCCATATCTAGGTCGGATGCAAAAAAAAAAATCATGATAATAAAACAATAAAAAACTATAATAATGTAAATAACAAATAAAATACATAAATAAATTTATAGGCATAGTTAAATAATAAACAAACAGGTAAATAGTAAATAATAATAATTTGACATATAACTAATAATAAATGAAAATCAGACAGACAAATGATAACAAAACAAAAACAATGTTCGCAAGAGTTCACTAGAATTCGTAAGAGCTCGCTAGTGTTCGCAATAGTTCACTAGTGTTCGCAAGAGGTCACTAGTGTTCGCAAGAGCTCGCTAGTGTTCGCAAGAGTTCGCTAGTGTTCGTAAGGGTACAATATTCTTCACTAGAGCATCTTCATCTGGAATACATTGAAGCAAAGATGATGCGGAAAAGTTAATGATGGAGGGAAAACTTGATAATCCCTGACCTAGGGTCATTGAGAGGTCATGTAAGGTTGGGTCGGGGGTGGGGTGGGGGACGAATAATAATATTAATTCTATATATTTAATGAAAATGTTTTGTTAATATTATTGACCGAGTAGAGGTTGCCTGAGACATGGGCTAGGCCTTCGACTGAATAAAATCGTCTGGTATTAGACACGCGCGCGCGCACACACACACACACACACACACACACACACACACACACACACACACTCACTCTTCCCGTGTTTTTGTTGATATTTCTCAAGCGTCTCTTCATGACTTATCGTTTTCCTGCCTTTGTTCTTTGAAATGGTGACTGTATACAGGGAGCTTACACAACTGGCCGCAGCAACAGGTGCCCCCTCTCCTCCTGCCCCCCCCCAAGTCCCCTCTCCTGCCCCAAAAGTCCCCTCCCACTTGCCCCTAAAGCCCCCTCCCACTTGCCCCTACAGCCCCCTCTCACCTTGATCCCTTTCCCTCCTCCTTGCCCCTCCCATGCCCTTCCTCCTCCTGTTCCTCCTCCGTCCCCTCCATTACCACCTACACCACAACTATCTCATCGTCCTCCTCCTCCTCCACCTCCACCTCCACCACCACAACTTCCTCCTTCTCATCCACTAACACCACCACCACAACCATCTCCTTCACAACCATCTCATCGTCCTCCTGCTCCACCTCCACAACCTCCTGCTCCACCTCCTCCTCCTCCTCCTCCCGGTGCGATTCCCCTCCGCGGGCCCCCACGTCGGCGACGCTGCGTCACTTCCGGTGATTCCGCGAAACCGAGGAGGAGCTGGAGGAGGAGGAGCCCCCCCCCCGGAGTCTCAGTTCTTCCCGGACCTTCTTTCTCGGCTTTCTGGTTTACCCGGAACGACGGGATGATGCAAATTGGAAGGAAAGAAAAAAAAAAACCGCGCCTGGCCTGGCTTCTGAGATTTAGCACGGTTTTCTTACACGTGCATGCTCCTCCTCCCCACGTACGCACATACACATGTGTACGCCACCCACACGCGCGCGCGCACATACACACGCTTATACAAGCACATGTCACATACAAGCACACCACACACACGCACATACAAACACATACACACCACACACACGCACATACAAACACACACACACACACACACACACACACACACACACACACACACACACAGGTCATTTTCATCTTATTCTGGCCTTTTCCCACACTCGCTGCAAATTGTTGTGTGCGCGTGCGTGCGTGTGTGTCTGTGTGTGAATGTGTCTGTGTCTGTCTGTAATGGGGTTCATTTGCGTCAGCGTTGTGTGAACACTTGTGGTGAACATGTGTTGTTATGATGTGAAATGCCGCCGCCGCACGTACACGCAAATGCGCCTCGAGTCCTTGAAATGGTCACTAGGTTCTTCGTGAGGACCGCCGCCGAGGAAGGGAGGAGGAGGACGAGGAGGAGAAGAGAGAGACGAGGAAGAAGAGGAGGATGGAGAGGAAGAAGATGGAGGAGAGTAGGAGGATGGAGAGGAAGAAGAGGGAGAAGAGGAGGAGGATGGAGAGGAGGAAGAGGACGACGACGACGAGGACCTTAAATGAAGGTGCCAATGCCACACAGTTGAACGTCACGAAAGGAATAAAAAAAATATTTGGCGAAACCCGACGTAATAAAATCATCTGACGACAAAATCGGTGAAACAATGAAGAAGTCGAATGAAGCTGGTTTTTGATTCTTGACCTTCCGGGGGGCACAGTTGCGGTCATATGTAAGTGCCACAGCGCAGTGCCACGGTATTTGGCTCCTTAATGACCTCGAGGTTAATTAATTACCATCGCCTGACATCAACAGATGATGATGGTTCAGGATCTGGCGTCACGTGCATTTGCTTCGAAGTAATACTAAAGGGAAATGTTACATCAGGTTCATATGTTCGTAGGTGATCGACATATGATGCCAGGAAGGGGAAGAGATTAGTTTTCGTAAGAGTTCGATAGTGTTCGCAAGAGTTTGCTAGTGTTTGCAAGATTTCGCTAGTGTTCGCAAGAGTACACTAGTGTTCGTAAGAGTTCGATAGTGTTCGCAAGAGTTCGATATTCGCAAGAGTTCACTAGTGTTCGTAAGAGTTCACTAGTGTTCGCAAAAGTTCGATAGTGTTCGCAAGATTTCGCTAGCGTTTGCGAGAGTTCGCTAGTGTTCGCAAGAGTTCGACATTGTTCGCAATAGTTCACTAGTGTTCGCAAGAGTACATTAGTTTTCACTCGAGCATCTTCATCTGGAATTCATTGAGGCTTCTTGGTATGCGCGAAGATGGTGCGCAGACGCCCGCCTGCCTGCCTGCCTGCCTTCTCCTCGAGTGATGCGATTCAGGTCTTCGTAAAAATGGATCCGACGCATTTCGAGTGAAGGGTCAAGTTACCAGTTGCGAAAGGTTCACCCCTCCCCCCCGGTCGTGTGTGTGGGGGGGCAGGAAGTTGCCTCCCACTTTTTTTTTTTTTTTTTTTTGAGGTGGTGGTGGTGGTGGGACCATAGGGCGCCGGTGGGGAGTATGGGGGGTATTGTTTGTGTACGCAAGGAGTGCCCTGTTGAGTTTCGGCGATTTGTTTATGTTGGCGCCAATCTCCCCTCCCCTCCTCCAGGCGAGTTGTTTATCTTGGCGCCAAGCAAACCTCTCCTCCCTCCCTCCCTCACCCTCCACCACCGTCGATCCTGGACGAGACGGGTCTCTCAGGTCAGGAGAGTAGCTAAGCGCCTCCTGATGTAAATTTTTTACTTATATTTTTTCTTTTATTTATTATATATATATATATATATATATATATATATAGAATGTGTGTGTGTGTGTATTTTTTATTCTATTTATTTATTTTTATTTATTTTTTGCGGGGTGAAATTTGGGAGTAAAATAATAAAATTAATGGAAGCCATACGAATGTCAAAAAATTATTGAACAGGGAGAGAGCTGAATTGAGGAGGATTGAAAACCAGTCATGAAGTCTCTTTGTTATAAAAGCATTTCCGGTGCTGGTGGGGGGGAGGGAGGAGATATGGGGGCATGACAGGTGTGGGGGGGGGGGAGGGGGGACACCTGCGTTTGAAGCACCCCAGGCTTTGACGTCAGCGCTCCATTCGGACACTCCCCCCACCCACTCCCCCACTCCCCACACACACCTGTCAGCTGCCTGCACAGATGGGGACAAAAGCTAAAATTGTATTTTTGTTGATAGTTTACTAGCGCTTCCATCCATGCCTTGCGGGATAGTATTTAATGGACGGGAAATGTGATTAGGGAAAGTATACAGTATAATACACACACACACACACACACACACACACACACACACACACACACACATATATATATATATATATATATATATATATGTGTGTGTATATATGATCACTGTTAACCCACTATCGGAGAAATAATAACGGAAAGTACAGAGAAACTGTATATTTCGACTACTCTCTGTAGTCCTCTTCAGCAGAATGCTTACATAAGGTTAAGGTACAAGTATATATGAAGAAATGAGGGGTACATGAAATGGTCGGGTCAAAGTAGGACAAGGGGTGATATTTTGTCCAACCGCTTTAGACATGATCTTGTTGACCGCTAACTTGGTAATACAATCTGGGGGCCACTGGCCTTTAGAGGTATTAAAGTTAGGAT
>NC_134798.1:51876212-51921212 GCF_046742065.1 Oratosquilla oratoria
ATATATATATATATATATATATATATATATATATATCTATATATATATATATATATAACAACAGGAAAAAAGAAACTCGAAGGTAGAGTAACCACTTACTGTCTACAAGTTACATTCCGTGGTGATATGGTGATATTGCTTAATTTGTTTCACAGTGATGTGTGTGTGTGTGTGTGTGTGTGTGTGTGTGTGTGTTTTAATGACAGACCAAGATTCGCCGTGTGATTTGCGTCATAGGGTTATTAATGTGAGACACGTGCAGGAAAATTAGGAAACTGCGTGTAATTATTTTGTATATATATGTATATCGACACACACACACATACACACACACACACACACACACACACACACACACACACACACGTACTAACATTTATTGGTGGTGAAAAGCCTATGCTAGTAGGTTCGTAACTGCGGCCGAAGCCGTCATCTTTGCCCTTCAGTGCGCTTTAGAGACTGGTAATACGAGTAACAGTCACTGTTGGGAGTCTGAGAGAATTTCGGGACTCGAACCCACAGCTAAGCGAATGCGCAGCGAGGTAAAGAACCACGAGAGCCTCTGTCTGCCGGGTTGGGGGGAGTCTTTCGGGATTCAAGACCGTCTTAGTGACGTCACGCGGCGACTCTTGGGGATTCGAACCGCCCGACTCTGCCTTGCCGCCGCCACCCCCAGACCACGGTGCTCTAGGGTGCTCGACTAACACGCTCTCTCTCTCTCTCTCTCTCTCTCTCTCTCTCTCTCTCTCTCTCTCTCTCTCTCTCTCTCTCTTGCTCTTTCTCTTTTCCTCTCTTCTCTTTCTCATTCTTCCTCTCTTTTTGTTCTCTGGCTCTCTCCCTCTCCCTCCTCTTTTTCCCTCTCCCTCCTCTTTTTCCCTCTCCCTCCTCTTTTTCCCTCTCCCTCCTCTTTTTCCCTCTCCCTCCTCTTTTTCCCTCTCCCTCCTCTTTTTCCCTCTCCCTCCTCTTTTTCCCTCTCTCTTCTCTCTTCCCTCTCTCTTCTCTCTTTCTCTTCTCTCCCTCCTCTCTCTCTCCCTCTCCCTCTTTCTCGCTTTCCCCTCTCTCGCTTCCAAAAATGTACGTATACATGTATAATAGAGAGATAGGGCTCAGTTGGCAAAGATGTCCTAGTTAGAACATTAACCCCATTGCTACTGCTAGTGTGTGTGTATGTGTGTGTGTGTGTGTGTGTGTGTGTGTGTGTGTGTGTGTGTGTGCGTGCGCGTGTGTGCGGCGCCACAGAGTGATGCTTAGGAGAGCTTGGCGACAGCCCCTAAGGAAAAGTTGGAGAGGAATGAGGTGGGCGGGTGAGTGTCACACACATCACTGTATGGGCTGTAAACTTCCTTGATATCTGTAGCGCTCATGTGGGCGTGCGGGTGCCCTGCTTGCAGGAGGAGATGAGGTGATAACGGCCAGAGGAACAGACCCCCGGGGGCGAGGGGGCGAGGGGCGCTGGGGGGGATGGTTGGCGGAGTGCCGTTGGACTCCGCCCTCTCCGCATCCTGTATGGGCGCCGTTCCCGGAATTCTGGGGCGTGGAAATCCCGACACCAGCTCCTCCACCACCACTTCCAACTCAGCTTCCACCTCCACTACCTCCTCCACCACCACTTCCACCTTCACTACCTCCTCCACCACCAGCATTAACAACGTTACTGTTGTCATTGTTACTACTAGTCTACAATCACTGTAACTACTACTGATACTATTATCACTACATCTACTGCTACCACTACATCTACTATTACCACTGCCACTACATCTACTACCACTGCCACTACATCTACTACCACTGCCACTACATCTACTACCACTATAACTACTACTGATACTACTATCACTACATCTACTGCTACCACTACATCTACTATTACCACTGGCACTATATCTACTGCCACTGCCACTACATCTACTACCACTATCACTACATCTACTACTGCCACTGCCACTACATCTACTACCACTATCACTGCATCTACTACTACCACTACATCTACTAATACTAGTAACACTGCATCTACTACTACTACTACTACTACTACTACTACTACTACTAACAACACCATTACCTTCGCAACCGCTGCCGCCATCACAGCCAACATAAACAAGAACAGGAAGAGCTCTAAGATGGGAAGTCTCTGGTTCGCGCTGTCGATCGACTTGGGAATTCGCACTCGGGCATCACAGATTTTGTTGTGGTCTAGAATCTTCTTCCTCTTCTTATTCTTCTTCCTCTCCTCCTCCTCCTCCTCCTCCTTTCTCCTCTTCTTGTGCTCCTCCTCCTCCTCCTTTCTCTTCTTGTGCTTCTCCTCCTCCTCCTCCTCCTCCTCCTCCTCCTCTTCATGCAATCGATGTGCGGATTCAGGGCATTCGATGGATTTTTGCCCCCTCACCTTCCCCCCATCCCCCCGATTTTATTCCATAGTCATTATAATCAACGTCATCATCATCATAATCATCATCATCATCATCATCACCATCATCATCATCATCACCATCATCATCATCATCATCATCATCATCATCATCATCATCATCATCATCATCATCATCATCATCATCATCATCATAATCATCATCATCATCATCATCATCATCATCATCATCATCACCATCATCACCAGAATTTTCATAACCGATCGAACTCTGTTGCTGTCTTGGGGAGAAAGTGGAGCCGCGAGGTGGGGGGGGGGGTAGTTTCACGGATCTCCACGGTGATGTACCGCAAGGAATGGAGACGCAACGCCGGGAACCTGGGTTTCCAGTCTTCCTCCTCCTCTTCCTCCTCCTCTTCTTCCTCCTCTTCCTCTTCCTCCCCTCTTCTTCCTCCTCCTCCCCTCCTCCTCGTCCTCCTCCCCATGTACCTCCTTGTCCCCCTTCTCTTCCTCCATTTTCTGCTCCTCCTGTGCTCTTCCTCCCACCCCTCCTCCTCCTCCTCCTCCTCCTCCTCCTCCTCCTCCTTCGGCGCCTCCCGCCGGAAGCTCTGTGGGTCTCGTGTTTCTCGTAACTCGTCAGGTCCTCTACTCCCTCCTGCGGGAGTGAGGGGGAGTAGGGGAGGGTTTGGGCTATTCTTGGGATGTGTGTGTGTGTGTGTGTGTGTGTGTGTGTGTGTGTGTGTGTGTGTGTGTACGTGTGTCTACCGCTCCGGGAGTCGCTGGCAGGACACGTAAGAGTAACTTGTATATATACAAGAGCTTCCGCTTACCATCTCTCTCTCTCTCTCTCTCTCTCTCTCTCTCTCTCTCTCTCTCTCTCTCTCTCTCTCTCTCTCTCTCTCCCTCCCTCTAAAAAAAAAAGAAAATTATCATCCACCCAGTCCTCTGAAGGGGCTATCACACTGGGCTATTTTTCCTTCAACCTCCATCACTTTTTCCGACGTAAAATCACTCGTTTGATATGCTGGAGGACATTTATTTTCCTCCAGCATATCTGATTCCGTCCCGAAATCTACCGGCTGCAAATCTGCTCCAAAAGTCGGAGGAAAAATTGCCCAGTGTGATGATGACGCCTTGAGCCCCTCCCCCTTCCTAGACTCGTCGCTGATTGGCTGAGTACGTTAACTAACCCGCCCCCCAGATGAATAAAATCGCCTAGCGGCAGTCAAAGTAAACACACAAAGCGGGCTAAGTGGTCTAATGAGGTTAAGGGCTGAGCATTAAATCTTTATGATCGTAAACATCCTTCGCAAGTAGCTCCGGGAATAAAGAGGCTTTATCGCTTTATTAGCGAGGAGCGTGGTGGCTCGTGAGTGTGGCTCACGTGAGAGTGGCTCACGTGTGCGTGGCTCTCGTGAGAGTGGCTCACGTGAGTGTGGCTCTCGTGAGTGTGGCTCTCGTGTGCGTGGCTCTCTTGAGAGTGGCTCTCGTGTGCGTGGCTCTCGTGAGTGTGGCTCTCGTGAATGTTGCTCACGTGTTTGTGGCTCTCTTGAATGTGACTCGTGTGTTTGTGGCTCTCGTGAGAGTGGCTTACGTGTTTGTGGCTCTCGTGAATGTGATTCCTGTGTGTGGCTCACGTCTTTGTGGCTCTCGTGAGAGTGGCTCGCGTCAGTCACTCTCGTTGTGTGTTGTGGTCTTAGAGGAAGTAATGTAGGGCAAGAGGCGTGTTTACCTCACTCCCCCAACACGACTGAAAAAATCGTCCAGAGTTTAGCTGAACAAACACTGTAAAGTGCGTCATCGAGACTTTATTGTTTTTTTTATTTACTTTATTTATTTTTCTATTTGTTAATTTTATTTATTTATGCATAATTTTATTTTATTTATTTATTTATTTTTCTTTAATGTGGGTCCTACTCACAAGTGAGAACAAAGTCGGTCAAGATATCGCGAAGGGATGGGAAGGGGACAGAATCTCACGAGAGTGGCTCTCACGTGTAATTCTCTCACCCCGGGAGGTGAGAGCCGCGAAGGCGGGAGGAATTTCCTTTCCGGGCTGGTGCGTTCCCGGACAGGTGAAAAGTCCGGTCCGAGATGTCGAGACAGATGTTCCGGGAGATGTTTAGCGCAGGTGTCCGTTAGTAGCCCACTTCTGATTTAATTACTATTATGATCATTATTATAATAATGATAATTATATAAATCATCATCATCATCCAAGGCTTTCTTTGTGATCAAAGCGCTTGATTTTTTTTTTTTTTTTTTTTTTTTTTTTTTGAGAAGAATGAATATTGAAACGAAAGAAAGAATGATTTCGTAACCCGGTTGCGCGCAGAAAGCACGTGGAACAAGGGAGGACTCTCCTAACAAACTTTGCAGCTGAGCGGGTCGTCTGAGGAGATCGCGCGAACTCTGCAAGAACGCCCGCGATTCACCCAGGTGGGGGCGGCGGGGGTCGGATGACGGGGATGTGGGCGTGGGGGGTGGGGGTAGGAGGGGAGGTGGGTGGGAGTTCAAGAGGTCAGACGGAAACAGGGGATTCCACTGTACTCTGTCTCTGACTCTCGTTGCTCTTTATTTTTCCAACTATCGGCAGGTGTCTTCGGACTCTCTCTCTCTCTCTCTTCTCTCTTTCTCTCTGTGTCTCTCTCTCCTTTTTATGAGGGTGGGGAGAAGGCTGCAGGTGCCTTCGGACACTCCATCCGGTCGCGGAGACACACACTGGGCACATCCGGTAGAGGAGCTGGAAGAAAAGTAGTACACACCGGGTGTCTTCTGGCACGCCGTGACGTCACCAGCCGAGACCTCCAGGCCCTTAGGAGTTCGACACGCGAATCCCACCTCCCACCTCCACACTCCCATTCCTCCCTCGCCTTTCTCCTCCCCGTCTCCACTCCCTCTCCTCCCTCGTCTTTCTCCTCCCTCTCACCACTCCCTCTCCCTCTCACCACTCCCTCTCCTCTCTCGTCTTACCCTCTCCCCACTCCCTCTCCTCCCATACTTTCCTCCTCCTCCTCCTCCTCCTCCCACTCCCACTCCCCTCCGCTGTTCTTTGTCCGAGTAGTGGCCTCGCCTTTGGCGGGGTGTTGGGTGGGACAGTGGGAGGACGGGAGGGTGGAAGTACACAGGGAGTTACATGAAGTTACGTTGCCAAACGAACAACAGACCTATTGGTCCTTACAGTTTCGGCACCTAACTTTTTTTTTTTTTTTTTTTTTTTTTTTTTACTGGGGCAAGTAATTCTATTCTAGGATTAGTGTAGGGCGGAGACCAAGGGTGTGTTGGTGTATGTAGAAGGTAGGACGGGGGATAGTTACTGGAGATGAAAGAGAGCGTGACCCCCCCCCCCATAACCTCCCCTTAACCCCCCCCCCCATCCCTTGGTACTCGTTAACTTGTTTGGTGGTTAGCGAGCGGGCGTTAGCGTCGTAGTGCTCTTCCACGAGGAGGTACCTCGTGAACCCGTGCGTGCCCCGCGTTCATTCTCGTCCGTGGCAAGTGGACGTTGTTATCGTTGACGTGACTGCGAAATGTTCTCATATTAATGATGTGTTCCGAGATAAGTACCTTGTGCGTTAATTTTGGTGGAAGTCTGTTAAACCGTTTTGCATTAACCCATTAAACTCCGATGACAAGATGTCTTGTCATTTGGTCAAATAAAACAAAAAATCATAAAACACCAAAATGTTTGATCAAACACCAGAAAAATATGACGTCCGTCCTCGCTTCGCTCGCGAGCGAAGCGAGAACTGACGTCATATTTTTCTGGTGTTTGATCAAACATTTTGGTGTTTTATGATTTTTTGTTTTATTTGACCAAATGACAAGAATCGTCATTGGAGTTTAATGGGTTAACTCCTTTGTTCATTTGTTTATGGTTTGGTTTTCAAATATCAAACTGCTAATGATAACGTTATTTGTCCGCCAGACTCCTTACGGCCACAAACTCAATTCCGTGACCTCCACTCACCTCGCGGAGGAGACTGAGATCTATCTCTCTCTCTTTCTCTCTTGCTCTCTCTCTCAGTGGAGAGGCCGCCGCGGGTCTTGGTCTGAAGATAACACTCGGATCCTTGTTCACCCCGTGAGAAGACGCCTGTCCTCCTCTCTTTCTCTCTCTCTCTCTTTCTCTTTCTCTCTTTCCATTTCCCTCTCTCTCTCTCTTTCTCTTTCTCTCTTTCCATTTCCCTCTCTCTCTCTCCCTTTCCATTTCCCTCTCTCCCTTCCCGTCCTCTCTCTCTCTCTCCCTTTCCCCTCTCTCTTTCCCTTTCCCCCACTCTCCCTTTCCCCCTCTCTCTCCCTCCCCCCCTCTCTCCCTCCCCCCTCTCTCTCCCTCCCCCCTCTCTCTCCCTCCCCCCCTCTCTCTCTCTTTCTTTTGTAGCTCCTATTGGCCCTGCCTGCGTGTCTGTCTGTGCGTGTGTGGAATCCTCGGCGTGTGTGTGCGTGCCGCCGTATCCTGATGGGATATCTGAAGGGCCATCTTCGCCCCTTGGCGGCTGTGGGTGGCACTTGCACACACACACACACACACACACACACACACACACACACACACACACACACACACACACACACACACACACACACACACACACACACAGAGAGAGAGAGAGAGAGAGAGGCAGGCAGAGTTGGAGAAGTACCCGTTCTGTTCAGGCAAATACCTGATTTTTTTCCGTCTTCTACTTCCTCCTCTTCCTCCTCCTCCCAGGGTCTGAGGCGGAATCGAGAATTTGGATTTGGTCGCCATGATTCCTACCAGGGTGGGTAGGGGGAGGCAATACGGAAGCTGTTAAACACTCCTCGTTCCCTTTATTCCTTACGGATGAATGTCAAGTCAAATCCAGTTCGTGAATTTCGTAGCTTGCTCCAGCGGCCATGACGTCACACTGGCGCCTCCCAGGATGCCCCGGAAGCCTCGTGAGATGATGACGAAGGTGCCCCGTGAGATGCCACCTTGGCCTCACGAGGACTTTAGAGTGTGAGAGAATGCCCGGCGAACTTCGGCGAGGTTCTGGTGCTCCGTAAACAAAGAAATGTTGACACAAGAGCTGGAGAGCCACACAAAACCGCGGCATCGCCAACTCGGCGGTGCCACTTGCTTAGGGAAGGCGTCTCTGCAGCAGCAAATGAACTCAACACACGCATACACACACACACGCGTACACATACACGCACGCGCGCGCGTGTACACACACACACACACTCACAGACATACATACACACACGCACGTGCACTCACACGTACGTACACACACACAAATACTTGGAATAGCTTAGAAAGTGATATAACCCACGGTCAAAGAATATATGACTTAAAATTAAATATGATAATTGGAAATTGAGGATATAGATTAAGTTAGAACTACATGAATTTGAGGCTAGGTATGGTAAAGAGAGAGATAGATAGAGAGAGAGTAGGAGACGGAACCCAACGAGCGTTGCTCCTTTACTGTATACTACAATTAGGTACACACACACACACACACACACACACACACACACACACACACACACACACACACACACACACACACACACACACACACACACACACACACACACACACACACACACACACATACATGCACACAAAAACAAGTCTTTGAAATGTGCCGCGTAGTGGAAGGTGGCAACCTGGCATGAAATTTGCGCGCGCGCGCACACACACACACACACACACACACACACACACACACACACACACACACACACACACACACACACACACACACACACACACACACAGTGATAGATACATGGAATAAATTAGATAACGAAATAGTGTGTGCAAACACTATACAAGATTTTAAGAAAAAAATTGATGCTGAGAGATACAAAGACGGGTCACTACGAGCATAGCTCCCTTCCCATATAATACAACTAGGTAAATACACACACACACACACACACACACACACACACACACACACACACACACACACACACACACACACACACATGTACCCTGTACCCTCTCCTTTGATTGTATGCCAGTGGAAGAGAGAGAGAGAGAAGCAAGGATAAAAAAGACGCAAAAGAGCGAAAATGCAGTAAGAGTTCAATTAATTTGTATTTTTAAAAATAATTAAGAAATTATGGAACCCGCTTTACGACCAAAGAAAAAGAACGTCGGTGAAAAGAACTAGAGAAAACGGCTGTAGGGGATGGGGGACTTTAGATTTAATATTCATTGACAAAATGATTTGGGAAATTGTGTACACCACATATAAGTTTGAATATATATATATATGATGTATGTATACATACACTATGTGAATTGCATTTGTGATTTGTACTTATGTATGATATATACAAGGTAATGTATTTTTCTTATTTTTAATTTCTTGTATTCAAGGCGCCAGTAATTGCGGATATTTTTTGGCCATTGTGTCGCGATGAAAGTGACATTTATTAGTGAATCGTAGCTAGTCAGTGCCATGTAGTGCCAGGGAAGTTGTTGTTGTTGACAAAGACGATGGAGGCAATCCCCGAGCACCCGCGGAAGAACAGCAAGAGCTGTGACGTTATCGTGGTGACTCCGCCGAGTCCTCGGATTGAGGACTCGCGCGTACTTCGAGACCTCACGGGCGTCAATGGCCGATACACCCCGAGGGAGGACCTCTCCGAGGAGGAGGGCGAGGTCGAGGCCGAGAAGGACCCTGGGATCTACTTGGGGTTCCCAAGCCCGAACTCCTACGCGTCGTGCTCCTCCTCCACCAGCTCGTTCGACTCGAGGCCGAGCATCAAGAGGGAGCGTGGAGGATCGAGTCATTTCGACACGCGGAACGGGCCCGGCCGCGAAGGCGGGTGGTGGAGTAGGTTGCTCTCCCCCGGGGGTACGCGGCACTTCTACAGGAGGAGTAGCACCACGACCCACCAGGAGTTCCACCTTCGGCAACACCCGTCGTGGCGGGAGAGAAGCCCAATGAGACCCCTCCCGAGGAGGCTCCAGGCGGAGGCGCTGAAGAAGCAGCAGGAGTTCGGGTCTCCTGCGTTCTTGGAGACCTCGAACTCCGTCCTCGAGTCTCGCCTACACCAAGACTCGGGCTTCCAGTCGGCCAACTCCTCCTTGGCCAGCTCGTCCTTGTCCAGTGGGCCTTGTAGCCCGCCGTCAGTCGCCCTCGACACAAGATGGGTCTCCAGCAGCATGCGTGTCGGGAGTGCCTACAAAACGTCGGCGTCGTCAGGAGACCAGGGTCCTGGCTTCGACCGCGCCTCCCCCAGGAGTTGCACGCTGCCCAGGAACATGCAGATCGGCACGCCCAACTCTTGGAGCCCCTCGTGGTACAAAGGCTGGTGGCATCGGGTGCTCTCCCCTCGGAGGTCGTCCTCCTCCCCGCGGGAGCGCTCGCCGAGGCCCTTCCGCGCCTTGGCGACGCTCAAGGGGCTGTTCTCCCCCCGGGGGTCCTCCTTACCCAGAGGGTTCTTCTGGCCCAAGTCCCCCTTATTCTCCAAAGCACAGAGTTCTTCGTCAGGACGCTCCGGGCGGAGGTTTAGTGTCGAGAACCTGCCTCCTTCGCCCAGGATCCTGGACGATATGCGACCCTTTAGGACTCGGAAGTTCGGGACCTTGGGCGGGTACACCCCGACCAGGTCCTACAGCGTGGACGCTGCGTTCGCCAGCGCCGGGACTCTTGGGTGTACGAGCGCGTGTCGGATCCTTCCTGACGGCACCATGTACAGGTTCGGACCCTCGCCGTGTCGGCTGTACGAGACGAAGGCCACTCAGACCAGAAGAGTGTCAGATGTCAGTATAACCGGTGGGACTGTGCCGGAAACGCACGCAAAGTGTGACACTGAGTGTCAAATGTGTGTCAGGTTGAAGGCCACGCCCCAGATGCACCCGAGGAGCGCCCTTAACTCGAGGCCGAACTCTGGGGGGATCGCGCCCATGGCCGAGGCCGAGGAGGAGACGTCTTCCATGGAAGAATCGTCGGAGGGACATTCCAGCCCTGATGAGTCGGTAAGCTTGAGGTCTTTCAACCCTCACCAAACCCTTAATTACGGTTTAATAAAATCAGCTGGCGATGACCTGAATAAAATATCGCTCGTGTTGAGGTAGGTATCGTCCTAAACCAGCGGCTCTCGGCCTCTCACGGTCGTGGGTTCCTCGTTGGTTATTTATGGAGTACTGTTTCTTCAGTTCTCCTGGAAGCCAATTCTTCTTCAGTGTCTGGCATCCACAAGTGTATGCCCTGGGTCCCTCCAGGGGTAGGGGTGCTGGAAGGCTGCAGGGTGGGGAGGGGGTCCCTGGAGCCCAGGGATGGGGGGGGGGCTAAAATCCTGACCTAAAGAAGAAGAAGAAGAAGAAGAATGAAAGAGATGGAAAGATCCATTGGTCACCGTCGTCTTGAGAACGTCATCCGTCCAGAGGGCGTGCGTGGGTGGTACTGGTACCCCTGAGGCTGCAGCTTTATCACGCCCCCACCACCACACCCCTTACATGTGGGCGTGGGTTTAGGGTGGGCGTGGGGTATAAGAACCCTTGCCACATGTCACTGTTGTTAGTAATGTTATTAATATTATTGTTATTATTATCGTTGTTGTTAATAGCGTTTTTATTAAATGTATGCATGCGTTGTCTTGTGCCAATATTGCCTGGGACCTTTATCGAATGTGTTGATAGTATTCAGATTACCTTATCCGGTGCCATGGCACCCGACCCGTGCCACCTGATTCTTGGCACTCGTCAGATTGGAGTGGCACTCTTCAAAGAAGAGAATGAGGAGGAAATGTGAGGGGAAGTGGGGGAATCCTCACAATGGAAAGTCTTCGGGTCGAGTGGCGAGATGAGGATGACGTTCAGCCAGAAGTCGAGGCCGAATTGCGGGTGGCCCTTCGAGCCTGAAGTGGCTTTCAGGCGCCTGAAGTGGCACTGTTGCCCGGGGGAAGAGCCTGAAGCCGTGCTGCCTCTTCCCGCTGTGTTATTATTGTTGATAATTTCTTTGTTTATCTTCTTTTTTTATACGAAGGCTGTTGGGATCATCAGTATCGCATGACGCACTCAAATTGAACAGTTATATGCGAGTTCGCATGCACGCATACAGAACACAAACGTACACACACACACACACACACACACACACACACACACACACACACAAACACACACACACACACACACATATATATATATATATATATATACATACACCTTTGTTCAATATACTGATAAAAAAGCTCCGATTATTAGGTTTCAATAGGGTACTATAGCCTCGTGGTGTTGTCATTTACAGTGCCGTAGACTTGGTTCTGTCTTGCGAGTAAACGGTTGGGTTTTGCAGGTTGGGAGTCTCACAGGTCCGTTGATGTTATGTTTTGGAGGGAAATGTTTTGTTTTGGGGAAAAGAATTTGAGGACTACAAGCACCACGTGAGGATTTTTTTTTTCATTTATTTGTTTATTTCTATTTGTTTATTATTTGTTTGCTCTGCGTCTTAGTCTGAGCCGCAGTAATATGAAATTTATTTATTTATAGATTTTAATTTTTTTATTATTATTTTTTTTTTTATATTTAGTTGTACCAATTCTTCCTTGTTGATATGTTTGTATCAACACATTGGTAGTGATGTCGGCACAAAGTGTATGAATTTATCTTTGACATATTTTAACATGAAAATGTACCTAATTCTAAGATGAATATTAATAAGTGAGTTGCATGTATGTACTAGCTGTTGGTGTTTAGTCACGATTTAGTTATGTTTTATCAAATTGGGACATCTGTGTTCATGTACAAGTAACTCTATTGATACACACTGTCTTGTGTAATTTATTTTTCAGCGAATTGTAATCAAAGTTGCACGTATTGCATACACTAATTACGTTTTTTCTTTTTTCTTTTTAGGTAAGTTTGGAGTTATACTGCAGCGGTTGTGTGGTTATTGTAGATGTCCTGACGTCAGTAAGTACTTTTTTTTTTTTAGGTAAGATGGAAGTCCATAGAAACAAAATCCAGTACTATTATGTCACCTACTATTAACTATTCTTCCAATAGCATTTACATATTAGTGGCTGGTGTCCTACTAGTATCTGTGCATGATCTCTTCAGTCATCAACATAACACTTTCCCCACAGCAACGCAAAAAATGAATAAATAAATGAAATAAATAAATAAAATACCGCAGAACGAAAACATTTGTCGAAAATCTCTTGTCGATAGCGCAATTAAAACTGAAGTTCTAGCAAAAAATGTGATTTTACTTTTTTTTGTGTCATTGACCTTGAATTTAACCTAGATAATGGATACGATTACCAAAGCAGATTAAGAAGCTAAAACATGTTTGACAACGTTAGAGACAGACAGACAAACGTCTAATGGAATAAAGTAACTTTAGACAGTTAACAAGTTTATCTTTCTGGACGTGTAATACCATCGGTTGGCATAAATGTTTCCTTAGACAAAACTTGTTATGTGCTTGGACTTCTAGAGGAACGCGGTGGACAGTAAAAACCCATGACCTTTAAAGAATTTGTAATGTGACCTGATATGCGCCAATGACGTCATCGGAAGCGTGTGGTCTCCCATCTGCTTAGTTATGAGTTCGAATCCCGCACTCCTTTCCACTCTGCAGTACACACACACACACACACACACACACACACACACACACACGACTCGGTGGCGCAGTTGGTAGAGTTCCCGGCTGCCACTACGGCGGTCCGGGTTCGAATCCCGCCCAGGGCTGAAATAATTTCAGTATCGCTGCGCTGCGAGTCATTACTCCAACTCTCGTGGGTGGGGAGTTGGGGTGCATGTGCGTGTAAGGTCACAGCATTACCCATAGATCGGTCATATATATGAGCTCTGAGTTCTCATCCGGGAGGGAAATAGCTGTCGAACACGAGTCCAACACGTGATCCAAGACCATGGTGAATCACACACACACACACACACACACACACACACACACACACACACACACACACACACACACACACATATATATATATATATATATATATATATATATATATATACATATATATATATATACAACTGAATAGAATCACCTGGCCTCTGTCACAGGATCACTTTGAGAGTGAACCGTCGCGTGTGAGTTCGGGGGTGGGGAGGGACGGGGCGTTAATGGTTCGAGCTTTTAGGGTCGCCGAATGGTGACGGGTGTCATCTGGGGTTTGTCGTCACGAGGAGGAGAACGTGTCGTCGGCTGTCCATTAGCTGTAGTGCCAGACGCCATACTCGCTCGCAAAATAATAATAATAATAGTAATAATAATAATAATTTCTAATGAATAGGCAGGTAGATAATAACATGAATAATAGTAATGATAGTAATGGGAATGATTATATTTTGGAGTGATCTTTTCTCAGATGCAATTCTTGTTAAACGGGATAGCCTCTGGCAATCTGTGTAGCGGATCGCTCAAAATTGCGTTGTCTCTCTCTCTCTCTCTCTCTCTCTCTCTCTCTCTCTCTCTCTCTCTCTCTCTCTCTCTCTCTCTCTCTCTCTCTCTCTCTCTCTCTCTCTCTTTCTCTCTCCCCTATAGTTCAACGTGGAACAGACGTTTCCAGCAAATGAACATTGGAGACTTTAGTTCCATGTTGAACTGTGAAGTAAAGAAGAAAGGCTTCGGCAGTTTTAAAAGACCAACTACACTTGTCGTTCGAACGATGGCGGCAACCCAGTTTAACAATAATAATAATGATAATAATTAACGATAATAATGATGATTAATAATAATAATAATAATGAATAATGACAATAAATAATGATAATGATGAAAATTATGATAATGGTGGAAGAAAGAATATTTAGATAGAAGACTGTCACGAAACTCGAACGGACGTGACGTCAAGTCGCGTCTGGTCCATGACGTCAAAGATGGCCGCCGCCTTTGGACACGACGCTGGTAAAATGACGAAACCGTCCCTTGTAATTGCTTCCGTTGCGAAGTTGGCACCCTGGAAACGCTTCCTCTGACGTTAGACAGAATATGTAATATCTTGGGCTTTGACTGTCGGGCTGTTTGTCGCCATGTCAGATGGAGGGAATGATTTCTACTTTTTTTTTTTTTTTTTTTTTGACAGGCCATAAATTAGAACTGTTTCGATTTATTTGTTATTTTATTTAATTCATTTATTTGTTTATATATTTTTGACAGGCCATAAATTAGAATGGTTTTGAATTATTTTTTATTTTAATTATTTGATTTATTTGTTTATTTAATTACTTATTTATTTTATTTATTTATTTATTTTTGTAACAGGTGTCCGATCCCACTTGTCCAAAATCAATTTAATTCGGTTTAACCTCGAGACCCTATCAGGAGGCCAGGATAGTGCCCCTTCCAGAGGACTTTGTAGCGTGGAAATGAATAAACCATACCCTTGGTCCTACTCGCTGGCGACAGGTTCGAACCATCGTCACCTCGACTTCCGCCGCAAGTACCGACGCTCTAACCAGCTCGAAGTCGAAAGCAAACAAGCACTGGACTTAATAAAACTACCCAAGACAAGGACGGTTTGAGCGACGTCGTACATCTGGCATCCTGTCTTGGTGGACGTTACCGCGAAATGGATTTATGAAAATGAAACCGTTAAACACGTCTTATGACGGATTGTTCTCCCGAGATTTTAGTCCCTGTCGAGGTTGCAATTCCGGAATGCGGCGTTGCTCTACCATTGCGTCAGTTTTCGAGGAGATCCGCTCGGCCATCTATGTGCTATGGTTTCTGTCTTTTCCTCTTTTTCACTCTCTTTGCCTCACTCTTTTTCCCTCTCTCTCTCTCTCTCTCTCTCTCTCTCTCTCTCTCTCTCTCTCTCTCTCTCTCTCTCTCTCTCTCTCTCTCTCTCTCTCTCTCTCTCTCTCTCTCTCTCTCTCTCTCTCTCTCTCTCTCTCTCTCTCTCCTTTCTCCTCCTCCCCCCTTTCTATCTCTCCAACAAGTGGGGAGTCGCCTCTTAGTATGTGGATGGAGGTCAGCGTCGAGCTTCGTTCTGGAGACCTAACGGCTGGATGGATCGACCGACCGACCATAGTCATGTTGCATTCTTTAAATTGATATTGCATGATGCAAGACGGGGACTATGTCGCTCCTACCCCTCCTCCTCCTCCTCCTCCTCCTACTTCTCATCTTCCTCCTGATCCTCCTCCTACTTCTCATCTTCCTCCTGATCCTCCTCCTCCTCCTCATCTTCCTTCTCCTCCTCCTCCTCCTCCCTCAGATCCTCATTCCTCTTCCTCCGTCTCCTCCTCCTCCAGATCCTCCTCCTCCTCCTCATCATAATCATCGTCATTATCATACTCCTCCCCCACCCCTCCCTCTCCTCCTCCTCCTCCTCCTCCTCCTCCTCCTCTTCCTCCTACTCCTGGAGTTCAGCTGAAGAGGTGATATGATTAATCCTCCCACTGGTCTCGTTTCTGCTGGTGTATTGTTTCAAGGAGAAGGTTCGGCGCATCACACTCCAAATATGTGTGTGTGCGCGCGCGCGTGCGCACTATATTTAGCCCCTCCATTCAATAAAGCCTATCCACTTCATGAAATCACCTGACATTAGGTGGAGAGACTGCAGAAAAACCATAGACCCCTTAAATAGAAGGACTGGTAAGTCCCCTGCTCGGCATCTGTAACTTAGGTCCCAAATCGTAATTTGGGTCCCACCATTTTTCACTACAAATGCATGGTAGAACATTCTATTTAGTGTCTAATAGGGGTTTTTAAAGGGCAAGGAATTAATTTTTTATAATTTCAACTTTCTACAATGTCATCTAAAGGTCATAGGAAGTTCAAATCCCATTAAAAAAAAACTAAATCGGCCAAAATATTGTATATTTTCTCACTTAAAATAATGAAGTACACACTGTATGTTACAGTATGTAACATGATAGATGATAATACACAAAAAAACATTTACAACACTATGAAACAGCTTGGTACAAAACTACTTATTGATATAGAAAACGGTGTTAATTTTTCCCCATAAGTTTCTCCTTTCTTCTGAGGCAGCCGAGCTGTTTGTCTTTGTCACTTTGATCAAGTACAAATGCTTTTAAAAGAATATTCGCTAAAGTAATACAAGCTCCTTTAACCCATTCAACTCCGATGACAAGATGTCTTGTCATTTGGTCAAATAAAACAAAAAATCATAAAACACCAAAATGTTTGATGAAACACCAGAAAAATATGACGTCAGTCCACGCTTCGCTGCGAGCGAAGCGAGGATTGACGTCATATTTTTCTGGTGTTTCATCAAACATTTTGGTGTTTTATGATTTTTTGTTTTATTTGACCAAATGACAAGACATCTTGTCATCGGAGTTGAATGGGTTAAGTCCGGCCATTGGGCTGTCAATACAAGATAAAGATTTACTCAGATGAGGCTGCAATACAAGTTGCACTCTTCAACAAGTTTGTAAGCTGAGTGTACGAAATGTACTGTTGAGAGCAGAGGTACAGTTAGCCCACCTCTACTTAGATTCATGAGAAACTGTGAATTAATATGATCTTCATCGTCATGCTTAGTTCCAGAATTTACAATATGAGCTTGAAATTTGTGTTCCAAATGTCCAGCTAGAAAAATAACTTTATGTGTGACTGAAGTAGGTCTTCAGAGTCAGCTATAGTGATGTCAACTTGATTATCATCAATGTAAATATCAGAGGTGCAAGGCACATCATGAGACTGGTGTGGAGCACAGTCGTATTTCAAAAGCGCATGGAGGTTCTTGGAATCTGCGGCTGCCTTAATATCAACAACGTCAATATAGAAATTACCCCCACTGCGTTGTCTGGCTTGGTCAAAAAACTTTTCATGGGCATCATCTGTAAAGACACCAGGTAGAACATATTTGAAGTTGTGTTGTGTCAGTAACAACTCTGCAGCTTCAACGTTGGCTCTTGTAGACACCACAAAGGCCTCTGCTCTTTGCTTTGTGAGCTTTTGCGTCCGACCCCGCCCAATGACCATGCACAAGTAGTAGATATAACTTCACACGTATCAACAAGTTTCTTGAAGCTGGTGCAGTTCTTGGTCCACGGTTGACGACACTCATCACGCATGTTGATACCAGAATACCGATCTTTCACATTCATCATGTGAAACCAATTAGTGATAAGTTCAACAAAAATGATGGTGCCCGCATTAATGTCAAGTTTATCCATTAGAGTTGAAAGAGCAGCAACAGTCTTATCGTGGTAAGACGGATTTTGTTTTTCCGGTCTTAATTGTACAGTGCTTCAATGTCTTTCCATCGTGCAACATATGCTTTTCCATCGATTGTGAATGAAAGTTCCTTATTATTATCCAGTTATTTCTCATATTTTTAAAGGAATGAACATAGTCAAACACAAGAAAGGCATAAGAATTTATACTGTCTATATATACTTTACCAGGGCCACCCAATTTAACATAACATGCAACATTTGTATTGCAATTACCACATGCACAAGAAATTATAGTTCCACCAACTTTGTTAACCACTACAAAAGCTTCTAGTAGAAGTTCCTTGAGTTGATCCGAATCAAGTTTTGCAACAGGGTTAATGCTTAATATATATTTAGGTCCACCATGATGGCAGACAACCTCAACCACCAAAGCATGTGTTGCGAGAACTTTGGAATCACCAGAAGCATTTTGAGCATAACCAATGATACTACTTTGGTGTATGATTCATTTCTATAGTCGCCTCGACGACCATAAACGCTACACTTCTTCGGCACTGTTTTGTCATCAGAAAACCCTGAAATGGAAAATATGTTTAAAAATCTATATTGATATATAGATAGACAAATAGAAGGACTGATAAATAGACAAATAGATACTTCGAAGTTGTATCACAAGATTACGAGTATATAACACACCCTCTCACTACTAGATTCAGCGTCAACGAAATAATGGGAAAAGACGCCCCCACGATTTTATTCGAAAAATCGCTAGAAAATGAGCAACAAACCACTTCAGTTCTCAGCGACCGCGTGCACATCACGTGCACTGTATTTGTAACGAACCTCCGCTTGTAGAACTGTGACGTAAAACATATACCTTTTCAGTATTTAAGAGGTTAACATCATGAAGTGGTGGGCTGGTAGTGGGACCCAAGTTCCGTACCCCGAGAGCGCTAGTTACCAGTCCTTCTATTTAAGGGGTCTATGAGAGAAACCCGTGTTTTAAGGGTACCGTCAAGGCATTACGAAGATAATAATAATAATTATAATAATGATAATAATGATGATGATTATGATGATGATGATGATAAAATGTATGAACATATTTTTTGACTGTATTCGAGTATTTTTCGCGAAATAGAGTGGGCGAGTTTGACCTTGAGAGACAGTCATTGGCTCCCAGCATTGAAAGCACAAAGCGTTCAAACAATGACAGTCATTAGATGTTGACAATGCGGCTGTTGTCGCTATATTTAGGCTATAACATGAAAATAATAATAATAATTTCTCTATATACCAAGAGATTTTTCCACCTTATAAGGGAGGTAGCCAAGTCAGAGGGACGTACCCACTCCCCTCCCCTTTCCCCATCTCATCTTAGCTCCTCGTGGATGACGGGTCATCCCTGCATCCCGCCCACTGCCCTGGGTCAGAAGCAATGTAGCAAGACACAGCACGTCCACAGCAAGGCCGCTTGACTTATTCGTAATAATGATAATGAAATAATAATAATAATAATAATAGTAATAATAATAAAAATAATAATAATAATAAATGTTTCCTCTCTCTCTCTCTCTCTCTCTCTCTCTCTCTCTCTCTCTCTCTCTCTCTCTCTCTCTCTCTCTCTCTCTTTACAGAAGAAAGAAGAAAGTATGTACATATGGAGTAGGTCAGCAATTTCAATTGGTTGGTTGATTAAATGGAGTGAGTCACTTCTCGGTGGTCTTTTCCTCTCCACTCCTCTCTTCTCGCCCAGAACTGCTCTTGTCTTCTTCTTCTGTTTGCTCTTTCTATTTCTGTCTTCACTTCAGTTCACTCACGTCTCTTCGGCTTTTCCTCTTGTTCCTCATCTTCGTCTGCTTCCAAGTCCCTGTCCTCATCCTCTTCCTCATCCTCCTCTTTCGTCTCCTCCTTATCCTCCTCTTTCGTCTCTTCCTTCTCCTCCTCCTCATCCTCCTTCCTCTCGTCTTCCTTCTTGTCCCTTCTAATTTTCCTTTTCCTCGTCTGCCTCTTCCGCCTCCTCCTCCTCCTCCTCCTCCTCCTCCTCCTTTCTCACGTCTTCCTTCTCGTCCCTTCTAATTTTCCTTCTCCTCCCTCTTCTCTTCCTCCTCTTCTTCCGTCTCCTCTTCCTTCTCCTCCTCTTCCTTCCTCTCGTCTTCCTTCTTGCCCCTTCTAATTTTCCTTCTCCTCCTCACCCTTCTCTTCCTCCTCCTCACCCTTCTCTTCCTTCTCCTCTTCATTCTTCTCCTCCTCTTCCTCCCCTCTTCTTCCTTCCCGTCCTCTTCCGTCCCGTCCTCTTCCTTCCCGTCCTCTTCCTTCCCCTTGTCTTCCTTCTCGTCCCTTCTCATTTCCTTCTCCTCCCCCTCCTCCTTTTCTTCCTTCTCATCTTCCTCTTCCTCCTCCAAGTCCTCCTTTCGCTTCCTTCTCCTCTTGTTCTTCTCCTTCTCTTCCTCTTCCTTCTCCTCCTCTTCCTCTTCCTTCTCTTCTTCCTCTTCTTCCTCCTCCAATTCCTCCTCCAATTCCTCCTTCTCTTCCTTCTCATCTTCCTCCTCCAAGTCCTCCTTTCGCTTCCTTCTCCTCTTGTTCTTCTCCTTCTCTTCCTCTTCCTTCTCCTCCTCTTCCTCTTCCTCTTCCCTCTCCTCCTCTTCCTCATCATCCTCCTCCAAGTCCTCCTTCTCTTCCTCCTCCTCCTCCTCCAACCATATTCTCCTTCCTTAGATGGTGTTGTTTTGTGTTGTGTTGCGTCCATAGCCTTCCTGTTCGCCATCTTGCCCTTGGGGGCGGGGGGGGGGGACACGAGGGTTGGGTTGCTCATCCCCCCCCCCCCAACCCTCATCTCTGGTAGAGGATTGAATTAAGTGTTAGGATTGTTTATCCTTATTATTATTATTATTATTATTATTATTATTATTATTATTATTGTTATTATTATTTTATTATCATTATTATCATTATTTTATCATTATTATTTTTATTAATTATAATTGTTATATTCAATTATTATTAAGCACACACTGCACATGTATACATGTTTTTTTATCTTCATAGGAAGATACCATTCTTATGAACTCAAAAGAAACTTGTTTTTTTTCCTGCAGAATGAAAACTAGCAATAAACAGAATGAATAATTTTTTTTATAAGGAAACAATGAACAAGTATATGAATAAATAATGATAAATTATTGTGTTAATGTGAACCTTTGGGACACCAGTTTAACACCAGACTCCACCGGCCACCCGTCATCCCCTTGACAGGAATGGACTCGTCCGAAAAGGTGCTGAAGGCCAGTGCGCAGGTCCTGCGAAGGACGCTTGGCTTGTCTTGTCTTTGCTTTGCGTGGCGTTAATAACAAATGGCCCTGTTTATTCAACACTCCTCCGAAGGTTGAGTAGGAGAAGGAGGAGGAGGAGGAGGAAGAGAAGGTGGGCAGGCGGTCTGCCCGACGGGCGACCTTGTGGCTCACGCTTCGAGTCCTGCCCGTTTCTGTGACCATTGCCTTCGTTTGTTTATAAACACGGCGCCCTTCCTCGTGATTACTTGCTTGCTTGCTTGCTTGCTTTCCCCAAGGCAGTGGGTCGCCTGCAGACAGGGGTCCAGTACCCTGACAAAAGCCTACCATCCCTATCATATTTCTATATATATATATACTGTGTGTGTGTGTGTGATATATATATATATATATATATGTATATATATATATATATATATATATGCAAAATAACCACTGTAGAAGGGAAACTTGTAGACAGTAAGTACTTTCGTATATTACATCTTCAGACTAAATGACAGAAATACAGAGTTGCCACCTGATACTTATATATTGCTTGTATATATATATATATAATATATATATATATATATATATATATATATATATATAGTAGATAAACGAATGAAATAAAGATTGATGATTCTAGTTTGCCATGAAAAAGATGAAAAGTAAAAATAGTATAAACTGAATAACTTTTTTGTAATCCGAATTAAAAAAAAAAATCCGCAGATGTGACGCCATATTGTACATTATCCTCGACAACTACCCCTCACCCACCCCCACCCAAAACTTCCAATGCATCAAAGTTCCCCCCCACACACACACATTTTTCAAATGGTCACCCTCCCACGCGCCTTCGGGAGACCCCGGTGTACAAACACCCACACCCACACACCCATTCCCATTCTCCCGACACCCCCATCCATTCATACCCCTCCTCCCCCCCAACATTCATAGTTCTCCCCTCCCCCTTTCCCCCACCACACACTTACGATAAGTTTGTCTTTAGCTTGCTCCTATCCGAAGCCTAAGGCATCTCCCCTGCTTAACAAGATACAAAACACGTACACACGTATATATACATATCTCGTGTGTGTGTGTGTGTGTGTGTGTGTGTGTGTGTGTGTGTGTGTGTGTGTACAATATGTATGTATGTACGAGTGAGTGCACTTTATATTGATTGGCTGATGGCAGATTTTATACGTATGTTTAAGCGTTTTTTATTTATTTTGTTTAACCGTTATTATTTTTTTTCATTTTTTTTTCGCTGACGCACTCCAAGATGGGTTCCTTCCAAACTGATTCAAATCGCTTGGCAGATTGCGGGAGAGAGAGAGGGGGTAGTTATCCCCCCCGTTGTCAGCGGGTCGAAAGGGGCGCAGGGGGGCAAGGAGGGGGGATGGGGGCGTAGGGGGGCGAGCAGGGACGGGGGGGGAGGGGGGCAGCGACAACGAGGCCGACAACAAATGGTCGTTTGATGTCCATCAAAGGAATGGGTGCAAATGACGTCATCAAGGCGTGAAAGGTGGTGGGAGAGTGGGGGAGAGGGAGAAAGGGGGATCTCTCCCCCTCCTCCTTTCCCCCCACTCATCACACCCACGGAGGCGGCCTCCCACATGTCTCCTACGATCTGTCTGTTTGGTTTGAACTGACAGAGACTTTGGAGGAAAATATTAACAATAATTATAAATAATATAAATAATAATAACAGTAGTAATAGAATAGTAATAGAGATGAAATGATAATGATAGAATAATTATATGATAATAATGATAAATGATAATAAATTCATAATAATAACAATGAAAAAATTACCCAAAGCATATACTCATTATGTATACGTTCACATAGAAAAAAATGTGAAGTGTCTTTAACATATATCAATGTACAATTATACAATTTGACGAGGCGGGATAACTACAAGTCGACTGTTCAGTTCACAATTGTGAAGAAAAGCTCCGCCGAGTTCAATTGAACGGACCTAACACTCCCTTTATCTTCGTTCGCCTTTATCCCTTTACTCGACGCCCCCCCCCGTCCCCCTCCCCAGCTGAATAAAATCGCTTAGCGACATCCAATGCATAAATGGTGTCAAGGGCTAATGAATATGTGAACAATGAGTGATAGAAAACGGGGGGTGGATGAGGGTTGGTAGTGAAGAAAACGGGGGGCGGGTGAGGGTTGGGGGTGAAGAAAACGGGGGGCGGGTGAGGGTTGGGGGTGAAGAAAACGGGGGACGGGTGAGGGTTGGGGGTGAAGAAAACGGGGGTGGATGAGGGTTGCGAGTGAAGAAAACGGGGGGGCGGGTGAGGGTTGGGGTTGAAGAAAACGGGGGTGGATGAGGGTTGGGAGTGAAGAAAACGAGGGGCGGGTGAGGCTTGGGGTGAAGAAAACGGGGGGTGGATGAGGGGGGGGCGAAGAAAACGGGGTTGGGGCGAAGAAAACGAGGGGTGGATGAGGGTTGGGGGCGAAGAAAATGGATAGTATATATTACCCACCCCACCCCCATCCTCCCTCTCCCACTCGCTCTTTCCACTGTAACCCGACGCGCAGACTTCCACCCACATTACTAGATCACATTCCTCCTCCCCCTCCCCTCACATCCACTCCCTTGTTCACCCACTCCACTCTCCTTTCTTACCCTCCTCCCTCCTCCACTCCCCTCCTCCACTCCTCTCTCCTCCACTCCCCTCATCCACTCCTCTCTCCTCCACTCCTCTCTCCTCCACTCCTCTCTCCTCCACTCCTCTCTCCTCCACTCCTCTACTCTCTCCTCCACTCCCCCACTCCACTCAAACTCCCCTTCCCCCGCTCCCCCACTCTACTCCCACGCTCACCAACTCCCCCACTCCCTCATTCACTCCCTCTTTGTGTCTTCACCCAGGGTCGTTCCATTCTCACCCATTCCCACTCACACCCACCTTCACCCTTATCCACCCTCACCCTTACCCACATTCACTCTTTCCCACACCCACGCTCACCCTTACCCACACACCCCTCACCCTTACCCACACACCCCTCACCCTTATCCACATTAACCCTTACCCACACCAATGCTCACCCTTACCCACACCCACGCTCACCCTTACCCACACCCACGCTCACCCTTGCCCACATCCACGCTCACTTTTATCCACTCTTCTCGGCCCCATTATATACTGTAGCCCCCATTACATAGCCCCCATTACATAGCCTCCATTACATAACCCCCATTACATAGCCTCCATTACATAACCCCCATTACATAGCCCCCATTATATAGTTTCCATTACATAGCTCCTATTACATAGCCCCCATTACATAGCACCTATTACATAACCCCCATTACATAGCCCCCATTACATCGTCCCATCAAATTGTCTCCCCTATCATTCCCCCAGACGCCGTCTTTCCCCCCTTCCCCCCATATCTCACCCACCTCCTCTTGTCCCCAAGTGTCGTCCCCCTCCCCCTCTTGTCTGGCGTTGTGCAAGACGATGCAGAGGCAGATTAATGATGGAGAAGCTTGTTGGACGTCGCTGGGGGGAACTCCAACACTCCAAGTCTCGCCTTCTCCAACAGTGTTGGAGAGGTGGTGGTGGGAGTGGGTACCGATGCCCCGGGCGATTTGGGTGTTGTTCTCCCCCTTCTTGGTCTTCGTCTTCTTTCTCACACTAACGTGCGCGCACACGCGCACACACACACACACACACACACACACACACACACACACACACACACACACACACACACACACACACACACACACACGTAATGGCCTCCTGAACGTTCTGCATTCCTGCACTCCTGATTTATGGCGCCCAGTCTTAATTGTATACGCACACGCATGCATCTGTGTGCGCGCAGGGGTACGTTTGAGTGTGTTTGCGCGCATGGGCACGTTTGAGTGTGTGTGTGTATGTACGTGCTTGTTTGTGTGTGTATACGTGCTTGTTTGTGTTTGTATACGTGCTTGTTTGTGTTTGTATACGTGTTTGTGTGTGTACGTGTTTGCTTGTGTGTGTATGTGCTTGTTTGTGTTGTGTGCGCGCGTGTGTACGTGTGTATGTATGTGAACATGATCATGCTTCTTTTTTCTTCTTTTTAGTGTATGTGCTTGTGTGTGTGTGTGTGTGTGTGTTCGCGCGCGTACGAACGCAATTTGTCCTTTAGTTCATAACGCCCATGGATTCTAGTGGCGGGGAAAGAGGTACCGACCTCCACCCATAATGGTGTTGTATATGTTTTAATATACACGTAAATGTGCGCGGGGTGTGGACTGCATCTTCCACCAGTGTGGGCAAAGTGTGGCCCACGTAGGCGCAGAGCCCTGGAAATGCGGTGCCATCCGCTTCCCGTGTGAAGGGGGCCCTAACACAACACGACCACAACACAACACACCACACGACCACATAACACAACACAACATTGCTCCTTGTTAATGATCCTGTTGGGACGACGTAATGGATTCATAGTAGAAGGGGATGGAATTAATAGTCCTTGTGTCCGTGATATTTGTCCCTCTGTCAGTGACATCTGCCCTTGTGTCCGTGACATCTGTCCTTATGTCCGTGACATCTACCCATATGTCCGTGACATCTGCCCTTGTGTCCGTGACATCTGCCCTTGTGTCCGTGACATCTGCCCTTGTGTCCGTGACATCTGCCCTTGTGTCCGTGACATCTACCCTTATGTCCGTGACATCTACCCTTATGTTCGTGACATTTGTCCTTGTGTCCGTGACATTTGTCCTTGTGTCCGTGCCTATAGTACCACAGGTGCCCGAGGCTTTTGAAGGCTCCAAACGTTCGAATTAAGAGCCAAGCGTCGGCGTCGGTATTCAGGGCGGGGATGGGGGGCTTTGTCGCCAAGCCGGGGGGGGGGGCTTGATGGGTCAGAAAGGACAGGCGGCCCGGGGGGAGGAAGAACACACACTGGGGGATGGGGGGATTGTGGTGTACACGCCGGTGGGGGGCGTGTACTGCCCACGTCCTACCCAGGAGACTGCAAGAGACCATAAGGCCTACACTAGGCAGTTCTATCTCCATGACCACCTGTCATCCCCATCCTTGAAGTTATCTAACCTTTTCTTAAAAAAAAAAAAAAAAAACGAAAAAAAAACGATACTTTCAGCGTTCATTACGTGATGACTTGGTCTGTTGTAGTGAGCGCTGAAATTGAGGGTCAAGTAGTGGCCAGTGACCTTCTGTCGTTCTCTCTTGCACCTTCCACAGACTCCAACCACGTGAGGGATTTGCCCCCCCCCCTCCCGAAGACACTACTGACCGTTCCACTGCAGTTCACACCTTGTGTATTTCCTCGATCTGCCGTCAGGCGATTTTATTCAGCCAAGTGAAAACAGTTTGGTTTCAGACCTAAAAAAAAGGTCACTCTTGCTGGTCGTTCCTCTCTCAGTACATTCCTGAGGGCGCCAACGGGAGAGGGGGGGCTTCCTGCAGGATCGGCAGGAAGTCCAATTAGGACCCGACTGACCACACGTGACTGGTGCCAGGCGGTCGGTTGACCGGAGCACCCGTCACGGGAACGGGTCTGACCCCGACGCCATCGTTTAAGGATGTCAGCAGGAATTTTTTTTGCAGGGGCGGGGGTGTAATTTTTTTTTTTTTTTTTTTTTTTTTTTTTTGGGGTGGGGACAAAAGAAAAAATATTATACATAAATGGTTAATGGTATAAGGTTATATCAGGATACTTAAGATTGGGCGCATAGGCATATGTTTACATTATCTACACGAGTTACAATTTGACGCATCAATCAAACCCTGATATACCATAACTTAAAGAAAAATTTGTACGTGACGACCGCCAATGTTTCAGACACATCGTAGATTACTAGAGGGCGCATGTGGGGGGGATAATTACCCCCACTCCCCCCCCCTCTCCGGACGTCCATACTATCTTTAAATGATATTTAATCCCCTTTGTACAATGCCACGAAGCTCCTCTTTGTGTTTAAGAACCAAAATAGACATTTTTATTTTTAGTGCCGTCCGTCGTTTGGCCTCGATACCGATTCCTCGCCCGACGTCTCGCTTGCATGGAATCGTGCCTCGTATTATTGATTTGAGTGTTTGGATTTATGGTTTATTTATTAGTATGTATTTATCATCATTATTATTTTTAGTAATATTATCATTTATTATTAATCTTTGTTATTATTTAATTATCATTTTTATCTTATTTAATTATTATTTTAATTTAACTATATATATATATATATATATATATATATATATATATATATATATATATATATATACATGTATGAATTGTTACAATTGAACGCTCATGTTGCTGGTGCTGGTTTATTCCTATTGTGTTTAATAAACTTGATGGTGGATATAGATGTGTTGGTGTTCTTGCGACACTGCTGGTGACAAATTCTGGTGTGAATGGGAGATTGCTCGTCTGGAGGCTAAATTGCTGGTGTTAATAGTTGGCCGTTTGTTGTCTATGAACCACAGTTGGACCGACCGTAGGAGGATCTTTGGCGGCTGGCTAGGTTTTGAACGCGGACTCCAACAACAGGGTCGTCCATTCCTGAAGAAGGCGCTGAAGGGAGGCGATTCTTAAAAAATAAATAGATAAAAAAAAAAAAAAAAGGAAATGGTCGCTTCTCGTTATATTGTAAAGGGGGATCTCTCTCTCTCTCTCTTTCTCCCCCCCTCTCTCTCTCTCTCCCTCCCTCTCTCCCTCCCTCCCTCCCTCCCTCACAAAAAATCCATTCATCTCCTTTAGTCCGGTACTGAACCTGGAATCCTAGACATCGATAACCTGTGCGCCGAATTAGCGAAGTCGGAGAATTCGCGCATTTTTTCGCCAATTTAACGCCCCCGCCAAATTCTTGGCCCAGACACAGGAACACCCTTATTAGAAACACCCGACTTGATCAAACTTGAGCTCGGTTTTGTTTGTTTACGGGTTGTTAAGTTCGCGTGGAGTTTTTTTTTCTCTCCCTCGCGAGCGCGCGCGCATGCACACCTCGCAGGGGGAAAGAGGTGTTAATAACCTTCAAGGACAACCTGCAGAGGTGTGGTTTGAGGGCAATTTAGCGAATCGTTAAGGTTGTGGTTCTTTATTTTAGCGATTTCTTGCTACAATAACAACATCAGCTGTTCACGTGAAGGTTGCACGTTAGTAATTTTGCTGTATTTGATCTGTTTTCTCTTGTTTATGGTCAGCGTTTCTCTTGCTCTCAAATCCTCTCTCTCTCTCTCTCTCTCTCTCTCTCTCTCTCTCTCTCTCTCTCTCTCTCTCTCTCTCTCTCTCTCTCTCTCTCTCTCTCTCACTGGACCTAAAGTCTACTGATGCTGACCAGAATAAAACCTGTGAAGGTGTTAGACGATTTTAATGTATTATGTAGAGAAAGAGAGGAAGAGTGGGGCAGCTAGAGAGAGAGAGGGGGGAGAAACAGTCAGGGAGGCAGATAGAGAGGGAGAAGGAGATAGAGAGCCTTGGGACAGACAGAGAGGGAGAAGAAGGGAGAGAGAGAGAGGGGGTGGGAGGAAGGGAGAGGAAGTAGGAGAGGAGTAGGAATGTGGGGGAGGGAAAGGAAGAGCGTGAAGACACGCGGGGCGAGTAGGAATCGAATTAGGAAAAAAAATTATCGTGCGAATGGCGGGGATGAGCCGGGAGTCTGCATGGAAGCTTGCCAGTGATGGATAGGGGAAAGCGAGGCTGTTTGATGTGCTGGCACTTGATTACTGTTGAAAGAGAGAGAGAGGTGATTAATAAACCCCCCCCATCCCTTAAACCTCTTATTGGTGTGTCGTTAACGAAGGTCTTGAGTAGGAAGTTGGAGAGAGCGCCATGAGGCAGAAGAGGAGGAGGAGGAGGAGGAGGAGGAGGAGGAGGCTGATCCTTGGGGCATTTCACCAGGTGGACCAGGTAGCCCCCAGTAGGACGTTGGTCCTGGGGGAACTGAGGACACCCCCTCAAGGCGACAGTAGTACCCGGGGCTTTGGGATTTTTTCCCCCGCCATGGTCTTGGATCACGTGTTGGGTTAGTGATCGATAGCTATTTTCCTCCCGGAAGAAAGCTCAGAGCTCATATGACCTATAGGTAATTCTGTGACCTTGCACGCACACACACACCCAACTCCCCGCCCACGAGAGTTGGAGTAACAACCCGCAGCGCAGGGATCCTGAAATTATTTCAACCCTGGGCGGGATTCGAACCCGGACCTCCGTAGTAGCAGCCGGGAACTCTACCAACTGCGCCACGAGTTGGTAGAGAGAAAGTGTGTGTGTGTGCGCGTGTGTGTGTGTGTGTGTGTGTGTGTGTGTGTGTGTGTGTGAGAGAGAGAGAGAGAGAGAGAGAGAGAGAGAGAGAAAGGTGGTTAGGATTGGAACTCAGGGTCGAGTTTATGGGGAACAAGCCGTTTATGGAAGTGATATATAGCTCGTTACCATCACCTACATCGTCAACAACAACAACAACAACAACATTGCCATCGTATTTGTCGTCGTCACTACCACCACCACCTTCTTCATCATTACCACCACCATCACCTTTTGAACGCCATCAAGAATAATGTGGTTTAGCCTTTTCTTAGTCGCTTCTGGGACTTCCCTCACCAGAAGATTATCTTCACCTGAGAGAGAGAGAGAGAGAGAGAGAGAGAGAGAGAGAGAGAGAGAGAGATAGCATGCCGGAGGGAGTGATTGAGGGGGAGGGGGTGTTGTCCGAGGCGGGGGGAGGTCAAGAAGGTCAAGACTTGACCTGAAGAAGTTAAGACAGGGAAGGAACCTGGAGGAGGAGGAGGAGGTTCAAGTCGAGGATCTACTTCCGGGTCGGACCTCAGCCGGGGGGGGGGAGGCTTTGTGGGTTCGGGGCAAGTTGCTTAGTGGAAGGCCGGGGGGAGGAGGGGGGGAAGGCGGGGTAGGAGATAAGGTTAGAGAGTACGCGAGGCAGGAGAGGAGGTAAATGGACACAAAGGTATCGTTGGCTTCTCTTGAGATTTCCGAAGGTCAAACCTCTGATGGACGTTTCCTATTTGGACGCTTTTGAAAAACGATGAAAAAAAAAGTAAATATGCTTAATAAGGGTTACGATAGGTTACGTTAGCAATCAAACATGGCCGCTTGAGGTTTACATTGCGGTGACAGCGACATCGTCGTCTTAATTTAGCTTAGTTAGTGTGAAGGTGAGTTAGTGTAATGAGGAGAGTAGAGGGCGTATATGAGGGGCGATATAAGGTGTGGGTGGGGAGATGGACAAGTGAGCTATTTGTCATTTGAAGCCCATGGCCTGTGTTGGCTTAGGACGACGGAACTGCGTGTGTGTGTGTGTGTGTGTGTTTGCGTGTGTGGTCTTTGGATCATGCATTGGACTCGTGATCGGCAGCTATTACCCTCCCGGATGAGAGCTCAGAGCTCGTATGTGACCGATCTATGGGTAATACTGTGACCTTACACGCACACACACACACACACAACTCCCCGCCCACGAGAGTTGGAGTAACCCGCAGCGCAACGATACTGGAATTATCTCAGCCCGAGGCGGGATACGAACCCGGACCTCCGTAGTGGCAACCGGGAACTCTACCAACTGCGCCACGAGTTGTGTGTGCGTGTGCGTGTGAGCGCCTGTTAGGAGCCCCTTGACATTCTCAATGCCATCATTCTGGCTGTGACCATTCAGGTTTAACTGCCGGTTAAAACTGCGACGCTCAAAAGCGGACCTTCTCGAAAAGGACGCTCTCATCTCTGTTAGAAAGAGGAGAGAGAGAGAAAGAGAGAGAGAGAGAGAGAGAGAGAGAGAGAGAGAGAGAGAGAGAGAGGGGGGGGCCTCTTTGTAGGTGTGGTGAAGAAATCACAACGATCAGATTTAACAAAAAACACCTGTACAACACCTCGCGTGCTCAAACATTGCACACACGCACACACACACACACACACACACACACACACACACACACACACACACACACACACACACACACACACACACACACACACACACACACACACACAGTGGCATAGGACAGATCACAGAATACGTGTGACTGTGTTGATGACAAATATTATGCGCGACTTTGTGCGAGAGGCGGTGTGGGGGGCGGGAGGGAGGGCGGTTAGCCTACCCATTGAGAGGAGGGGGGATGGGGATGGGGGGGGATCCATGTCGACAGTAAATGAGGGCTGTTGGCTCGCGACAGGAATGCCCCCCCGCCCCACCCCATCAAAGGAATCTGTGCAAGCCGCTCGTGGATATGACGTCAGAGTAGGAGCCAGAAAAAGAACGAGAAAAATGTGTGTGTGTGTGTGTGTGTGTGTGTGTGTGTGTGTGTGTGTGTGTGTGTGTGTGTGTGCGCGCGCATGTATGTATGTGTGTGTGTGCGTGCTTGTTCGAATGTGCGTATGTGTGACGTGTGTATGTACGTCTGTGTAGCTTGTGATGCACCACAATGGTGTAGGATTATGTGCTGGACTCGTGATGGACAACAATTACCCATCCGGATGAAAACTCATATACATATCTATGGGTAATGCTGTGACCTTACACACGTGTGTGTGTGTGTGTGTGTGTGTGTGTGTGTGTGTGTGTGTGTGTGTGTGTTTTATCGGCACATGCTGGACTGCGTTTAGATTACTTAGGTGGTGGATTGATCTAGTATCAGGCAATTAAGAGGTCATACACAGCGGATGCCGACTCTCCTCTCTCTCTCTCTCTCTCTCTCTCTCTCTCTCTCTCTCTCTCTCTCTCTCTCTCTCTCTCTCTCTCTCTCTCTCTCTCTCTCTCTCTCATTCTCCCTTTTGTTATTCATTGTACTTCACCCATGACTCGTTATGCATTAGAAGAAAATAAAACGTTAAAGAGTAACCCATATATATATATAATATATATATATGTATATGTATATATGTATATATATATATATATATATATATATATATATATATATTATTTGGATGATGGAGAACATAAACACAGGGGAAGGCTCGGAACCCTAAACACTCTAACGTTTCGTTCGCGTAGAACTTCTTCAGAGAGTGTATGTAGAACTGCAATTGAAGTTTATGTACTAAATCTAATTATCTTTTCGGACACTTGGGAAAGGTCGTTTTTCTGGCGTGTTTTAGAATTAAAATACTAGTTTCTTTAGCTAAATTGATAAACCCTCCTCGATGATTCGATGAATTATATTAGTAGAAATATATGCTGATTCAACAATTCTTCTAGTGAATTTATCAAAACCTTTATGTAGCACTTCAGCGTCTCTCCAGTTTGGTAAATGATCGTATTTTTCCGCATGAACTACTAAAGAATTAGATGTCCTATGTGCTTTTATGTCGTTTTTATGTTCATAAATTCTTTTTTCTAATCCTCTTGACGATTCGCCAAAATAAGCCATTGAGCAACTATTGCACGGGATTTTGTATACGACGCTGTTTTCGGAATTGGTTCTCTTTTCAGAAGTCTTTATTAAATCACCTATCCTCTTGTTAGTTATTTTAGCTATGTTTATACCCGATTTTGTTAAATATTTGTCTATTATTGGTGACGTTTCTGAGCCAGGTACTGATATAAAATTTGTATTATTTTTATCATTTCTCTCTTTCTTTCCGCGATTGTAAATATTTATTGCTTTTCTTTTTGTTCTTTTAAACATTCCCTCTGGATATCCAAGTTTGTCAAAGGTTTTCATAATGTAATCAAATTCGCCTTCTAGGTATTCATTACTACAGATTCGTAGTGCCCTGAGAAAAAAATCCTATTACTATACCACTCTTTGTCCTATCATCATGTGCGGAGAAGTAATGTACTAAATCCTCTTTGTTTGTTTTCCTTTCTGTATACTGAGAAAGTTACAGTTTTTCCCACTCGTCGTATTAACGTATCTAGGAAGGGCAATTGTCCGTTTTGTTCCTCTTCTACGGTGAACTGAATATCGCTGTTGACCGCGTTAAGCATTCTCACTTTATTATTTACATTGGTGGAAGAAAGGAAACAAACAAAGAGGATTTAGTACATTACTTCTCCGCACATGATGATAGGACAAAGAGTGGTATAGTAATAGGATTTTTTCTCAGGGCACTACGAATCTGTAGTAATGAATACCTAGAAGGCGAATTTGATTACATTATGAAAACCTTTGACAAACTTGGATATCCAGAGGGAATATTGAAAAGAACAAAAAGAAAAGCAATAAATATTTACAATCGCGGAAAGAAAGAGAGAAATGATAAAAATAATACAAATTTTATATCAGTACCTGGCTCAGAAACGTCACCAATGATAGTCAAATTTTTAACAAAATCGTGTATATACTTTTCTTATATTACTAAAAAGAGGATAGGTGATTTAATATAGACTTCTGAAAAGAGAACCAATTCCGAAAACAGCGTCGTATACAAAATCCCGTGCAATAGTTGCTCAATGGCTTATTTTGGCGAATCGTCAAGAGGATTAGAAAAAAGAATTTATGAACATAAAAACGACATAAAAGCACATAGGACATCTAATTCTTTAGTAGTTCATGCGGAAAAATTCGATCATTTACCAAACTGGAGAGAAGCTGAAGTGCTACATAAAGGTTTTGATAAATTCGCTAGAAGAATTGTTGAATCAGCATATATTTCTACTAATAATTCATCGAATCATCGAGGAGGGTTTATCAATTTAGCTAAAGAAACTAGTATTTTAATTCTAAAACACGCCAGAAAAACGACCTTTCCCAAGTGTCCGAAAAGATAATTAGATTTAGTACATAAACTTCAATTGCAGTTCTACATACACTCTCTGAAGAAGTTCTACGCGAACGAAACGTTAGAGTGTTTAGGGTTCCGAGCCTTCCCCTGTGTTTATGTTCTCCATCATCCAAATAATTTGTCTAAAATACTTATCCATATATATATATATATATATATATATTTATATGAGGGGGGAAGATGGAACGTGTCCCAATCCTAAAGGCGTTACACTGGGCTAGTTTCCTCCAACCACCGATTAATCTGGGCTTTTCCCGCCTTAAAATCACAATGGTTAAAAAAAAAAAAAAAAAAAAAAAAAAAATACATAGAGCGTCACTTGATATGCCGGAGGAATTTTTTTTTCCTCCGGCATATCAGATTCCTTCCCAAATGCTGTGGGCTGGAAATCTGCTTCAGCAGCTGGAGGTAAAATAGCCCAGTGTGGTAATCCCCTAACAACCCGTCGCCATATTTAACGGCCGTTTTGCCCGTTTCTTTTTGAATGGCGAGCGAGACAGCGCGCTGACGTCACGAATGGCCAACGACTTCGTGACTTCGTGTTTTCAGCCTTGTACGTTGTTTTTGATGGACGCACACACACACACACACACACACACACACACACACACACACACACACACACACACACACACACACACACACACACACACTCGTGGCGCAGTTGGTAGAGTTCCCGGCTGCCACTACGGCGGTCCGAGTTCGAATCCCGCCCAGGTCTGAAATAATTTCAGTATCACTGCGTTGCGGGTTCTTACTCCAACTCTCGTGGGCGGGGAGTTGGGTATGTGTGTGCGTGTAAGGTCACAGCATTACCAATAGATCGGTCATATACGAGCTCTGAGCTCTCTTCCGGAAGAGAAATAGCTGTCGGTCACGAGTCCAACACATGATCCAAAGACCATGGTGGTGAATCGTACACACATTGTATATATATGCACTATATATTTTCTACTGGTAACTTTCTAGTTAAGGATTAGGTGGACTTCCATATGTTTGCTGTTGCTACATAGGCTCTTGCTCTCCTCTTTTTTGGGGGGGAGGAGGCGGGGGGGAAAAGGGGGGGAATCTTGTTGACGTGTCCTGACTTGCCAAAGGACCCGTGAGGTCGTCAGTTGTGGCTTTTGTCGCACACTTTTACGAAAAAAAGCCCCCCGTCACCGTATTGAAGAGGTGCCAACGCATCGTCGAGAGTTCGCGACGAGTTTGATGTGCCCTTTGATCCCTTCAATGCGGTGACGGGCCTTTGTATATTTTGTTCTGGGCAAAGGACAGGAGATTTTGTTCAGCTGAAGAGTTGGGCCCTGTCCTGAAGGTCTTTTATTTAGTTTATATTTATACATTATTCTATTTTTTTTCTATTCATTTATTTGTTTATTGCGAGTATTGGCCTGAACAAAATATATAGAGAGCGGGGCCGTGTTCAGAAAGGGTTCGAGCGAAAAGTGTGTGTGTGTGTGTGTGTGGTGTGTGTGTGTGTGTGTGTGTGTGTGTGAGAGAGAGAGAGAGAGAGAGAGAGAGAGAGAGAGAGAAAGGGGCCAGGAACCCTTGTTTTGTGTCCGGGCTGGAATTAATTAGGTCATTTCGGATTATTTGTCACGTGTCTGATACAGTACCCACCGTCCACACACAAACCTCCCCCCCACAACGCCCCCCACCCTTCACACATGCACACACAACTACCCTCCCCTCCCCGCCCACTCCTCACCCTGTCCCTAAGACAAAAATTTCGTGTAATTTCGTGTAATTTTCGTGTAATTTTGTTTAAGCCAGAATAAAACACTAAGATGGCTTCATCTCCCCCGCGGCTAGATTATTATATATTCAGGGTCATCCCGCGACGGAATAAAATCGTCAGGCGGCATTGTAAGATAGAAGTAAAGTGTGCATTCCCCTAAGGGGCAGGTTCTCTCTTCTTTCTCTCTCTCTCTCTCTCTTTCTCTTTCTCTCTCTACTCTCTGCCTGTCTCTCTTTCTCTACTTTGTATCTGTCCCTCTCTCTGTCTCAGTCTCTCTACCCTTCGCTCTCTGTCTCAGTCTCTCCCCTTCGCTCTCTCTCTTTTTCTCTCCTGTCGTCCCCTCTCTCCCTCTCTATCCTTTTCTCGCTGTTCCCTCTTGTATTTCGCCATGATCCAATTACAAAATGTGTGATCTTAGCACGAGAGCAAGTAATTACGTAACTGTAACCCGACGGCCATGGCATTGTGGGATGGTAACCCGATTGTGTGGTGTTACGTCATAGTAATCTGAAAACGTGACAACGGACGCACAATATGGTGTTTACAACGGGATTTCCAAAGTCAGGACAGAGAGTCTGCGCAGTCAGCGGAATTTTTCCCTTTATTTTTCCAAGAATAGAAGAGGGTGAGAGGGGAAAGAAGGGAAACATGATCACGATCAGAAAGTCAAATATCATTTTCTAAGTGAGATTCTAAGTAATATTTGAGATTTTTAAGTAATATTCATTGATAAGTATGACGTGTCATTGTACATTTTAACCGTGTTTTAGCTTTAAGTACGTCCCAAAATTTGATGTGCAGTCTTCTGGTGCAGACCACTACATAGGCCTGATACACCTATGTCTCTTAATCCAACACTCGCCAACCGCCACTTTAGCTGACGTTAGGGCTCAGCATATTAACCCATTTCGGGAGTTGGTGGAATTTTATGTCTTGGGCTAATACCCGAAGCGGGTTTATGCCCTGGGCCAGTTCCCGAAGCGGGTTTATGTCATGGGCCCAACGCCCGTACAAGTGGCGGTTGGCGAGTGTTGGATTAAGTGTTGAATTAAGACAATCACCATGTCTGATTGGATGCAATGAAGGCTTGTGCAAGTTAGGGTCGTGTGTTCATGTAGTAGGAAGGTGTTTTGTGTTTATGTGCATGTGTGTGTGTGTGTGTTTGGTCTGAATAAGGCACCAGGCGAGTGGCATTTATTTAATTTATTTATTATTATCTATATTATAATTTTTATTCTATTTTATTTATTTATCATTATATATTTTTTTCATATCCGACCTAGCTATGGACCAAAAGGTCTCCTGTCGGCATGCTCCGCCTTTGTAATAAGAGGCGGGGAGTAGGAGGGGAGAGAATAAGAGAGAATGGAGGAATAGGCCAGATTTTTTTTTTTTTTTAGGGGGGGGGATGGTGTATCTGAAGACGAACGCGGGAGAGTTCTGTGCCACACGCAAGGGTGGGGTGTTCACATCCCTGTGGATGGTCCCTTTGAACATTGGTGCGTTTCCAGAGCGCGTTAGCCGCTGGCCCATCTCGACTCCCCGAAGTTGATGCTCGTTGGTAGGTGTTGTCGTTGTTGTTGTTGTTTCTTGGGTGTCGGAATAGGAACAGAGCGTTCTCACCACGGGGAACTCCCAGCTCAGTCTGGGGAAGTGGGAGTAGGAGGAAGAGAGTGGGAGTGTTGTGCTTATGTGTGTGGGAGTTATAGGATATGTTGTGGATGTGCATAAGAATTGCGGGACCCGGAGGGTCTTTTAAGTCTCGGGGGGGGGGGGGGGTCCGCGGAGTCCCCCCCCCCAAAAAAAAAAAAAAAAAAAAAAAGGGGGGGGGGTTCGGGAAAGGTGCCACTCGCCGCCACAACGCGAACCGCATGGGAAGGCCGCCGTTGCCGCACCCGCAGCCGCCGATCGTGTAAATGGTCCTCATTGCTCTTGGGTTCTCGTGGTCCCTGCGGTTGGTGATATGATGATATGGTTTAACGTCACAAACTCCCCCCCCCCTATCGGAAGGCTAGGACGGTGCCCCTCACAGAGGACTTCGTAGTGTGGAATTTAATGAACCATACCCTTGGTCCAACTTCGACGGTGGCAGGATTCGAACCGCCATCCCCTCAACCTTCGCCGCAAGTAACGACGCCCTAACCCGTTCAGCCAGTTGGTAAGTAGGGGAAACCTTCGCCAGAACAAAGTCTGCCAAGTGTGACATCGTGCCGAGAGGGACTAGACCCCTCCCCTCCCGTCCCCACCCGTCCTCAGGTGATTAAAATCGTCTATTGCCAGCCAGAACAAAAACTCGAAGGTGCGTCATCACAGACAGGGAAAAGGTCACTTAGAAGAAGTGCCTAAAGACGTCATCACACTGGTATATTTTTCCTCCAACATCCAATTTGTCGGCGGTACCGCCCACCTCCAACATTTTTTTCCGCCGTAATATCACAAATGGCAAACTCTTTTGTTTTCTCAACAAATTACTTATCGTGTCATTTGATATGCTGGAGGAAAATTCTTTTCCTTCAGCATATCGGACTACTTCCAGGAAACTGCGGACTCCCAAATCTGCTCCAACAGTCGGAGGAAAAGTAGCCCAGTATGGTAACGCTTTAACCCATTAAACTCCGATGACAAGATGTCTTGTCATTTGGTCAAATAAAACAAAAAATCATAAAACACCAAAATGTTTGATCAAACACCAGAAAAGTATGACGTCAGTCCTTGCTTCGCTCGCGAGCGAAGCGAGGACTGACGACATACTTTTCTGGTGTTTGATCAAACATTTTGGTGTTTTATGATTTTTTGTTTTATTTGACCAAATGACAAGACATCTTGTCATCGGAGTTTAACGCTTTAAGAAGGGTATGGCGTCGAACACAGGCGACCATAGGGCGGGAAGGGAAGAGAAGAGAAGAGAAGAATCCACAAAGGAAGGGTCATGACTGGCCGAGAGCGGACGCCATGTGTTGTGGTGGTGGTGGTGATGGTGGTGGTGGTGATGGTGGTGGTGGCGGTGGTGCAGATGATCGTGATGATGAGTTTAACACGAGGAGAGAGCGAGGCACCCACAAGGAAGTGTCAAGGGGACGGGGTGCCTCTCCCCTCCTTCCCCCTCCCCCCTTCCCCCTCCCCCCTTGATCCTCCCAGGGGAGCAGGGGAAGGGAATTGGGGGGGGAATTAAGACAAGCCGTGGAGTGAGTTGTGTCACTTCTGGACAGTTATTTCTTGTTAGAAAAAAAATATTTGAAATGTGGTGATATTTGCGTGTTTTCACCACATAGCCACGGGTACAACGCAAGCATTCATGCACGCACGCACAGAATGACAGTTAACTCTGAATTGGTCTTTACAAGCATTTTATTATATTTATATATTCACTTTTTTCTTTTTAGAAATGTGTGTATAAAACGCATGCGCACGCACACGCACGAACGCACGCACGCACAAATGCCTTTGTGGTGTGTGACGCGTTGAAGGATTCCTTTCAACGTCACAGAAAAAGCTCGGAGTCAAAGAGATGTAGCTCTGGCAAAGACGAAAACACACACACACACACACACACACACACACACACACACACACACACACACACACACACACACACACACACACACACACACACACACACACACACACACACACACACACACACACACACACACACACACACACACACACACACACACACACACACACACACACAGAGACACACTAAAACAGATGTAGCTATGCCGCTTTGCAAGGGAGTTTCCCCCAGATGGGAAAAATGGCCTGATGGTGATCAGATTAAAACCCAAGAATGTTTTACTTCGCAGGGCAAGGGGCCCCGGGGGAGGGGGAGGGGGGAGAAAGGGGGGGGAAGCAGTTGTTGGTTCACGATGGCACGGGTGCTTACCCCGATATCAGGTCACGGGGCTCGATGGCATCGCTTGGCGCCAACCAGCATAGGTGGGTGCAGGTGCCACCTGGCGCCGCTCCGGGGGAGACAGCTGGCGCCAGATGGAGGGAAAAGGAAAGTGCCACCCTGTACGGAAGGGTGCTCACTTTGATGAAGAGGCGTGCTTGGGTCTCTCTCTCTCTCTCTCTCTCTCTCTCTCTCTCTCTCTCTCTCTCTCTCTCTCTCTCTCGTCTCTCTCTCTCTCTCTCTCTCTCTCTCTCTCTCTCTCTCTCTCTCTCTCTCTCTCTCTCTCTCTCTCTCTCTCTCTCTCTCTCTCTCTCTCTCTCTCTCTCTCTCTCTCTCTCTCTCTCTCTCTCTCTCTCTCGCTCTCTCTGCTTCATTTTTTGTCTGAGTGTGTCTGAATGGTGTGTTCCTGGGTGCCTGTGAGTGTTTCACTGTGTGTGTACGTGTGTGTGTGTGTGTGTGTGTGTGTGTTTGTACTCAACATTGTGTTGACATACATGGAATTTGTTGCACTTACGGAACACGCGCGAACACACACACACACACACACACACACACACACACACGCACACGCACACGCACACACACGCACACACACAGAGTCGCTGAAACATGTCTGTGCGCGTAGATTTTTGGTTCTTGTGTTTGTGCCCTGGCTCGGGCTCCAAAACAGACCGATCCTCGTATTCTGCTGCTGTTGTTGTTGCCGACGCCGCCGCAGCCGGTGGTGTGACGTTGCCCCGTTGGGCCTCGTTCCCGGCTCCCTCTCTTCCTTCTTCCCTCCCCTCCTTCTTCTCCTCCTTCCTTTCCTCCCTCCCTCTCTTCCTACCTTTCTCCTCTCTTTCCTTCCCTTCCTCCCTCCCTCCCTCCCTCCCTCTCTCCCTCCCTCCCTCTCTCCCTCCCTCCCTCTCTTCCTACCTTTCTTCCTTCTTTCCTCCCCCGCTTCCTTCGTCCCTTCTTCCCTCCCTCCCTCCCTCCCTCCCTTCCTTCCCTCCCTTCCCTCCTTCCCTCTCTTCCTTCCCTCCTTCCTCCCTTCCTCCCTATCTTCCTTCCTCCCTCCCTCTCTTCCTTCCCTCCTCCCTTCTTTCCTTCCTCCCTCCCTCTCTTCCTTCTCTCCTCCCTTCTTTCCTTCCTTCCTCCCTCTCTTCCTCTCTCCCTTCTTCCCCTCCTTCCCTTCCTCCCTCTCTTCCTTCCCCCCTTCCTTACTCCTTTCCTCTCTCTTCCTTCCTTCCTTCCTCCCATCCTTCCTTCCTTCCTTCCTTCCTTCTTCCCTCCCTTCCCCTCACCCTAAACTTGACTGTCTTTCCGTAGTCATCCTTCTCCATCATATCTCCTCCTCCTCCTCCTCCTTCTCCTCCTCCTCCTGGCCTCCCTCGTCTCCATTATCATCCTCCCCTCGTCCTTCCCCTCATCCTCCCCTCTGAGTATCCCCACATGTCATCCAAGTCACCCCCTCCTCCTCCTCCTCTCGTCATCCAGCCTTATTTCTTTGCAGCTCGTTCTCATGACACTCCCTGTACTCCCTCCCTCCCCCTCCCCCTTTCCCTCCCTCCCTAATCCCCCCCCCATTTACCCCCCTCCTTACTCCCACATTCCTCTTTTTCTTTTACACCACCTCTCTTATTCATGGCTTCTTATATATATATATATATAAATGTAGGGCAGTTACCATCCCCCCTTCTCACACACACTCCCCCCTCCCCCTTCCCCCCTCCCCCCACCACCCTCCGCCTGTGTCTACAGTTTCACATCCCTCTTGCCACTCGTCGTGTCAGTCAAGGCCCCAAGGTCGTCTCGCTCCTCCTCGTATTGTCTTCTTGGTAGGTTCCCCTCATCACTCCCTCCCCTCGCCTCCCTCTCTCGTCCCCTCTCCTCCCTCTTCTCCCCTCTCCTACCCTCTGCTGGCTTATTATTCTCCTCATCCGTGTGTGTATGTATGTATGTATACCTAATTGTGTTTATTTTGTAATATACATGGAAAGACTTACACTCGGTGGGTCCTGTTTCGTTTTCTCTATGTGTATCTATTATTGAATCCGCGTATGGTTATAACATTATATCATCATTGTGTGTGTATGTATGTGCGTGTGTGTGTGTGCGCGCGCGCGAGTGGTGACGTAACCGAAGTGTGGGAGTGCCTGATGAGGAGTGCATCTTTAAGGGGGAGTGTGAAGATCGAACGAGGGGAGTACTTACCGAAGAGTGTCGTGTCAGGGAGTTGGAGGTATGGAGTATTTAGGGGAGTTTGGAGGTAGGGCTAGGAGTGAACGGAGGGGGAGGGGCATACTGGGAGTTAGGGAGTAGGGGCGGATGTGGGAGTGGAGGGGGAGTTGAGGGGAGTGGAGTCTTTGAAGAAGGCGAGACCACTTGTGTGTGACGGCGACGTGACATGTAACGACCCTGGAGTGTCGTGTGACGAGGTGTGACGTGTCTGTTTAGGCTTTGTGTCGCGTCACTGTGACGTGGGGCGAGTGCTGATGAGGTCCAGGAGGGTGCCACACCAGTAAACCTTAAAAAATAATAATAATAATAGTAATGATAATTATATTAATAAAATGAATAAAAATAACATAAAACAAAGTAAATGAATAATTGAATAAACAGGTAAATTGATAAAAACTAATAAATAAATGAATAAATAAATAAAAGTTTAGGTTTAGACGGGAGCCGCCCCCGCAAACTTAAAAAAATATAATAGAAATAATAATAATAATAATAATAATAGTAATAATAAAAATAGATAAAATAAATAAATAGGTAAATGAATAAAAATAGATAAATGAATAAATAAATAAAAGTTTAGGTACAGGCGGGTGCCGCCCCCGCAAACCCTCAAAAAAGATAATAGACAAAAGAAATAATATTAGATAAATTACCATCCCCTTAATAAAAAAAAAAAAAAAAAAAAAAGTGGGCGTCATGACCTCTTTGTTTTGAGGCGCAGTCATGCATGCAGGCAGGCAGTCACGGTGTGCATGACACCTCGTTTTTTATCTTTACGTTTTCTGTATACATGCTCGCTGGCCGAGCGGGTTAGAGCGTCGCCACTTGCGGCGGAGGTCGAGGTGACAGCAACTCATCCCTGCCGCCAGCGAGTTGGACCAAGGGCATGGTTCATTACATTCCAAAATACAGAGTCATCTGTAAGGGGCATCGTCCTAGCCTCCTGATAGGGGGAGTTTTCAACGTTAAACCGAATAATGAATAATGATAATCGAATAATGAATAATAATTTTCTGTATGTATTCGTTGGTTGTCTTTCTCTTTATAAATATTTATAAAAATATTTATAAAAAATATTAAAATAATTTGTTATCTCCGTCGTTACAAAAGTCTTTGTTGAGCAAAGGGGAAGTGCTGTATATGCGCCATGGAGACCGTTTGGCCCGTGGCGAACCCAAGCCGGATGCAGAAGAAGGAATTATAATTTGTTGACAAGTAAATAGATATGACAGACAAGGGAGGGAAGGAGGGCCAATCCTCTTAGTGTCTTTCATGGAGCCATTTCCTCATGGCGACCTCCCTTCCTCCTCCTCCTCCTCCTCCTCCTCCTCCTCTTCGTCCTCCTCGTCCTCCTTTTCTTCCTCCTCTTCCTCCTCGTCCTCCTTTTCTTCCTCTTCCTCCTCGTCCTCCTTTTCTTCCTCCTCTTCCTCCTCGTCCTCCTCCTCTTCCTTCTCGTCCCCTTCCTCCTTGTCCACCACCTCCCCCTCCTCTTCCTCCTCCTCCTCGTCCCCTTCCTCCTCTTCCTTCTCGTCCCCTTCCTTCTCGTCCCCTTCCTCCTTGTCCACCACCTCCCCCTCCTCTTCCTCCCCGTCCTCCTCTTCCTCCTCGTCCCCTTCCTACTCCTCTTCCTCCTCGTCCCCTTCCTCCTCTTCCTCCTCGTCCTTTTCCTCCTCCTCCTTGCCCTCTTCTTCCTCGTCCCCCTCCTCCTCGACCTCCTCCTACTCCTCCTCCAAGTCCTTTTCCTCCTCGGCTCCTCCTCCCGAGGCTCGAAAGGACGACCCCGCTGCCTTGCCTTGCCTTGCCTTGCCTTGCCTTGCCTTGCCTTGAAGGGCCGCCCTCCCTTTTCGAGTGGGGCCCAGCGTCGTATTATGACGTAATGGTCGTCTTGAGTCTGTGACGTCATAGACACGTTCGTTATGACGCTCTTGTTCTCAGACTGTTGGAGGATTTGCAGGAGGAGGAGGAGGAGGAGCGAAGAAGGAGGGGGGGAGAAAGAAGAAATAGTGGAGGAGGAGGAAGATAATATGAAGGGTGAAAAATAGGAGGAAGATTATAAACGTGTGTTTGTGCATATAGTCGTTTACCCTTATTTTTATTTGTTTGTTTGTTTGTTTGTTTCCTTCGAGGACACGCGGTCGGTACTCCATGTTGAAGGTGTAAGGTTATCTGTGTCAAGATCCTGTGAAAATTCGGGTGGGGCGGGAGGGGGGGGGAGATAAAAAAATTCGGAAAGAAAATTCCTCTCGAAAATGGGTCGGGCTTTTGGAAAAGGTCAGACGCGCCCCAGTATTGTTTTCTTAATTATTTCAAAGGATTGCAAAGGAAGAGGATGCTGACAGGAGACCTTTAGGTCTATAACTAGGCCGGATGAGAAAAAATATAGGTAACTAAATGAATAAATGTATAAACAAATAGGTAAATAAAAATCAAGGAAATAAGTGAATAATAAACAAACATATAATAAGTAAATAATGATAATACTATATATGAATAAATGAAATGAAATTTAATAAATGGCTGTCATTACAGCACATTGTTTAGGTGTTTTAATTATACTTATTATTTGTTTAATTTATTTATTTATTTTATCTTTATATTTATTTGTTTATCGTTTATTGAAATCGGTCGGGTTTTGGTGTATATACCTGTAGGTCTATTATTATTATTATTATTATCATTATTAATTATTATTATTGTTATTATTATTGATTATTATTATTAATTATTATTATTATTAATTATTATTATTATTATTGTTATTATTATTGTTGTTGTTGTGGTGGTGGTGGTCGTGGTCGTCCCCTGTCCCCGGACACTGTCCAGTCCCCCCCGGATCCCTGACCTGTGCCAACACGCCCGCGCCCCCCCCCCCCCACACACACGAGTCTTCGTGACATTTGATAACTCAAATAGTTCACATTGTTTGCTTTCCCTAGGCCGCCGCCTCCTCCTTCCCCTTCTCCTCCTCATCCTCCCTCCTACTTCTACTCCTACTCCTCCTACTCCTCCCTTTCTCCTCCTACTCCTCCCCTTCTCCCTCCTCCTCCTCCCCTTCTTCTCCACCTACTCCTCCTTATCTCTCCTGCTCTTCGTCCTTCTCCTCCTCCTTCTCCGCCTACACCTCCGTCTCCGCCTACACCTCCTCCTACTCCTCCTCCTCCTCCTCCTACACCTCCAACTTCTCCTACTCCTCCCCCTACTCCACCTCCTCTTCCTCCTCCTCTTCCTCCTCGTCCCCCTCCTGATTGAAAAAAAATAGTTAACGAAGTAAGACGATTGCATTGTTTTTTTATTAATAATCTTCATTTAGTTTTATTCCTTTGTTAGTTTAATTTTTTTGCGTATTTATCAAGTTTAATGGACCCCCCCGGAATGGGAATTTCATTTACCTAAGTGACAGAGTAATTAGGATCGACAGTGCTTAGAGGTGAGAGTTGAGAGTACTGTGTGAGAGTAGAGAGTGCAGGGCGAGAGTAGAGAGTGCTGGGCAAGAGTAAAGAGTTTTGGGCGTGAGTTGGGAGTGCAAGGTGAGAATAGGGAGTTTAGGATCAGAAATGGTAGTTTTTGGACCAGAATTGAGAGTGTAGGGTGAGAGTAGAGGAAACACGACGAGAGTAGAGAGTGACGAAGAGTACCAGGATAAAATGGAGTACCTAGAAGCTTAGA
>NC_134798.1:51923712-51943712 GCF_046742065.1 Oratosquilla oratoria
GGTTACTAAACGGTGAAAACTAGTGCTATGTTGGTGAAATAAGTGATAAAGGATGTTCAAACTACCCCTTTTATTGATGTATATTTTTTGTTTACTTTTTATTAATATTATTCTTATTTGCGTAAATAATGGTGGCCGGGTTTCACTGTGGTGCGGGTGAACTTGGAAAGAGGTTATGGTGAAAATAATAATAATAGTGTATGGTGACGTGTACATCATCCGTGATGCAGGTGGATGATGATGATGATGAAAACAGTGATGAGGTTTGAAACGAAGAAATGTGGTGGCAAGTAGACACAAATGTGCTCACTTTTCGCTCCGAATATTGGAAAGGTTTCAAAGTCTTCTCGATAGAAAGAAGTTTCTGCAACATGTCTGGGTTCAACACAGACCTGAGACACCCCCCCCCACCACCACCACCCCCGAGAGTTGAATGAGCATGGTTATTGGTGACGCAAGGATAATTAAGACGACTGCCAAGGCAAAGAGGACTAGTAACGGGAATGGTACTGTTCATGGATTGCCGTGAGAACTGGAGATGTTGAGCCTTTTGTATACGACACATAAGGACCATGTGAATACCAATTCGGGGGTGATGAGTATTTTTACGATTCAACTCATCAGGTGGATTAGTTTGAGAGGAAGGCAGACGATAACCCGAGTTGACGAGTGTATGTGTGTGTGTGAGAGAGAGAGAGAGAGCGAGAGAGGGAGAGATGATCGGCGACCTGGTCAACAACGGGAGTGAAATGCCCCATCCCGTCTTCCTTTTCATCGGCGTCGCCTTCGGAAGCCTTAGGTTCCTCCTGGTTTGGGTGGGTGAGGGAACGCTGACGTGACTCCCACCCACACCCACACCCGCATACCACAGGACCGGTTCTCACTGGCTTGTTCACACGCGGTGTGGGTGTTAGTTGTTGACGACGTGAATGATAAAGTACTGAAAGTTCGACTACCGGATCATGAAAGTTCGACTACCGAATCATGAATGGTCGACTGCCGTATCATGAAAGTTCGGTTACCGAATCATGAAAGTTTGGCTACCGGATCATGAAAGTTCAGCCACCGAATCATGAAAGTTCGACAGCCGAATCATGAAAGTTCGACTGCCGAATCATGAAAGTTCGACTGCCGAATCATGAAAGTTCGACTACCGGATCATGAAAGTTCGACTACCGACTGCCGAATCATGAAAGTTCGACTACCGAATCATGAAAGTTCGACTGCCGAATCATGAAAGTTCGACTGCCGAATCATGAAAGTTCGACTGCCGAATCATGAAAGTTCGACTACCGGATCATGAAAGTTCGACTACCGGATGAAGATGGCGGGCGACCGGAAGTACAGCAGGAGCCACCGGATGTTGAAGGTGGGATACCGGACCTGAAAGTGGGGCTACTACCGGAGGGTCCTCCGGGTCTGCAAGGTGGGCTAGCGGATGGGCTGCGGAGCTACAGCGGTAATGTACCTTGTCGTGTTATTACAACGACCCTCGTTCGACCCAGGTGCTCCGCAAACCACCTCTCCCCTCTCCCTCTTTCCCCTCTCTTCCCCTTCCCACCTTTCCCCTCTCCCTCTTTCCCCTCTCTTCCCCTTCCCACCTTTCCCCTCTCCCTCTTCCGCCCCCTCTTCCTCTCCCTCCTCCTTCCCCCTCTCCCTCCTCCTTCCCCCTCTCACTCCTCCATCCCCCTCTCCCTCCTCCTTCCCCCTCTTCCCATACCCCTCTTCTCCCTTCCCACTTCCCTCTCTCCCTCCTTCCCTCTCTCCCTCCTTCCCTCTTTCCCTCCTTCCCTCTTTCCCTCCTTTCCCCTCTCCTCCTTCCCCCACTCTTTCTCCCTCTCCCCCTTCCCCCTCTCCCCCTGCCCTGTCCCCTTTCTCCCTTCTCCCCCTCTCTCCCCTTCCCCCCTAGTTTGAGATGGTTTCCGGAGCACCATCGAGACGGAGGCGGACGTGTAAATCTTTGTTCTGGTGAGATGCCATTCTCTGGTGTTGTCTGGAGTACTCCCGGGTCTGTCCATTCCAGACGCTTACCAGAGGTAAATGGCAACAACAAAAGTTACACCATGGTGACCTCGATTGACCTGTGGCACCGACTCGAGTCGTAAGTGACAGTGACCTAAGGTCCCTTGGCACCCAAAAATGTCAACTTGGGTCATTTGGGTCGACGGAACGCTTTGATTTCATTTGCAGACGTGTGTGTTTATTTGACATGTACATATTCTTCCGCATTGTGTTAGTTACTGGAACCTATAATCATGTTACATCACGCTGAAATGATTTAGGGTGTTACGTGTAGATACGGCCATGGCTCTTGTGCTATAACATCTAGTGCCAGGACATTTTTCATTCTGTTTGGCACTCTTGTTCGCAATCTAAGTAAACAGAATCATTAAAGTGAGTTTGAGGCACCGAGTTTTGATGTTTACAAGTCTTGTCTGTTGTGCAGAAGCTCAAAATAAGGTTGTATCACTTGCGGGAAGGAAAATTCTTCGTCTTCATCGTCTTCTTCGACTTCTTCGTTTCCTTCCTCTTCTTTTTCTTCTTTTTGTTCATCTTTTTAATTTTCTTTTTCTTCTTTATCTTCTTTTTCTTATTATTTTTCTTTTTCTTCTTCTTCTTCTTCTTCTTCTTCTCCTCCTCCTCCTTTTTCTTCTTCCGTGAAGTAAATAGTTCGTGTCTGAATGGAACGCATATTGGCAGTGGGTTGGGATTATGTTCTTGCTTATGGATAGCACCTTTTAATGATCCAATACAAAACCTCCGATCTATCCTTTACGGAAACGACACAGCCCTCGCATCTCCCCACTGTTGCTTAGTCCACCAAGGTTACCTAATAGCGAGAACTAAGGACGGAGCTTACATCGAGGTGTTTGCGATATTCTCGTGTTTGTGTTTATTGTATCAGTACAGATACAGTTACACTAATGGTGTAGAGTGATCTTGATAAAGGCCAGACCTCACGTTGTGAACCGCTGCGGGTCTCCCAAGTCTTGTTTCCTCAGGCAGTCATTTCCACACTAAAGCGCTCGAGCTCCGCTCTTATGACTTGCTGTTTCTACTTAACCTCTTGGGGTTGAGAGAAACAGAAAGAGAGAGACATTTTCAACGTTGAATAGCAGTGGTGAATAATCTAGAGCCCACTAGTGAATGCTAGTTCCCCGGTCTAGGAGGACCCCCTTTGGAAACCGCCGGGGACATCCGAGGACCCCAGTACCCCGGGTCCCCATAGGGCAGAGGAGAATTTCGTGGGGGCTCCCGTGGCGCCCGTGGGGGAATGGCGTAGACGGAGATCGGTGGAAATAGACATCTCGACGCCTCGAGGTATTTGGAGTGGACGACGACGACGACGAGGGCGAGGGCGAGCTGTGTGAGCGAAGCGATCTATTCGAAGAACATCGTAGGATTATGTCGACCAGCCGTTGGGCTTTAAAGGTTATTTAACATATTTAACGCTGATATCCCACTGCAGGATCGCTGTTCCACGCGGGTGTTCGTAGAATCTTGCAGTGTGGTGAAAAAATTATGTAGGATTATAAATGTGGTTTGGTTGGTTAGGGAAGGTGCCATGTTTTAGGGGTGCATCAGATGTTGATGTAAACACTTAATATCTCCAATATCTCTCTCCCTCCCTCTCTCTCCCACCCCCTCTCTCTCTCCCACCCCCTCTCTCTCTCCCACCCCCTCTCTCTCTCCCTCCCTCTCTATATCCCCCCCTCTCCCTCTCTATATCCCCCCCTCTCTCTCTCTCTCTCTCTCTCTCTCTCTCTCTCTCTCTCTCTCTCTCTCTCTCTCTCTCTCTCTCTCTCTCTCTCTCTCTCTTCCTCTCTCTCCCCAGCCTTTGTCTGGTGGAGGCTGTTTTCGACGACCGTTTTCCAACAATGCCTCCGCCGACCATACAAGAGTTGGATCATGAACGTTTCATGCGAGTCAGAGAGAGAGAAAGAGAGAGAGAGAGAGAAGAGGAGAGCTTGGTAGTTGACATGCGCGTCAGAATGTCGAGAGTTCAAGTGGAGCCCGGATCTCGCACATTTTGCGGTCACAGAGAGATGTGTGTGTGTATGTATGCATGTATGTATTTATGTATATATGTATGTATGTATATATTACACCTATTTTGCATAAGGACTGGCAGAATTGTTGGAGTAGGGGAGAGGCAGGTTGGAACGTCACATGTAACATGCAGGTTGTCCCCATGTAAACTAGGGGGAGGAGGGGGGGTTGTGTGACGGACATAAGGACTGTCCATGGTAGACAGGTTCCCTGGCAGACGAGCAGGCCATATTTATGAAGCAGATCTCAGGCAGGCAGGGAGGCAGGCAGGCAGGCAGGCAGGCAGGCAGGCAGGCAGGCAAGGAGGCAGACAGGCAGACATGTGTAGGCAATGTCACGTCTAAAGTCTGCGGTTCTCTCTCTCTCTCTCTCTCTCTCTCTCTCTCTCTCTCTCTCTCTCTCTCTCTCTCTCTCTCTCTCTCTCTCTCTCTCTCTGCAAAAAATACAATAATGAAAATAGTAGATATTGATAAATAAATAAATGGTGACGATAACTGGAGTTGGAGGGTATATCTGCGGGAGACCATTTGTCACGTGGCGAGGCAGGAGACAAGAGTAAATAAACATGGATAGATAAAAGAACGAACAAACAAATTACTCTATGTTTACTTGGGCCATTCTCGACAGGTCGTCTTTGCAGGACATGACAGACGACATGTGACAGCCTTCCGTCCTGTGACAGGCCAGTTACGCAAGACAAGCAGGACAGCAGAGAGACAGGCAACAGTTCGTGAGCAGGCCACGAGCAGGCCGCGCTTGACAAACAGGTCATCAATGGTAACCAGACTACATCAGACAAAGGCGCCACTGCGGCCTGTAGGGAAGCAGGCCGCGCAGGACAGGCAAGCGTGGAGGAAGAGAAAGAAGAGGAGAAGAAAGAAGAGGAGGAAGAGGAAGAGGAGGAGGAGAAAAAAGAGGTGGTAGGCTGAGAAGACTGTATCTGCGTATCATGCAGACCATCTCTGACTACGTTAACGTAAGGGATGGTGAGCACTGGGCAGACCATCTCTCAGTGGGTGCACGAGGTGATTGTGAACAAAATTTGACTTAGGGCTTGTCCAGGAGACCTTAACATAGATTTTCGTCTTCTCCTCCTTCTTTTTTTCCTTTTTTCTCCTACTCCTTTTTCTCCTCCTTCTTCGTCTTTTTATTCTTCTGCTTCTTTTTATTGTTCTGTTTCTTCTTTATCTTCTTGTTCTTCGTAAGAGAGAAGACAGAAAGAGGACGGATGAGAAAAGGAAATAAAAGTAAATGTTCACAACAAAGATAGCACGTGCCTTCTTGACACGCACGCAGACATCATGCACCCAAACGCAGGCCCGCGCACGCACACACGCACACACACACACGCACGCACGCACGCACGTACACACAGCTGATGAAGGGATGTTGATTCACATACTTGAGTGTATGTAATTTTTATGTGTGTATGTTTGTGTGTGCGTGCGTGTGTGCGTTTCTTCGTGCACATGTGCGTTCTTGCTCGTTCGAGTATAAGTGTTACTTAAGCCGGAAAGCCCAGCAATGAGACTTTTGTAGCTAACGGTAGTGTGACAATTTAGGGTCTATTCAGTGCCACTACCAGTGCCAGGGGAAGGAAGAGGAGGAGCAGAAGGTGGAGGAGGAGGTGGAGGGCAAGGTGGGTGTTAGGATGCAACCTGGAGGCGGTTCCGAGGGGGAGGAGTGTACGACGGGTGAGTAAGCAAGAGGGAGATGAAATAGGGTAAAAGTGGGGGGCGTCAGGGACCCTCTCCCCCCTCACCCCTACCCCTCTCGTCCTCGAGAGTGTCAACGTTAGACGAGCGAGGCCGAGTCAGAAGGGGGCGGCGATCCTCGCCTTTCGAGTTGAAGGACGAGCCTGGAGGAGGAGGTCTGCAGGGTCCGAGGGCTCATTAGCCCCTGGGGCTGGAAGCGGCACGAGAGGCCGCTCGCTTGAAGAAGGGCCGAGAGCCGGGGATAACTCCGTTTAGCTGGAGGAGGAGGAAGAAGAAAGAGAAGGAGGAGAAGAAGAAGAAAAGTAAGAGGAGTTACATGATCAAGCGAACAGCAGACCTATTGGTCCTTACGTGACTGCTTCGGTACCTTTATTTATTTATTTATTTATTTATTTTAGTTTGTTATCTGGGAGTGGGTAGACAAGAAATTTACAAGTAGAATTCCACTTTCATTTATTTTAGTTCATTAAAGTTCGTTTTAGTTTGTCACTCCATGGAATGGATTGACGAGAGATGGGTGAACTCACGCAGGTAGGTAGATGGAACAGGCAGTTATGATTGTTGAACTGACGATACAAGGAATGCTAAGGACGTCAATAATGACATTTCTCTTGCTTGTTCGTCCTTTTCCATCCACATATATCAAACAACTACAAAATAGACCTAAAAGAAAAAGGACAAAACGATCAGGACAACGAGTAGGGAAAAGAAGGTCCCAGTGGGCTGTAATCCTCATCATCATCATCGTCGTCGTCGTCATCGTCATCGTCGTCATCATCATTATCATTATCATCGTCATTATCTTTATCATCATTATAATGATCATTATCACTATCATCACATCATCATCATTATAATGATCATTATCACTATCATCACATCATCATCATCATAATCATCACCATCATTATCATCATCATCATCATCATTATAATGATCAATATCACTATCATCACATCATAATCATCATAATCATCACCATCATTATCATCATCATCATCATCATCATCATCATCATCATCATTATAATGATCATTATCACTACCATCATATCATCATCATCATAATTATCATCACCACCACCATCATCATCATCATCATCATCAATATTATAATGATCATTATCACTACCATCATATCAACAACGTCATAATCATGATAAAAAACAACAGAACTATATAGACCAATTGCTCAAGGAAATGTTAGTTGATAGTACATATTGCATATACGTACAATACTACATGACACTTGATACTAAGACGGCGATGATCAAGGCTCTTCAGCAGAGATGCTGCTGCTGCATTGGGTAACTGACGTCACACTCGTTTGACGTTCCTGGGAAAGGTGACACTGAACGCAGCTTGAGACAGCTGCATTCACCCCCTCTCCCCCCTTCCCCCTCCCCCTTCCCCTTCCCCCTCTCCCCCTTCCCCCACTCCCCCTCTCCCCCCACTCCCCCACTCCCGGGAGAGAGAAAAGGGACATGAGTTTTTGTATTGAGGCGGGGAGTTGATGGCTTCAAGCTGTCTGGTCGTCGATGTGAACTTGAGGTTGGTAGGAATGTGGAGACTACTTGGGCAACCGCGTAGTCGATCAGTGAATGAACTTCCCGACGAGGCGATTGAAGGTAGTATATTTCATAGATTAAAAAAAAATTGCCTCCATTTTTTCAGCATACGAGCTCATTGTGGACCAAAAGGTCTCCCGTCGCCCTTTTGGCTTTGTCGTCCTCACCTTCCTTTCTTCTCCAGGCCCTTATCTCTTCCAGAGGAATCACAAACACACACACACACACACACACACAGAGAGAGAGAGAGGGGGGGGGGGCTTCGAAAGGACGACAAACAGCGTCCAAAGAGAACGGGTTCCTTCGGCATAGAAAATGTCAAGTTGCAAGCAAGCAAGCAAGCAAGCAAGCAGGAAGGTGGGAGGGGGAAGGACCCAGCTATGTACATAACCATTCACATGCGTGGGGAAACGGACGAAAGAGAGTAGAGAGAGAGAGAGAGAGAGAGAGAGAGAGAGAGAGAGAGAGAGAGAGAGAGAGAGAGAGAGAGTTTCGCGTAGATATGCTGACATTGAAGGACGTGGAACCTTTTTTTCTGATTGAAATCGCCTGGCTATCCCAGAACGCCACCGTGACTAACGAGGTCACGTGCAATGTCCGGAGGAAGACGTGGGGGGGGGGGGAGAAAGTACGTACCGGAAGCGAGTCCGGAAGAGGTGCCCAATTTGGGACAGAAGGGTGAGTTAGTTAACCTTGTTTAGGTAAGGGTGTCAAGGAGAGGATGTCTCGAAGAGGCTCACTCTCCACTAGAGGGTGGAGAGTGAGGTCGATTTTATTTTTGTTTATTTATTTATTTATTACGATAACCAGAAACCATACACGCGCGCAAACACGTACATGCATACACACACACACACACACACACACACACACACCCACACACACACATATATATATATATATATATATATATATATATAATGTCATTGACATAGGAGTTGTCCATATACCAGTTAGAACATGAACATTCATTTATTTATTTTTTCTGGGACGCACTAATGTCTCTTACTGTCTCTCCCTCCCCCTCCCTCCCTCCCTCCCTGTTTCCTGCCTTCTCATCTTGTTTTTGGTATCGCTCCAAGAAATGTGTACAATATTCCTTTGTAATATTCATTGTATTGGCTTCACCTTCGCCCAGGGCTTTTGCAAACGGGTGACCGAGCGGCAGTCGAGTTTACAGAAAGCGACCTTGTTTAAGAATACCCCCCCCCTCGTTCCCCCCTTCCCCCTCCCCCTCCCCCTCCCCCTTTGCAGCCGCCGCCGCCGCCACCCACTTGAGTCTAACATTATGAAGTCTCGTAAAAGTCAAGGCGTTATCATACTGGCTATTTTTTTTCTCCAACCTTCAGTTCATCGGCGGTACCGCCCACCTCCAACACTTTTCCCGCCGTAAAATCATCCTGACAGACTATTATGTTTTCTCAACAATTTACATAGAATGTCATTTGATATGCTGAAGGAAAATTATTGTTCTCCAACAAATCGGAGGGAAATAGCTCAGTGTAATAACGCCCTCAGTCAAATGTGGACTTATGTATTAAAGATGCAACGTTCGTATATGTTTGTATGCATATGTGCAATAGAATGTGTATTCGCGTATTACGTAAATGTATCATTTTCAGTGTGTATACGTTTGTGTGTATTTGTAAGAATTGTACGTACATGTGTGCGTATGCATATTTTATTATTATTGATTTTATTATTATTAATTTTATTATTATTGACAGCCCATTTACAACCACTTGGTCAAATCTTTATACATTCAGTGATTTTATCTTGGCTAATATTAGATTATTTTAGTTATCTGAGTGGAATCCCAGGCTGCGAATATAACTCTGATTAAGACTCCAGTGTTTCCTCTTCCCACCCACTTCATCCATGTCGATGGTTCTATTTCGGGATTCGTGTCCTCACGTGGATAGAAAACGGGGGGAAAGGAGGTGCTGATCTGAAAGGACCTCTTTCAGTATCCCCCCCCCTCCCCCCTCCCCCGCCTCCGTTCTGGCCCCAGAAGGATAACAGATCAAAAAGAAGAACAAGCGTTAATCATTGAGGAACCGCAAATGACGTCAGCCACCCATTGGCTCCCTGAAGAGGGATTTCCAGTCGTGCTATAATGTGCATGTATGCTTGCGAAGACAAATGCACACACACACACACACACACACACACACACACACACACACACACACACACACACACACACAAAGGTAATGCTGAATTGATCATGATAAAAGTCGAAGGCAAGAATATGAAAAGTAGAAAGTTTGTGGTGACTTATGTGCCTCCAAAAACAAGCGCTTGGAAAGAAATTGAACATAAAAAAATGCTAGATGACACAAGAAAATCACTCAATGAGATACTAATGGGTAAGGGTAATCTGGTAGTTATGGGGGACTTCAATTGCAAAGAAATTTGTTGGGACAGCATGACAGTGCAAGGAGGAGATGACTCGTGGGGCAATGTACTGCTAGATATGACCATGGAGTACACAATGACCCAATGGGTCCATGAAAACACAAGGTACAGAAATAATGAAGAGCCATCGAAACTAGATCTAATATTTACAACAGAGCCTGAAATAGTGCATAAAGTCCAGTATGAGACACCAATTGGAAAGAGTGACCATGTACTCATCGAAACTATACTAAAGGAAGAAATAGACATAGAGAGGAACGAAAAGCATAGGAAAGGAAGACTGAGGTACAACAAAACAGACTTTACAAAACTAAAGACATTCTTCCGGAATGCAAACTGGGAAATATTTTACAGGGAAGAAACAGCAGTGGAAGAGAAATGGAATATATTGATGGAAAACTACAATGAAGGGGTAAACAGGCATGTACCAAGACAAAAGCGAGAGAGAGAGTACATTAAATGTTGGTTCAACAAAAGATGCAGTGAGGCAAAAGACAGAAGGGACAAAGCTTGGAAAAAGTGGAGAAAAGACAAAAAACAAAGCAAATGGCAAATTTATGTTAACTATAGAAATGAGTATGTTAATGTGAGAAGAGAGGAGAAAAGGAACCATGAGAAGGATATTATAGACAAATGCAAAGAGCAACCCAAACTATTCTATCGGTATGTGAATGGTAAACTTAAAAACAAACAGGAATTGGTGAAACTATGCCAAGGAAACATAGAATACACAGAAGATTTAGAGATGGCCGAAGTCATGAACAATCACTTTAAATCTGTTTTCACCAGAGAGAAAATACCGAATTGTGACATAGACAAAAACAAGAAATCTCCCCTCATGAATGAGTTTACAGCATCACTTAAGGAAATATCAGAACATTTATCAAGGCTGGATGTCAGAAAATCACATGGCCCGGACGGTATTGCAAATTGGATTCTAAAGGAGTGCAAAGAAGAACTAACAGACAAAATACACATCTTAATAAACAGCTCACTCAAAGAAGGAAAGATACCCGAGGACTGGAAAAACGCTAACATTGTACCAATACACAAAGGAGGAAACAAAGAAGAACCCACCAACTATAGGCCAGTATCACTAACAAGCACCATTGCCAAAATTTGTGAGAAAATAATCAAGAATAGATGGGTAAAACATCTGGAAGACAATGACATATTAAACCCAAGACAATTCGGATTCAGACAAGGAAGATCATGCTCCACAAACTTAATATGCTTTTACTCAAGACTAATAGACATAGTGCAAGAAAGAAATGGATGGGCTGATTGTGCATTCCTAGACTTGCAAAAAGCCTTTGACAAAGTACCACACAGAAAACTACTAAAAAAAACTGGAACACATAGGAGGAATACAGGGAAACCTACTAAAATGGATAGAGGACTTTCTGACTGGTAGAAAGATGAGAGTAGTGCTCAGAGAAAAATATTCAGACTGGAAAGAGGTGATCAGTGGAGTACCGCAAGGATCTGTGCTGGCACCAATAATGTTTGCTATCTATATGAATGACATGGATGAGGACGTGAACTGCTACATGAGCTTCTTTGCCGATGACGCCAAACTGCTAAGGAAAATAGAAACTGATGAGGACTGTGAAGCACTGCAAGAAGACCTAAATAGGGTATGGAACTGGAGTCAGAAATGGGAAGTGGACTTTAATACTAAGAAGTGTAGCATAATGGAGTTTGGAAAAAGCAAAAACAGAATATCAGGAAAATATACAATTGGAACCAAAGAAGTAAAGAAAGTAGGATCCGAAAAAGATTTGGGAGTAATTATCACGAACGACTTGTCCTATGATATACAGATTAACAAAATTGTCGGGGAGACTTACAATTTGCTAAGATCAATAAAAGTGGCGTTTACATACTTGGACGAAGACATGATGAAAAAAATATTGGTTACATTGATAAGGCCTAGATTAGAGTATGCAGCGACATTGTGGTCCCCCAGTACCAAAAAGAATATAAAGAAAATAGAAAGAATCCAAAGAGCAGCTACAAAAATGGCACCTGCACTTGCAAACCTATCATACAAAGAGAGATTGGCTAAACTGGAGTTACCGACACTGGAGCAAAGAAGAGAGAGAGGTGACCTATTGACCATCTACAGAATCATGAAAGGCACAGAGGTACTCGATAGTGAGAACTTACTTAACTGGGACAAAAGAAACACAAGAGGACATGGAAAGAAAATAAAAAAACATAGCTATAGAAGAGAACTGAAGAAAAACAGTTTTCCTCATAGAGTTTTGGACACTTGGAACAAACTGGACAATGAAATAGTATGCGCAAAAACCATTCATGAGTTTAAAAACAAACTAGACACTGCAAGATACAAAGGCGGGACAACACGAGCATAGCTCCCCTTCCCGCAAAAATACAACTAGGTAAATACAACTAGGTAAATACACACACACACACACACACACACACACACACACACACACACACACAAACAGAGAGAGAGAGAGAGAGAAATCTTGAAGCTAGGCAAGGTAAAATGGAGACGAAACCCTCCGAGCATTGCTCATTTCCTGTATACAACTAGATAAACGCACACACACACACACACACACACACACACACACACACACACACACACACACACACACACACACACACACACACACACACCACACTTACATAAAGGGTGGCTAGGGCGCTTGGCATCCGCTCCGTGATGGTGCAATTCCCCTTCTTGAATTTGGAGGAAAACTACAAATCGAGGTTTTGATGACAAACAACCCCCCCCCCCCCTATACTCTACAGTACTCTGGCGGTGTGTGTCTCATTTGCGGTTGACCACATTCTCATCAGTGAGAAAGGAGGGTTACCCACCCTTACCTTCAGGAGTACAAGAAGCCAGTGTGGACTTGTTAAGTTGAACCGAAGGAAAGATAGACTATATGCTTGATTCAGTACTTTGTAAATGAGCTACGTGAACTTGGTAAACGTACGCTCGCACGCACTCACGTTTGCGCTCGAGCACGCACACACACACACACACACACACACACACACACACACACACATACATCTGGAGGATAAATTCAACAGTATTAAAACATTTCGTAAGTTTTCTCTGAGGAGGACAAACTCGAATAAAAGAAGAGGATTTCCTGCGTCTCTCCGTCAGTCCTCCATCTAGACAAGGAGGAGGAGGTGGCGGTGGTGGTGGTGGTGGTGGTGGAGGAGGAGGAGGAGGAGGAGGAGGAGGAGGAGGAGGAGGAGGAGGAGGAGGAGGAGGAGGAGGAGGAGGAAGGGGGCGGTGGAGAAGAGGGAGGGGCAGTCAGAAGCAGAATCTACGAACGACACAGTTGACGGCGGAAGAAAGGATTCCTCCAGAGCTGAATAAGGTCCTTTGGTCAGGTCGTAGAACTGCCAGGGCCCGCCGGCTCTCGTCCGATGCCCGTTGCCCGATGTCCGCTGGCCGTTACCCGGCCGACAGTGCGCTTCTCGTGAGCTCCCCGTAGCAAGCCCGTTGGTCGGAAGAGCGCGCCCGCGCGATAAAGATGAGATAAGACCCGTTATCGCCCGATATCGCCCGCGGAGCTGGAGGCGCGGGAGGAGTTGGCGTCTTGTCCAAACCAGAGCACCACCACAGGGTGAGTGATGCCGCGAAGGTTGACCTTGCCATGCCTACGTGCCGCACGCAGGAGAACGCCCTCGTCGGGGGCACCCCGAGGAGGGGGCGCCGCCGCCAAAGGAAGCGCCCCAGGTCGACCGGGGACGCAGAGGCTCCGGAGGCAAGGAGGACGGTGGTCGAGCAAGTAAGTGATGACGGGCAGAACCGTGTGCGATGTCGCCCCTGTGGTTATGCAGTGCTGTTGAGATGATTCTGTGAAGACGGTCCTTTAACAGTGTTGTTATTGTGAAAAGTGAACTTTTGAGCTCGTGTTATTGTCGTCAAGGCTGGCCCTAAGTGATGATGCTATTGTAAAAGTTGACCTAAGGCTGTGCTGCAGTGTGTCTAGTGGTAGGATACAATGAGAAAGGGCTCTAATGCCTGCCACCGGGGCATGCAGAGGATGTTACCCGTCGGAAGCCAGAGGAGTCCCTAGTTGTTAACGCCGCGCCACTGGCGGTTAGAAGCGGTTAACGGCGGTTAGTGACGGTTAACGGCTGCAGGACGTATGGTCGGTTGCATAGAGGACGGGTGAGTGTATGGAGAGAAGCATGTTTCAGATGAGGGTAGACGGGTAGACGGGGGATACTTCGTAGGGTTGACAGTGACACGCTGAAGGATTGATGTGACAGGAAGGATCCTATAGAATCATGGCGGACGCTTAACAATTTTATTCAGTGAAGACGCCTTCCTCACCAGGAGACTGGAGAACAGAAGTTCATAAGTACAGTATACATGGGGTTACGGAAGAAATTCGGTCGAGAACCCATGTTTGCAGAAGACGGGGGATGGTGTGATATGTGCTGGTGCTGTAGATGGGTAGAGGAGCGTTTGTTGTTCCTAATGCTGCTGCTGCTGTCTGTCTGTTGGGGTTCAATGGCTGTCACGAGAGGGGAGGGGACGGGTGGGTGAGGAGGGGGAGGTTTTGGGTAGGTGGTGGACTGATTAGCGACATGATCAGAGAGTCAGTCGGGAATGTGGTGCTGTGTCGTGCTCGTCTGTTGTGCAGTGATGTGTTCTGCCGTGCTATGCCGTGCTGCGTGACACGAAAAGGTGCCTGAGGCTGGCGAGAGGAGGGAGGACTTACCGGGTGTGATGTAGGGGCAGTAACTGCGATGCGCGGGTCCGTGCGGGTGTGAGGATTGGACTGTATTCTTTTGCTGCTGGGGTTGTGGGTGGAGGTGGTGGTGGAGGAGGAGGAGTATTGTTTATTGATATTGTCGCTTGATCATCGCCGCTACGTGCAAGGTTGTTTATCTGAAGGAACGCTACGCCATTGCAAGTGGAACCTATTTTTGTTTTTTGTGATGACGTCATGTCGCTTGAGATCAACGTATTCTTTTTGTGTGAATATATATTATATATGTGTGTACGTATGTATATATATACATATATGTATTATATATACATATATGTATTATATATATATATATATATGATATATATATATATATAATATATATATATATATATATATATATATATATATATATATATATACAAATATGTACATCACTGAATGGGTCCCAATGAACAGATATACATTTTCATCAACCACAATTCACTTTAATTCTCAGCCATCAACATCGAGAGACTCGAGGAGGCCAACATGCAGAAACTGAAACGTTTAAATTTCTGCATGTTGGCCTCCTCGATCCTCGATGTTGATGGTTTAGAATTAAATTAAATTGTGGTTGATAATATACAATATATATATATATATATATATATATATATATATATATATATATATATATATATATATATATGGATGGCCCTGTCATTATGGCAGTAGTGTTTGTGTATTCAGCCCCCACGGGTGATTCTGTTGTGCGGTTTACCAATGAACGAAACATTAAATCTAATCTGGCTGAAGTCATTGACTGGTCTGGCTGCACACGGCTTTTCTAAGGACAGCTCTTGCGTTGTTTGACCCGACGTGCGTTAAGGGCTTTTACAAGGTCAAACCCGGTTTGTCAAACAAGTGTTTGAAGTGATGTTTGACCGTGTGAATGGGGGGGGGTATTTGGTTATCAAACACTTTTGTCAAACGTGTTTGACAAACATGTTTGTCAAATGTTTAACAACCAAATACCCCATTCACACGGTCAAACAGGGCGTTGGATACTGTGAACCGCTGCCAGTTTCAGTCTCAGTTGAGGTGACACAAGGCAGAGCAGTAGGAAGACGACAGGAGACCTTTTGGTCCATGACGAGGCTCCCGGATGAAGTAGGAAAGATAATGAAATAGAACACAATAAAAAGAAAGAGAAATTTTCTCACACCGAGGAAGGGAAATGAGTGTAACCTGTTGTTATTATTATTGTTATTATTATTATTATTATTATTATTATTATTATTATTGAGAGATGATTGTAACCTGTTATTATTATGATTATTATTATTATCATTGTTATCATTATTATTATCATTATTATTATTATTATTATTATTATTATTATTAGTGCATGGTGGGAAACATTGGGTATACACTTGGGGCAACTCTGAGAGTGGTAGTGTTGATGATGGTGGTGGTTGTGGTGGTGTTGGTAGTGGGGTAATGGTGGTGGTGGTAGTGCTACAGCTGGGCAAACAAGTGCGTTGGCACTGTGCTTGCACGCACGGGCATCGGAAGGCTTTCGGAGAGTGTTCTTGCGAACCTGGCCAGGGCCTCCCGACACCAAAAAGGAATCGAATCCATTTGTTTTCCACTTTTATATATATATATATATATATATATATATATATATATATACATATATATATGTATATATATATTTATTTATTTATTTATTTATTTATTTATTTTATTTATTTATTTATTTATTTATTCTTTTTTTTTTTTGCGAAACTCTGGGACAGCTTCCTTCATCTCCGTCGTTTGATGCCAAAAGAGAGAGAGAGGGGGGGGGCTCAGCCTCCTCTCCTCTCCCCTCTCCCCCCCCTCCCTGGTAGGAAAAAGGGGAGCATGATTAATAAGGGGCAACGCCAATGTAACTAGTTATTGTAGTTGTTGTAGAATTAATACAATCTTGTTCACAAAAAAAGAAAAGAACGACTTCTTACTGCAAGAGAGTTTCTGTACGTAGAAATGAATATGTATTCGCAGAGGTCTAAAGTGTCATTAGGTGTGACATAAGACCCTTTATTCTTTCACGGCGGGTGGGAGAGGGGGAGGGGGAGGGGAGAGCGGGGGAGAGAGTGGGGGTGGGGGTTAATCGTTGTTTAGGTAATTGATTAGTTTCCGATAAGACCTCCCGATGTCTCCGAGAGTCGTCACTCGTTTGCTTGAGACCTTCCCTCAGGAGAACAACGTCCTTGGGGGGAGATGACACACCTGGCACGGGGGAACGCATGAACGAACACTCCCCCCACGACCCTTACCCCCATTCCCCCCTCCCCCGTCCTCCTCTCACCCACGTCCATGATCAACGCATTCTTTGTGTGAATCTATATGTGTGTATATATATATATATATATATATATATATTTTATATATATATATATGTGTGTGTGTGTGTGTGTGTGAGTGAGTGAGAGAGAGAGAGAGAGAGAAAGAGAGAGAAATTTGCTAGTGATAGAGACATTAATCTGATCATTTTTATGACAATCGCAAAGGCATTGTGAAGGTTATCTTACGGGAGGCCGAAGCAGTGGGTTCGAATCCTACATGTGACTGTCATAAAAATGATCATATATATATATGCACACATTATAATGACGCTGTACCCAGGCTCCCCTCCCCTCCCCATCGTTATTACTAACCCCCCACACCTTCCTATCTCCCCCCATTCCCCCCCACCCCGTATACTGCTAAGTAATATTATTGCGCAATATTGGTGTGATCGCGTGAAGATCCCAGCTCGTCTGCGAAATTATGTAAGCCTCGGTGCAGTTATAAATATGGTGGTGTATATTGATAAGGAAGTTGTCTGTGGATTGGTCGGGTGTGCTATCTAGTGACAGTGTTTTTATGGTGTGATAGTGCACGGTGAGGGACATCGATGGAGGCTGTGACCACCCGTAGAGTTTTTTTTAATGGGGGCACAATCCCGTGTTTTCTATAAAAAAGGGGGTCTTGTGTTATTACTGGGCACCTTTTTGCTTATCTGCCTTTATATATGTATAAATATAGTTTGTCTATATTTGTTTATTTTTCATTGATTGTTCTTTGCCAGTTTAGGGGTTGAATCGATGCGAGACACAAGACGCACAAGAACACAATTGGGTCTGTTTTCTAAGTTGGAAAACCAATTTATGACGCGTATTTTATTATTTGATAAGTTCCAAGAAAAAAATATGCCTGTTATCGATGATGTATTTGTAATCATTAATACATTTATATACTTAAGTGCCTTTGTAGTGTTGGAGTTGCATTGGCCATATATTTTATTCTTGGCAAAAAAAAAAAAATAATAATAATAATGAGCCTTTGACCGTGCAATGTTGACTCCAATGCTATAACAGGATCTTCGGTTGATATTGACACTACAATAGAGATTGTTGTCAATGATATAAATTGACAATAAGTATTGACAAATTACGTTGGCCAAAATCAGGTTCCTTTTAAAGGAGTCGCTCATCGTAGGATTCGTAGAAGGATCTTGATGATCTGATGGAATCTGAAAGCGAAGGAGAGGAGGAGGAGGACGTGGTTGACCGCACCTCAGTCACGGTCACGTCAGTAAATGATTTCTCGTTTATTATAACTAGTCGTAAACGCGTCGTGAATTTGTATATCGGCCTTGACTGTCTCTTCCATCGGCGTCGTCGTCTTTTTCTTCTTATTATTATTATTCGTCGTCTTCTTTTTTGTCTTCTTCTTTTTCGTCTTCTTCTTCTTCTTCTTCCTCTTCTTCTTCCTCTTCTTCTTCGTCGTCTTCGTCGTCTTCCTCCTCTTCTTCGTCTTCTCCTCCTCCTCCTCCTCCTCCTATAGTTGTGGTTTCGTGGATCGCTTGTTCTGTTCTCTGCTAATTTCTCAGTTGTGCGCAGTTTCCTTCTCTGTGCTTCGTTTACGCACCAACAACTCAATGACACATTCGTATTTATTTATTCACACACACACACACACACACACACACACACACACACACACACACACACACACACACACACACACACACACACACACACACACAAACAGTTGGAACAAGTTAGATGAGAAAGTGGTGTGTGCAAAAACAATACATGAATTTAAAAATAGTTTAGATAAAATGAGATATGAAGACGGGACCCACGAGCATAGCTCCCCTTCCCGTAAAATACAACTAGGTAAATACAACTAGGTAAATACACACACGCACCATCATATGTGAACAACGACGCCTAGCACTACTTGCACATTATGTACTCATATTAGACTAATTCTAAAATTTACACAAATTGTTTGTCAGTGTATCTGTATCGCTGTCAACCCAATAGACCTAAACACACACACACACACACACACACACACACACACACACACACACACACACACACACACACACACACACACACACACACACACACAAAAGCAAAAAAAGAATAGAAGGATCATATAAACTGGGAGAAGAAGGAATAAAAAAGTAGAAAATGAGAAGGACCTGGGAGTCATTATCATGAATAATATGTCACCTGAGAAACATATAAACAAGATTTTTGGATAAACTTATGATTTAATAAGAACAATCAAAGTGGCATTTACATACCTGGATGAAGAAATGGTGAAGAAAATATTAATCACTTTGATAAGACCAAGATTGGAATATGCAGCAACGATGTGGTCACCAAGTACAAAAAAATGTATAAAAAAAAACTTGAAAGAATACAAAGAGCAATTACAAAATTGGCACCAACACTCTCAAAACTATCATATGAAGAGAGACTAGCAAAACTTGAGTTACAGACACTACAGCAAAGAAGAGGGAGAGGAGATTTGATAACTAGTTACAGAATCATGAAAGGCATAGAAATTATTGATAGAGAGGATCTAATAAAATGGGATGAAAGAAATACAAGAGGACACGGAAAGAAAATCAAGAAAGACAGCTATAGAAGAGATCTGAAAAAGAATAGCTTTCCTCACAGAGTAATAGTCATTTGGAACAAGATAGATGAGAAAATAATGTGTGCAAAAACAATACATGAATTTAAAAATAGTTTAGATAAAATGAGATATAAAGACGGGACACTACGAGCATAGCTCCCTTTCCCGTAAAATACAACTAGGTAAATACACACAGACACACACACACGACCCCCAGCCCACACGTCAAAGATCTGACAGTGAAAATCAACACGAAAATTAACCAACAAAAATCAGTCGCAGGCTTGGGCTTCTGACAGATAGAGGAAGCTCTAATCAGAGTCTTCAACCAGTTCACCAGAACGACACTCCACTCGGCCTCCACAGTCAGGAAAGCAGAAGACGCATTACAAACTAAACAAGGCACTGGGGTCAATAACAAGAGGCACCAGATGCCACGCAAGACCTGAACACAGAAGTTATCCGCTTGTAGTTTAATTGATATTGTAAGGTGTGCTAAAATACAACACACACACACACACACATACACACACACACACACACACACACACACACACACACACACACACACACACACAC
>NC_134798.1:51948712-52291212 GCF_046742065.1 Oratosquilla oratoria
ACCGACGCGCTGGACAAGGTGGGGACCGCCGTGAGGCGGAGGGCGCAGGGGATGGAAGCGTCCGCTCACGGCGGAGGCGCTGATGGAGGGAGCAAGGCGGCCAAGGAGAATAACCGGAAGTCGGACCCCATCACCCTCGGGGGCTCCCACCACCACGACTTCCACCTGACTTCGGCGTTGAAGTCCTTCTTCGGGGCGCACCCGTCCCCGTCGTCCTCACGGGGCGCGGCGGCGTCTTCCGGAGGCGAGGATGCCGGAATGGGTTTCGCGAGTGGCTTCAAGAGGTTGTCCAGCACGAGGTCCAAACTCAAGATCAACAACACCAAGAACCTCAACCTCAACAACAACAACAGCAACCACGACGACAAGTCTGCGAGCGGGAGTCCCGCCATCGGGAAGTCGAGGAAGTCTAAGCCGGAAGCCCTGGTCGCAGCTGCCGCCGCCGCAGCCGCCGCTGCCGCCGCCGCCTCCTCCAGGAGCGGCTCCGGGCGCTTTTACCACCCGAAGAACTCGACGTCTTCGATGTCGTCGGCGTCGTCGTCGCCCACCTCGCCCTTGTCGAAGACGACCTGGTTCGACAACTGTGAGAGTCTGAGTGACGACCCCACGGATCACAGATACAAGGTAGGGGACTTCGGTCGGAGTCGCCTCGCCTCCTTCAGGAGGTAGGTGGAGAGGGGGGAGGGTCTTCTTGAGCAGCTGTTGGTGCCACGTAATGCTATTTGACCTTGCTTGTTACCGCAAGCGATGCTCCGTGTCCGCTGCGGCAAGGGAAGAGGACGTTCCTTTACTTGTTGGTAATGTCATCATAATGCAACCCCCCGGCCTTTGTTCCTAGCTAGCACCTAGCACGCCTGCTGCCCTAGTTCGTGCCCTTGGGGCGCCTCTAGCGCCCTTGCTACAAGCCACGAATTTTGTCTCGTAGATATGTATCAGCCGTAGTACGTTAATGGACGTAGCATGTGTTTACCAGATAGCGTTCGGTTTCGTGTTGCCATACGCGGATCACCAACATAATTTGAAATACACATTTTGCTATGTTCCATTTCTTAAGCGACTGATAATTTAACACCAGTAGAAATGTTTGGTATAATTTGCGGGTTTTTTGTTTTTAGTGCATAGAGATGAAGAGGAAAGTTGGTGGAAAATGAGTTTTGTTTTTGAATTGAGTTCACTGCAGTTGCCGCCAGTCGAGACGGCATGGAGGAGAGCAACGCCTAAGCTTAGGATGCGGGGAAATGACGACAGGAAGCTGCATTCGACTCTTGAACAATATGAGAACAATGTCATAACGTCAAACCTTCGTATGACAGAGACAGTGATTGCAGCTGGAGGAAGAAGAAAATTATTTTGTCTGTGGAAGAATGTAGGATTATCTTTTTATTCTTTTGTTGACAAAAGTAAGTGTCTTGGCACAAAATGAAGATGGCGGAACCCCCTGTTGAAGTCTGTTGGAGGAAACGTCAGACTATTTCAATCAGGCTCTTCCTACCCCCTTCCCCCCACCCCCATTGAACTGGATCCCGGTGAAGCTGAGGGGGGGGGGAGGCTGGTGGTTTCTTGCATGATAGAATCCGTTTGAAATTATTGGGCGTTGGCCACAATAGTTGATCAGCCATTTTCGACCCTTCCCAACTCCCTCATATATTTACCCCCCCCCAAGACACCCCACAAGCATCGTTCCCTCCCCCCACACCCTCGGGTTGATGTATTTGGCCATATACCCCCTAGTAGTCACGTACAAAGAACAGCCAACATTAAAGCAATAAATTAATAGATAAATGAAATGATATATAAATAGATGAAAATAAATTATACAAATAAACAAGGATAAATATATATAACAGATGAATAATGAATATATAAATGTATAGATAGATTAATATAAACCGTCTTTCAATATAAAGGTTGTGCAGAAAGCAGCAACTTGGTTAAGAAATGGGATGTACATTGCACTCTTGCACATAGATGTGGCCAACCAGATGTAGCACTGCGTAGTGTTAGAATATCAGTTATATTTTATTTACCCACTCCCCCACCCCACCATGTCATTTGTACCCCCTAACGGGTAATTTAACCCCCCCCCTTCCCCCCACGTCTTCTGGTTGAAAGTCGCTCATCTGGAGAAACTTCGAGTCGAAGCCATGTTTTTTTTTTACGCCAAAGAATTTATTCGGCCGAGAGACGAAACGAAGGATCCACACATATCAACACCATTTCGCCCCAAGAAAAAAATAAAAAATAAAATAAAAATAAAATAAAATAAATAAAACATGAAATATAAAGGACGTCCCCATGTTGAAGATATTACTCATCGTTCGCACGTTTTGTATAAACACATTGCAAGCTGTCAGGGACGACAACGCGTTTGTGCGTTCGTTCGTTGGTGCCCGGTTCAGTGCCACGCCAGGATACTGGATGGAGTGCCGGTGCGTTCCCACGCGGCCCTGGCCAACACCACCACCCACCCACCCACCCCCGCCCGGAGGGTCCTCCTTGATCAGGGAACGCGAGGACGTCATTGTTATTAGTCGGCGGGGGGAGGGGGAGGGGGGAAAGGGGGTTCAAATCGATGTTGGTGCTTGCTTTTATCACCACAACCCCCATTTATCTCTATTTCCTCTGTCTATCTTCTGTCTTCTGTCTCTCCCCCCTCTCTCTGTCTATCTTCTCTCTCTCCCCTCTCTGTCCCTCTCCTCTATCTCTCTCTCTCTCTCTCTCTCTCTCTCTCTCTCTCTCTCTCTCTCTCTCTCTCTCTCTCTCTCTCTCTCTCTCTCCCTCTCCCATTCTCTCCCTCAGATATTTTAGTCGGTTTTTGAATTCAGTATCACGAGTAAGCGTTTTAGTTATTTTCCTAAAGCCTGTTGAAACCGTATTTACAGCAACTTTTCAGTCACCAACTTCGGTCGGCCTTTTTGGCAAAAAAGGTTGAATTTGTAGTCTGGGGCCCAAACCGCTTAGGGTTTTAGAGTAGACCGCAACAGGCTGCGTGACATGTGTGAAGTAGGCTGCATCAACTCCATGAGTAGGCAGGATTCGAACCCGGACTATTGAATGCCTTATGTAAGAGTTTTGCCCGTTTTCTCTAAAGCCTCGACTGTGAACTTTCGAATCATTGTATACGTTAATGTGGTGGCACAGTAGGCATTTCTCGCTAGCATGCTACTTGCTTTTGCTATTTGGTTTGAGCAGAAACTACTTCGGTTACGATCTTTTGTTTTTCAGATTTCCAATTGTCAAGTTGCTCTTATCCTGAGAGAAGTTAAACCTAGAATACGAATGTTAGAAGTAGCAAAAAAGCAAGTAGCATGCTAGTCTAGTGTGTCATCACCGTTATTTTGCGCTGGCGTGAGTGAAGCAACGCGATCCCCGTCGTAAAACCCCAATTAATTGATGATTGTTTTACCCCAAGAGATGTGTTCATATTTGTTTACATTTGTAAGAATACATACACGTTATGAGATGTGTTCATATTTGTTTACATTTGTAAGAATACATACACGTTATGAGATAGAAACATACGCAGCGGTAGATGATAAACACTATTTTCAGATTTTAAAAATATGATTAGAAGAAAACAAGCTAATGTTGAACATATTAACAGAATACTTAAAAAGGGTAGTCAGCGGCAGACGTATTGTCCATACTAACTTGCAAGCAAGACGATACGTTGTCAAATAATATACAATACTGGGAGGGGGGTTGAAGACACGACTTATGAGGGCATCACGTAAATAACGTAGAATTCTTTCTCAAATGTGAACGGGGAGAAGGCCATCTTGAGCAATATATGTCGAAGAGTGTCTGTAGGAATCCAGCATTCCGTGGTGAAGTGCTGTGGGAAGCGCGGTGGCCCTGTTTGTGTACAGTCACAAGCAAAAGTTTATAACCACGCTGAGTTTTGCATGATATACATTTCATATTCTTTGAGAATTTTTTTTTTCCAAGAAAAATACCTAATTGTGAGCTAAGTACTACTTAGGAAAATATATTACTCGACAAAAAAAAAAAAAATATTGACATTGAGAGAACTGTATCGTGGGTCAAATTTTTTGCACGTGACTGTACATAGGCGAAATTTCCAAAGTTACTATTTGTTATCTTTTGCGAGATCCTGTCGGAGCAGGCAGACAATATTGATGGCTCAGGCCAAAAATTACGACGTTGTGTTTTACACAGCACAAAGAAAATGTAAATATTCACAGCCAGGATTCTCACACATGCTAGGGAAAACATGTATGACAACAGTATCATGACAATGCATTTTTAGGGTCGTGTGAAAAAAACAACCCTGATAGATGTTCTTCTGGCTCCGAACAATTTAAAAAGAAATATATGTGAATCTAATATTACGTCAAGAGATCTTCTCAAATCAGTGGTTTAAAGGTATAAACATTCTGAAGGCGTATAGACGTCACCCCCCAATATATATATATATATATATATATATATATATATATATATATATATATATATATATATATATATATGCAAAGTATGTTGCAACATGCATTCAATTCACTCCAGCATGCGCCTTTTTCTAAACATGTTGAAGTGAAGTGAATTTGTTCAGTTTGTACTTTTTTTTTTACATTCTAACGTATTGCTCTTGCCAGACACATTTGGAAATTATTATATTGTTTTATCAGTAAGATTCTTTGCCGAGAGAAGGTGCATATGTGTAAGGGTTTACTCGCTCTGCTTAGAATAACTAGGTAATACCATGGACGTGACTCTGTGTGCGTGTGTGTGTGTGTGTGTGTGTGTGTGAGAGAGAGAGAGAGAGAGAGAGAGAGAGAGAGAGAGAGCGCGAGAGAGAGTTTGGTGGATAAGAGGAAAGTATACGATGTGATGAAGAATTAGTGTAGGAAAATACAAAAGCAGCGAAAACGAGAAGAGCGAGATTTACATGACTTCTGACTACCAATGAACGTTCGAGGGACAAAGGTCATATATACACACACACACACACACACATATATATATATATATATATATATATGTATATATATATATATATATATATATATATATATATATATATATATGGGCAGGGGATTTTCTGTAATGCATACCTTGTTAAAAGTGATGGCAAGTCATGCATTTGTTATTTTCTAAAGAGTATATTCCATATGCCTTACTATGAACCTGTTCTCCTTTGAAAGGAGGTTTATGACTTCACTGTAGCTAGTAACTTTTGCTCGATCGTGATTTCAGGCATGAGACCCTTCTTCAATAGCTTGGAATATCCTTGCTCTGTGGTTAGGGTAAGAATGTTTCGATGAATGGTGTGATGATATTTCATTTTATGCGTTTGAGTTCATACTTGCTCTTCACTGGCGGGATTACCGGATAACTAGGAGAGGTTACCGGGTAACTGGGAGAGGTTACCGGGTAATTACGGGTTGTATCTTATAGAGTCTTCCCTTTCGGGTTGTGACGAAATGTCGCATTTTTGGTTTTGTGGCGTTTTGTCCCATAATTGGGTTTGTGGCGTTTCGTTGGATGCTTGGGTTTGTAGCGGTTTGTCACATGCTTGGGAGGACCTTGAGATCCTCTGCTAGTATGTTTAGGTTTGGGCTCAATTCTTTGATATATCTATAATGTCTCTAAGAAAATAAGCGCGCAGCTAGCCATCACTTGTAATGATATATAATATATATATATATATATATATATATATATATATATATATATATTTATATATTTATATATATATATATGTATATATATATATTACCAGTAACCATATGCTGAGCATTGAAGGGACCAATGGCGGGTATGTGCAAGTGGTGGAGTTGCAAGATGGACGTCAGATGGTAACATCTCCCTGCCGACCATTTTCAAGCCCATCAACACCCTCACCCCCATCGGGAAGTGCAACCCCGAGGGGCTGACACTTGGTCGCCGGAAGGTACCCAAGGTTCAAACAACCTCGAATATATTTCCTCCACCTTTTAGCGTAAAGAGAACTGGCAACTCGTTCCTTCTACCAACAACGTAGAAACTTCCCCGCATAAAGGCATTGGATTAAAAGAAATGGGAATCGATAATGCTTAATGGGATTAGATCCTCTTTAATGGGGGTTTGAGGGATTGGATCTCCTTTTAAAGGATCCGAATCCTCTGAAAAGAATCCAAACACCTCTAGAAGGGTCCAACTATTTTAATAGGAATCCATCATTAAAAAGGATCCAAACCCTTTAAGACTTGACACAAAACATGTGTTCCGAGAGAGAGATCAGAGGACCTGTACCAGCATGTGAAACTCGAGGAAACGAATATTAATTCTGTTATGAAACTCGAGAAACAAAACTGTTGTGTCCGCGTTTGATGAAGCTCCGAGTCGTTTCCCTTCAGGAGGATGTTGAGTCACACTCGTAATGACTCATTCCCTTCCCCCCGAGTCGTGTGACTCTCCCGTTTGCAAGAAGTAAGCGAATAATTGCGTGCGTGTGTGAATCATCATTGTCTTGGATCATGTGTTGGACTCGTGATCGACAGCTATTCACCTTACGAGAGTTCATAGCTCATATATGCCCTATCTATGGGTAAATGTGTGTATGTGTGTGTTTGTGTGTGTGCATGCTTATAAGGACATGATAGAACGACACATGTATTTTTGAATAGACTTTCATCATCTTCAGACAATGTAGTCTTTAAGGAAAACGAAACTGATGAAACGGCAAGTCATGGTTTGGCGCTTTGCTGAAATACGCTGGAACGTATGAGTCATCTTGAAGTTCTTCTGTAAAGCACAAACACACTCACGCACACACACACACAAACACACACACACACACGCACACACACATACACACGCACATACACATACACATGTACACACATGCTTTCATACGCGCGTGCGCACACACGCTCACACATACACGCGCATACACACACATACGCACATACACATGCAAACACATGCATAACACACACATACACGCGCACACACACATACACGCACACACACACACACACACACACACACACACACACACACACGCATGCACGCAATGGCTATATGCTATGTAATTGTACTTGTGTATTGACTGTATTACTGTACACCCGTCTTGTTGGGGGCGGAGGGAGGGGCGCTTCAGATGAATAGATGGGTGGATAGGGGTGGGGGGAGGCACTTCAGATGAATAGATGAGTAGATGGGTAGATTCTACAACCTTCATCATTACTGATGGACCCAGAAGTGTGGGCTTCGTGGTCTCTTGCAATCTCCTCGATTCTTACGTTCTTCAGAGGACATGGAGAGTCGAACCCAGCCACCACGAGTCGCGTGGTCGGGGTCTTGGTGACAGGACCCTCGATGTCTGTGTGTGTCCGGGGGGGATGTGGCACTCGCTGGCACTTGGCTCTCTCGGAATTCGAGCCCGGGAATTGTGAGTGGCACTGCCCGTCGACTCGGCCCTAGCTCCCTCCAGGGCCAAGCCGCCCCTGCCCCTGCCCCTACCCCTGCCCCTGCCCCTACCCCTGCCCCTACCCCTACTGAGCCCCTAATGATGATGATGATGATAGCTTCCAGTCTTGTCGTGAATGTGTTTACGTGTATGTTCGTGTGTCATCTTTGGTTCCTGGACTGTGTGTGTGTGTGTGTGTGTGTGTGTGTGTGTGTGTGTGTGTGTGTGTGTGTGTGTGTGTGTGTAAGCGTTTTCGACATCAGTGTGTGCGTTTGCGTGTGTCCGTGTACACGTATCTCTTATATATTCATTCATTAACCTTCCCCACGACCGAATAGATTCGCCTGGCGACGGCGACAACGGCAGCAGCAGCAGCCAGGACAAATGTGGGAATCGTTGACAGCGACAGGATTTGCGTCCTTTTGCTGCGCTGCACAGGATGTGGGTTGTGGGGGGGGGGATGGAGGGCCTTGTCGGGGATGATGGAACTTGTGGGGGGGGTAGAGGGCCTTGTGGGGGGATAGAGGGTCTTGTGGGTGGATAGAGGATCTTGTGGGGGATAGAGGGAACTTGTGGGGGGATGGAGGGTCTTGTGGAGGGATGTAGAGATGTTGTGGGATGGGGGGGATGTGGAGTGTTGTGGGAGAATGTGGTTTGGGGGGGATGTGGGGGGAGGGGAAAGTGTCTTCCATCGGCGAAGTAAAATTGCTCACTGGCTAACCATAATAAGATATTATAGGTTCATGCCGCCGTTGTCAATAACCAGCGTTTCTATCCTTGGGAACACAATTGCTTCGAAAAGGCCAATTCAGGCGGTCAAGGAGATATGGGAAGAGGGTAACAACGGAGGGAGAGGAAAAAAAAAAAAGTCATTACATTTTGAGTAGAGACTAGCTTCCACTCATGAAAAAAAAAATCCTACGTGACCTTGGTCCGTAGAGGTTTTACCGAAGTTTCCCCCCACCCACCCCCGGAGACATTGACCGCCTTTTTAGCCAGTAACCCCCCTTCTTCCAACTCCTCACCCTTCCCACCTCCTCTCCCCTCCTTCCATCTCCTCTCCTCTCCTTCTCCCACATCCTCTCCCCTCTCCTCTCTCTCCCACCTCATTAAACAGAGACTCGATCCCCCCCTCCCCTCCCCCCCACTCAACAGGATAAAATTCCCCCCAATCATCAGGGGAGCCAAAACATCCGGGATGTCTTGAGCACTTAAAATGGCTTAAACCCTTCCGAGCCTCACTTAAACTTAACCCGGTTTAGTTACGTATCAACTCGCGTCACGCTCCGTGTGTTACGTTGGGATGGGGACGTCACCCGTGACGCCTCTAGGAGGGGGAGGGGGAGGGGAGGGGGGCTGCCCTTGAGAGCTCTTGAGTGCCGCCGAGAGCGAGAGAGCAGAATTGGTGCGGACTGTGCATGACCGGAAAAGAGCAGATGAGGAGAAAAGGTGTAGAGTCTGCACAGAGAGTCTGCACATGGGGGTGGGAGAATGGGCTTCTGGTAGTAATCTGTATTGCAGAATATTGACAATATATGGCTGATAGGGGTGGACCCCCCAGTGGCGCAGTGGTTAGAGTTCTCGCCTGCCACTACGGCGGTCCGGGTTCGACTCCCGCCCAGGTCTCAAATAGTTTCAGTATCGTTGCGCTGCGAGTCGTTACTCAAGCTCTCATTGGCGGGGAGTTGGATGTGTGCGTGCGTGTAAGGTCACAGTATTACCCATAGGTCGGTCATATATGAGCTCTGAGCTCTCTTACGGGAGGAAAATAGCTGACGATCACGAGTCCAACACGTGATCCAAGACCATGGTGAATCACACACACACACACACACACACACACACACACACACACACACACACACACACACACACACACACACACACACACACACACACACACACACACACACACCTCCCTTTTTGTGTGTGTGTATGTGAAGGGTCTGGGAAGGTCGTTGATTCAATACCCTCAGGACGACCTGTGACGTAGTAAGTATCTCTGTCTATATCTGTCTCTTTCTGGAGTTGTTTTTGTAATGTACGCGAGACATCTGTCAAAATGATTTCCTGACTTGGTGGCTTTTGCTTGCACGACAGACTTGTGGACATTGTCGGTCAGTTTGCGGTGCGATGAAGAATTTTTTTTGTCCGTTCAGACAGGTAGCGAATGAGCACAAGAAGCCATGGCGTGGTCATATTTCTACACTATAAATGTTGAAATGTAAGGTATAATGATCAAGCTGTATCGTCCACACATGTCTCCTCCCAGCCCCCAGACCTTTTTTCGTTTGACCAACATAGACACTGTTCCTTAAAAGGTTCATCCAGAACGTTTCGAGAAACATTTAGTTTTAGCCAACGTTTGTGATGCGATGGCAGCCACAGAACCCTTGTGAAGAGGACCTGAAAATACCAAACGTTGTAAAGATGATGAGCGCACTTAGAGAAGAGGATGAAGAGGAGGAGGAGGAGGAAGAGGAAGAGGAGGAGGAGTTCGAGTTTTGCGAACACCGCCTGGCCGCTGCTCGGGATGCGAAGTTCGCCAAGAACGGCGTCGGCGTCGTCGGGCCCCTCGACGCCCAGAAGGACGCCGGGGGAAGTGACGTGATGTCGGACATCTTCGAGAACGACCTGAGCAGCTACGACGAGAACTACATGGACGGCGAGCGCCACGACCACGGGGACTTCGAAGAAGTCCCCGGGGACTTGCTACCCCCCTGCAGCGCCCTCAGGAAATTCGGCGCCGACTACCTGGGCGTCCGGAAACGAGACCAGGTGGAAGGGAGCGGTGCCCCTGGAGGAGGAGGCGGGGGTCAGAACGACGGGAGTAGTGACGACGTCAGGACGCTGCTGCACTTTGCTGACTGCGAAGTCGGGCGCATGGAGGGCGAGGCGGGCGCAGGAGGAGGAGGGGCCAAGAAGAACCCGAGGAGGAGGTGTAGTGAGTGCGGGTCGAGTGGCACCTTGCCCAGGTGCAGTGGGGCAAAGGATGCCGATAGTGGCGCCAGGGCGTCCACTCTGCCCCGCCCCCCTCGCTCCGGCGCCAGGGATAGGGTAAGTGACCTGGAGAGAGAAAGAGAGAAGTTTGTGGAGAGAGTGAGGTCGTACGCACTGGGGGGCGCTCTCTCTCGCTCTCGCTCTCTCTCATCACGGACAAATAACAACTAATTAAGTGTTCGCTTTCTGTAACTAGAAAGCTGCTCGTCAAAGTTGAAAGCAGTCAACCTTAATTGCATGACGATGTAAGTGTCTAGCGAGTTGATGATGCATGGGCTTGGTAAACAAATAAGCCAGGTTTATTAAACTTGATTTAACTAATTGCACGCTGCCTGACCTTCTTAGTAAATACTCAGCCAAGAAAATGAAACAATATATACCCTATGGAAGATACGTCTCTCTCTCTCTCTCTACACACACACACACACACACACACACACACACACACACACACACACACACACACACACACACACACACACACACACACACACACATATAACATATCTGCATCTTGCATCGGATCTTAGCATATTTATGTCCTTTTAATCTAACTATTTTAACCAAGTGTGTCACGTAACTTTATAATGATAATCGTGGTTACTAAACTCATTATCATTATGTAAATATAATTATTATGAATAATGCTGTGATATTATTATTTATCCCCTGCTGATTTATTGAATGGCGCCATATTCATTCCAAAGGATACACAACAAAGTAAACAGTATCTATATTAAAAAATAATAAAATGAAAAATGAAAAATAAATAAAATTGCCTAACGCCAACAGAAGGGCTGATCGAAGTTGACATGAGAGTGTTGTCAGCCATGACGCTGTTGCTGCTGGGATGGATGGGGCTCCCCTCAACCGAATAGAATCGCGTGGCGGCAGAAGATTGAATAAGCGATTCTAGGGGAGAGAGACAAGTCTGGACTAAGCCTTTCGGATGGATGACTAAGACCCTATTCACACTAGCGGTTTGAACCGCGCGGAAACCGCTAGGATGAACAGGGTCTGATAGTTTTCTCAATATTGGGAATTTCCATGAAAAAATGAGGAGCTCCCCAGTATTGAGAATTATTATTAATTTTATTTATTTATTTTTATTTTTTTTTCTAAATGTAGAAAGTTCCGAATTGTAAAGATTCCCTTTAGAGAGGTGTTGATTGGCTGACGAGCAAGAGAGACCTTTCTTCGTGTCTTCGTGTCATGATGATGATGACGAAATGCTTACGTAGAATAATCTGTTACCGTTGGCTTGATGTGCATGCTGCTCCTTGCATAGCTTTGACATTTCTCTCTTTCGCCTGCCATCTCTCTCTCTTTCTCTCTTTCATCCCCCGTCTCTCTTTCTCTCTTTCCTCAACCTCGTTTTCATCTACCTCCTCTTCCTTTCCGTCCCCCTCCGCCTCCTCTTCTTCCTCCTCCTCCTCCTCCGCCCTACATCCGCACCATCCATTATTTCTTCATGGTAATATGAGACAGGCCAACCCCCCTCCCCATCTAGAGCATGTCCTTCGTGATATCGTCATGCCTTGTTCTTTCCTCTGTACATATTATGTATATGTGATTTCCAGATTTGATTAATACACGTTACGTCGATGCACAATGCACACAATGTATGTTGTCATTGTATCGCTGTTAACTCAAAAAAACAATATTATTAATCATTATTGTTATTTATCTTGATTATTATTATCATTATTATTATTGTTATAATTATCATTATTATTATTATTCATTATTATTGTTATATTATTATTATTATTATTGTTATTATTATTATTATTATTATTTTGTTATTGTTATATTTATTCATTTACACACAGACACAAATCCGCATGTCTAAGTTCTGTTTCCTTTTGCGTCACCTTTGGAAGTCTCTCTGACTCTTGTCTCCTTCTGGCGTTGCAGGTGGAGGGAGGCGACGGGAACGACGAAGTCAAGTGGGACCGCTCGAACTCGCTCCGGAAGCCCTTCCACAGGACTCGAACCTCGTCCTCCAATCACGACCCGACGGCCGCCGCGGCACTCTCAGACACCGAGCTCAGCAAAGTAAGTCCTCAGTCTCCTCTTCCTCCTATTTATCCTATTCCTCTTCCTCCTATTTATCCTATTCCTCTTCCTCCTATTTCTCTTCCTCAGTCTCCTACTCCTCCTCTTTCTCCTATGCCACCTCCTCCTCCTCCTCTTTCTCCTATGCCACCTCCTCCTCCTCTTTCTCCTATGCCACCTCCTCCTCCTCCTTTCTCCATGCTTCCTCCTCCTCCTCTTCCCTCTGCTCTGTGAGTGTGTTTGTGTGTGTTTTGTGCTTTTCATTAAACTGAAGTCTGTAGTCCTGCCACCCCTTTCTCTTTCTTCAGACGATTCTCTCTCTCGTGAATTCTCTCTTTTTTATTCTGTTTATTTTGTGTGTGTAAGGATCACCATTTCTATTGCATATATATGGGCTGGGTTATTTTTTCCATAAATGGTGTGATATTTGTACATGTGTTTTTTTTAGCGTGTTTGCGTGTGTGCGTGCGCGTTTGTGTGCGCGCATGCGGGTTTGTGTGTGCGCGTGTTCGAATATGTGTATGTGTGAGTGTGTGTGTATGTTTATGCGTGTGTGTGTGTGTGTATGTGTGCGCACGCATTCGTATATGTGTGTCAATGTGTGTGTGTGTTTTCATGTATGTATGTGTGTGTGTGTGTTTTCGTGTTTGTGTGTGTGCGCGCGCGCGCACGCGTTCGTATATGTGTGTCAGTGCGTGTATGTGTGTGTACGGGTTTGTGTATGTCCGTGTTTGTGTGTGTGCGTCTTTTTGTGAGTATATTTGTGTTTATGTGCCTGTGTCCATATATTTTATGTCTTCATGTCTGTCTGTGTCTGTATGGCTATGTGCGTGTGTATGCGTGTATGTGCCTTTCTATCTTCATTTTCCTCCACGCCCGCTTCCTGTACCAACTTCCTCCCCCCGTCGTCCTCTCTCCCATCTCAGTCACGTCCATAAGGATAGAAACGCTAGTGAACGGTCAGCGACAATGTCTCTCGCCGAGGTTATCTCAATCCAAGTTGAAGAATCTTGAAGGTCAGATAATTTAAAACCAAGAAATGCAGTTCTTCTTTGCATTGATTTTTCTTGATTTATTGTTATTATCATTATTATTATTATTATTTTCGTTTTCTCGTAGTGCAGACAAGTCCAAATAAATTGTATTAATAGCGTAGGAGGAGGAAACAGAAAGACTTAGACGAAACGTGGGGATCGCAATTGGTAATTGTAGGTTGATAAGATAGACGTCTCTTCGAGATAAAATAACTGAGATAGGAATGAGTGTTAATGTTAATTTTTTGATGTGTCAGGGGGTAGCAAGGTTTCAGCCAAAGATGAGGCTTCGTCAGACTCCTTAATCTCTCTCTCTTTCGCTCTTTTGTATAACAGCCTGGGTAGTTTGTTGCTTTGGGTATCACAGGCAAGAAACCCATAATCTCGACAATTAGCATTTGTCTTCAAGTTCCTTCAGAGTCCAAGATATCCCTGTCATCTTGACTGTATTTCTTCTGTCTTTTCCCATAAGTAGGGCTGATTTCAAGGGAGAAGGAGAGAGAGAGAGAGAGAAAGAAAGAAAGAAAGAGACACACAAAGTGTGTCATAAAACATTGTTCACCCTGAGTTTGAAATTATTTATGTCTGTATTTGCATTTTTGTGAATGTTTGTATGTGAATGTCTGCATCTGTGTGTATGTGTGTGCATGTATGTGTGTGTCTATGTTATTCTTACAACACTAAGCTGGTGACAAAGAAACATTTCCACACTAACACAATACAATGATCCAAACTTTCTACCAAGAGAGATTGATGGGAAGGCTCAAGGACCATTGCCAGCCAACCAGGAGCTGCAGGTTTCCAATTAACGAAAATCTTTGTGACAATTATTGTTACTCAGTTTGATTTTAATCTTTCATTGCGTGAGACAGAGAGGGAGGGAGGGAGAGGAGAAAGAGAGAAAGAGAACAAAGATTTTCTCGGTCCAAAATTAACTAGTTAAGATATGCATGAAAAAAAATTCTCAGGATGTTTTGTGACTAATTTGTTTTATTCATGATTTTCAGATCTCTGTAAGTCTTTTAGACGTTGAAGGTGGTGGTAGTGAGACGTCGGAACGTGCCATCGATGTTGGTCCAGTAGGAGCGTGGGCGACGTCTTTTGAAAAGCTTTTAGAAGACCCTGCTGGACTTCACACCTTTGCTGTGAGTAAATAAACAATCCTAACCTCTCAGGTTTATAGATGTGAAGTAGGAGGATGAGTAGTAGTTTTAGGATGAGTTAGTAAGCACCGGTTGATGGGAAATAATGATATTCTTTATTGATACTATCGTTTATAGTTCCAAACATTCATGGATTCATGCACAGTGAGACCTCTCATTAACGGACATTAATTAGCTGTGAATGCAGTGTTTTCGCTGTGTTTTCGGTGTATTTGGTGCTGTTGTTTAGTGTGTGCAATCACTATGCCACCCAAAACCCACTCCAAAACACCGAAAACACCGCAAAAACACCTAATTAACATCCGTTAATGAGAGGTCTCGCTGTATGTTCAAGTTACACTGTGCAATAGATTTTTGTTTACGTAAAAATTGTGACACTTGATAGTGATAAGTTGAGTATAAGGTGTTTCGCCTATGATCACATATTGTAAATAGATTAGGATTCTGGGACCATTCACAGGTACCTGTTCATGGTGATCCCACAAAATAGACAACAGAGTCACCATATTGTTGTCTTTTATTATACATTTATTTACCATAACCCTTACCTTTCGCAGGAGTTCCTCAAGAAGGAATTCAGTCATGAGAACATATACTTTTGGACGGCTTGCGAGCGGTACAAACGTTTATCAGACCAAGAGGAGAGACGGTCTATGGCAAAGACAATTTTTGAACGACATCTCTGTATTGGTGCATCAGAACCTGTCAATGTTGACTCGCATGCAAGACAAGTTGCACAAGAAGGTCTCCATTCTCCTGATGAATTCTTATTTGAACAGGTTAGTATTTTCTTTCTTTTTATTCTTCTTCTTCTAGAAGAAGAAGAAGAAGACTGGCTGAGTGGGTTAGGGTGTTGTTACTTGTAGCGAAGGTCGAGGGGAAGACGGTTCGAATCCTGCCACTGGTGAAGGTGAACCAAGGGCATGGTTCATTAAATTTCATGCTACAATGTCCTCTGTAAGGGGTACTGCCCTAGCCTTCCGATGGGAGGAGTTTGTGACGTTAAACCATATCAACTTGAAGAAAAAAAATTTTTTGCTTCACCATTGTTGTGGTCATACCTTACCTCAATCCCACTTGGAGTGCAACCCTGTGACCTGGCCTTCAGTCCTTGGACTGGACCCAAGATCTTGACTGGGTTATTATTCCACATAGTGGGCCACCTCCTTCCTGTCAGTTAACTTGTGCTTCTGCAGACTCTAGAGCTGATCTTTTGTTTGGACAGTTTAAGCTTGAAGCTCTTGAACCAGAAACAAAGATAGTTTCTTTTAATCAAATGAGAATATATCAAGGATATCCAGCTCAGACAAATAAATCAAGATAGACTTAAACCATTGGAAAGGGTCACTTGAGCTGAACAAAATCTGGGAGCTGCCAAAGAGCAGTGGACAAGGTGCAGGGATGACCTGTCATCCAGGAGGTGCTAAGATTAGAGGGAGGGTGGAGGGGTATGGAGTGTATTCAGGGATGGAATGGGTGGGAATGATTTTATGCCTTTTCCTTTTTGGCTACCTCCCTTGTAAGGGGGAAAAAGCCTTGGTATATGTATGTATGATATATATATGTGCATTTGTAAAAAGAAAAAAACAGGTTGGGCATAAAATCATGTGACAAAGGATTCTTGGAGCTGATGTCCAAAGAATTAACACTTGATATTTTATTTCATAACCTTATGTACCTTTGATTTGTGTGATATGTGTATAGATTATCTTGGTAATGTAAATTTCCTTTGGTTTTACTTTTAGGCCGAAAAACAGATCTTCAATCTCATGAAGTTTGACAGTTACTCACGATTCCTCAAGTCGAATTTGTATAAAGACTGTATGGCGTGTGATCTCCGAGGTCAACCTTTGCCTTATCCGGGTGATGACACCCTCGATCCAGATCTTAGAATTAGTCAAGACGATTCACATATCAAGGTAAGTTTTAGTTGCATGACATCCTTATCAGTATTTTGGGTAACACTTACAGCTGTTAAATTTTTTTTAATTTTGTTTGAAGTAAAACTACATTAGGGGTGCACCAATTTAGATGAATTGGATAGAATATTCTTATACTGACGACTTCTCTTTCTTCATGCCAGTTGAAAAAGAGTAAATCTGATGCTGATGAGAGGCGTCGGAAGTCCCTCCTGCCTTGGCATAGAAAAGACCGTAGCAAGAGTAAGGACCGTGGTGAAGCAGAGTACAGAAGACGGAAAAACCTTTTAAGCCGTGGCACTAATAATTCAGACTCTTCTAGTATACGCTCAGACGTCACGGGGAGTCGTACATCTCTTAACTCCTCTGATCTTGCACTTGTAACCAGGCATGCTGTGTCCAGAGAGGTGAGAATATGCTCTAGTATTTTACAATATTCATTACACACACACACGACTCATGCCACAGTGGTAGAGTTCTTGGCTGCCACTACAGCAGTCCAGGCTCGAATCCTGCCCAGGGCTGAAATCATTTCAATATTGCTGCACTGTGAGTCATTACTTCAACTCTCGTGGGCAGGGAGTTGAGGGTGTGTGTGCCTGTAAGGTCACAGCATTACCCATAGATCAATCATACATGGGCTCTGAGCTCTCACCTGGGAGGGTTACAGCTATCAACCACACGTCCAGCACATGATCCAAAACCATGGTGAATTACACATACACCTGCATTGCCCTGTTACACCACCTAGATCAAGAACAGTGTAATGAAGCACATCTCTACAGCAGGAACTGGCAACCAGTACTTGATTATCCCCACCAATTCATATGGCATCCTAGCCTCCTGATAGGGAGAATTTTAGGACATTAAACCAAATGAGTCACATTCTGTGTAGGATTATTGCATAAATGCTTTAGAAACAAAAGTATATGATTGGTATATATGTAAAGCACCATTTATATAGGTAACTTCATGTAATGAAGTACCTACAGTACATGTACCAAAAGGCCCTTTCCCCACCTTTATTTTATGTAGTACTTAATTTTTTACTTCTTTTGCAGTCCCTGACAAGTGGAGAGATTGGCAGTTTGAGTGGGAGTGAAGGCTATAATCTTTGCCGTGTCATGCTACCTGACCTGAGCAACTCTGTCGTAGCAGTACGTCCAGGCGAGGCAGTGAGAACCTTATTAACACGCCTTCTAGATCGAAGAGGGCTAAATTATTCTACATATGATGTGTTTTACCATAAAGGTGATAAGGTAAGAAGTTATATTGATGAATTCTTTGACACACACATGCACTAACACACTCCCTTTCTCTCACACATTATCCCTCTCTCCTTCTCTATCCCTCCCCCCTCTGTCTCACACAAGTACATTTAATATGGAGTAAGTAGTAAATTTTTGTACATGCTCAAAGTAGTATTAGAAGCGGCCTTGCTGTGGATGTGCTGTGCCTTGTGACACTGCCTCTGACCCAGGGCAGTGGACAAGGTGCAGGGATGACCCGTCATCCAGGAGGTGCTAAGATGGGAGGGAGGGTGGAGGGGTGTGGAGTGTATTTAGGGATGGAATGGGTGGGAATGATTTTATGACTTTTTCTTTTTGGCTACCTCCCTTGTAAGGGGGAAAAAGCCTTGGTATATGTATGTATGTAAGTAATAAATTTTTGTAGATGCTTAAAGTAATGTTACTTCTTTGTGTTTTGGATCTTGAGACTTGTATTTGTTTACAGCCAGTGGACCAGACTGAAGATAGCTCAGTTCTTGGAGGACAGGAGGTGAGAGTGGAGCAGCGAGTTTTGTTTCGGCTCGATTTACCAAGCCGGAAGACTGTATGCGTGAAAGCTAAACCTCACAAGATAAGCCAAGATGTATTGAAACCTATCTTACATAAGTATGGCTACAAGTTGGACTTGATGGCCATTCACAAGGTAAGGTTGCTCAAGTTAGAATTTTAGTTTTAAGTTTTACGGAGAGTTATATATAATAATTGTTGCCTCGAGTTTTACTGATTGTGGGATGGAGAGGGGGGGTCGCCGAATTTATGAAGCGGCCTTGCTGTGGATGTGCTGTGTCTTGCGACACTGCTTCTGACCCAGGGCAGTGGACAGGATGCAGGGATAACCCGTCATCCAGGAGGTGCCAAGATAGGAGGGAGGGAGGAGGGTGGAGGGGAGTGGAATATATTGGAAATGAAATGGGTGGGAGTGATTTCTATGCCTTTTTCTTTTTGGCTACCCCCCTGTGTAAGGGGGAAAAAGCCTTTGGTATATGTATGGAACCCACAGTCTCTCAGTGGCTGGCAAAGTGGTGAGGTAGAGGATGGGGGTGAGAAGGGAGCTGTGAGATAGGATAAAAGAGTCCTGAAGTGGTTTTAGCATGTAGAAAGAATGAATGAGGAAAGACTAGCAAAGAGAGTGCAAAACAGAAGTGGAAGGAATGAACTGAAGAGGAAGACTGAGAATGAGGTGGAGGGGGTCGGATGCATGTGGAATTTTTATTGAGCAGGGATAAGAAAGTGGAAAAGATAGAGAATTGGGATGTGTGTGGGTGGATGGAGGGAGGATGTGAATAGATAAAGGGATAATATCATTCAGAGTAATATTCATCTTGTCAGCTTTGAAATTTATACCGAGTGGAAGAGGAGAGGTGCGGGGGTAAACCCGCTGTTTGGATAAACCCGCTCTGGTTGTTGGGCACGGCTTCAATTAATCAATTCATTCCACTGTTGCAAGAGATCCAGAGCAGGTAAACAGATAGGCCCACAATTGGTTGTTTGGGTGACTATAGATTTTATATTTGTATGATTGTAAAGATAAATGTGGGTAAAAGTAAGGTGATGAGATGTACAAGGGGTGAAAGTGGCAGTAGACTGGAAGTGAGCATTAAGGGAGAGCAACTGGAGGAAGTGGATAGTTTTAGATACTTGGGTGCAAATGTGGCAGGGAAAGGTGGAGTGAAAGTGGAGGTGGAATGTAGATTGAGAGAAGCGAGTAAATGCCTTGGTGGATTAAAGAGTGTAATGAGGAATAGACATTTGGGAATGGATGCTAAGAGGAGACTGTATGAAGGAGGGATTGTGACAACAGCACTGTATGGGGCAGAAACATGGAACATAAGAGAAGAAGAGAGAAGGAGTTTGAATGTGTTTGAGATGAGGTGTCTGAGAAGTATGATGGGGGTTACTAGGCTAGATAGAGTGAGAAATGAGGAGGTGAGGAGGAGAACAGGGGTGGAAAAGGAGCTGGGAGATAGGGTTGATGAAAGAATATTAGGATGGTTTGGACACATGGAAAGAATGAGTGAAGAAAGACTAGTAAAAGAGGTGGAAGGCAGATGTGGAGGGAGTGAACATGAGGGGACGTCCTAGGATGAGGTGGATGGATGGGGTGAAGGGGGCTTTGGGGAAGAGGGGAATGTCTGTTGAGGAAGGACGGGAGAGGACAGAAGACAGGGGTGAATGGTTGTATATGGATGATGTTGTGATAGCATGAGGTGAAATGGGCGGGTGGATGGGGGGGAGGTAGTATGTGTGAGCAAAATTTGACGCAGCCCGAAGGGATTTCTCCCCGTCCTCTCATTTTATGCAATGGGGGGACGGAGAGCGGGGGTCGCCGATTTAATGAAGCGGCCTTGCTGTGGATGTGCTGTGTCTTGTGACACTGCTTCTGACCCAGGGCAGTGGACAAGGTGCAGGGATGACCCGTCATTCAGGAGGTGCTAAGATAAGAGGGAGGGTGGAGGGGGTGTGGAGTATATTCAGGGGTGGAATGGGTGGGATTGATTTTGTGCCTTTTTTCTTTTTGGCTACCCCCCTTGTAAGGGGGAAAAAGCCTTGGTATATGTATGTATGTATGATTGTAAATTCAATATTTTTATAACAATTATACCCTGAAAAGTAGTTAAGAAAAATTTGCTTTTATTTTTTCAGGCTGGAGAAGAAAAGAACATAAATTTGAAAGGTCCTGTCACAGAGCTAGACAATGAAAAATTTGTTGTACAAACTAAAGAAGGAATTAAAGGTATGTATTGAAACTAGTATTTAATTTCATTAAGCTTTATTATCTTAATGTTATCAAGGCTAGTTTGTTGTTGTTGTTGCTGTTGTTGTTGTTGTTGTTGTAGATTATGGGTTTTCTTAAAAAACAAGGATACTTAAGTAGTGTCCTCAAGAATATCTTAATGTTATCAAGGCTAGTTTGTTGTTGTTGTTGTTGTTGTTGTAGATTATGGGTTTTCTTAAACATGGATACTTGAGTAGTGTCCTCAAGAATATTTTCCATTTAGTTTTACTTTTTTGTTGTTCACAGAATGGGGGGTTGAGTGTGGAAGAACATATAAGAAACGCACAAACACTCTAGATGAAATAACTAATCGAGTATTTGAAGATCTTCTCAAAGGCAAATTAGAGCAGAACTTTGATGAATTGGGTGTGTTGGATTTTGACACACGTTCTAACAAGGTAAGAAACTAGGATTTTTGAACAGATAGACCTTAAAATCAAGTGTTTTATCTTTCATACTAACAACTGTAAATTAAGATATAAGTTTGTTATAAGTTGTTCCACTTGACCAGGGTGACACAGTGAGTGAGAAAAGTGAATAGACCAGTGATTCTTAAACTTAGGGGTGGGGGGGAACCATAAGCTTCTAGTTGGGAAATTGAGAAATAGAGAAATGAATAGTCACTTAAGCATGTATCACTACCAATATTATCTGTATATATACACCAAAAGGCTTCTTCCCTCTCATAAGGGAGGTAGTCAGCCTCTGCATGCATCCATCCTCCACCAATCCCATACAGATATACATATTATTTATAACTATCAATTTGGTAAACATTTTAGGGGTGTGGGATCTATACATAATGCAAAGGGAGGGGTTACAAGGCAAAACAAGTTTAAGAATCACTGGTATAGATCAGGGTGACCTGCTCCATGAGCTGGATCCACTGAAGATGAACTGGCAGTGTTGTTGGGGAAGAAATGAGGTTCACATTTCATGCAAGAGGGATCAAAAGGGAGGAGTTTGATGGGGAATGAAAGAGGTAAGGATAGTCCTGTACCTAGCCACCTCACTTTCCGGGTAATGGCATACTAGGTGTGGAGTAATTTTATGAGAGCAGGAAATAAACACAAAGTCGGGAGGCAAGAAGTGCACTTTTCACACACCTACATTGGAGGATTTGGGGCAGAATATTGCATGGTTTCACGGTGAGTAAACTGAGAGTAATTCTGACAGGCCTGTCTCTTATGGTGCACGCTTGCAGGTATTACAAGGGTGTTAACCAAATTGAGAAAATGATATTAATGATAATGATGAAAGCAATTATTTGGTGCATGGATTTTAAAGTAGTATGCCATTACTACAAACTTGCTTGCTGCTAGGCAGGACTCTAACTGCCTTCCACACTCATTTGTCTAGTACCTTTTATTTATTTGTTGATTTTTTCCTCCATTTTTCCATATGCCCAAACCATCCCAGTATTCTTTGATGGACCCTATCACCTTTTCCTCTTTCCATTGTACAAAATTCATGTTATTACGAGATATAGTAGTCTTGTACTTCTTAGAATTAGCCCCATCACTGTTCTAGATGTATCAGCTTTGTTAGTCATTGTACTTTGTTTATAGCTTTTAGCCGGTGTTTTTTGTTTATTTTTACAGACAGATAGAAGTAGTGACCGTTCTTCAAGTATTCTTGGCAGTTTCAGCAGGAGGAATTCTCTTGCTCCTGAGAAGGTCAGGAAAGGATGATTGTACATCTGGTGGCTGTTGCAAGCTACCTGGGAGACGGGGGTCAGCAAAAGAGAACTAGAGCAATGGACTGATTGATCAGTTATGGAAGACCACCATTTGTAGGAAGCCACCATTGGTTTCTCAATCGTTGTCATTTTGCATGTGAACAGCTTTTTGTGCCGTAATTGTGGTGTGTGGACCTTGATCAATCAGTCAGTGTCCCAGTTCTTTCTTGTAAGAAATTGGGATATAAAAAACTGTATACCAATACAGTTAAACTAATATTTTCAATGTTATTTCATATGTTGAATCTTGTTGACTCACTAGGTAAATTAATGTTTTATCATAAATCTACATGTTAGATCTGCATTAAGCAGGAGTGTACATTTCCCCTCAAGTGTATTATTATGTTTGCAGTTTACTAAGTAGACCAAAGCTCAATTTACATTTTCTTGTAAGTTTGTATGCAGAATCTTGTAAAGAAAATTTTCTATAGGTTATCCATTTATTTTCAAAATACTATGAATATCTTTGTGCAGTATCAGCTTGACTGGCCAGTATCATAACTTACTGTTCTGCCCCCACCTCTGTAATGCTCGAATTGTTTAGGGGGCAGCGGCACAGATTTTGGGAGATACAATTGTTGTATTTTAACATAGTTGTCATCAATACTTTAGACATGTTCTCATCATTTCTTTCTTACAACAGGAAACAAAACCCAGGAAGCCAGGTAATAGGTCGTCAGTGCATGAAGGTGGAGGTGTGGGCAGAGGAATGGTGGGAGTTGCAGGGGCAGATGGGAAGGTAGTCAATGTGCAGGCCAAGCGGCGGGGCACCACACAAACCAACAGTAAACAGGAAAATGATGGTAATCATGTTATCATTGACTTCCGCATGTTAGGTATACTATGATTGCTTCTTACTTGTTGTTCGATAGTTTATTAGAAAAAAGTGAATGGTTTTTTTGCTATATGTTGTTACTAATTTTGCTTCGACATTGATTTCCACATTTTGAATATATACCAACAATAGTTACTTGTCACTAAAAATTATTTTTTGATTTCACGAGAATTTATAGTCAGAATATCGAACTACTTTGAGGGCAACATATTAGCAGAAATGTAAGAGCTGGTGAGATAATGGTAACTGATTTCCAGAACTCTACGAGGGGCTGAAACGGGCTCAAAGAAGCCGCCTGGATGATCAGAGAGGAACCGAAATCAACTTTGAGCTTCCAGATTTTCTTAAATGTGATCAACAGCAGGTTAGTCATGTTAGCACTTTATATTGTTAAAGGTAAGATTCTCTGTGGGATCTTCATATGGTATGCAGAACCTTCCACTCTGTAGTTCTAGAGCCAATCAGATCTGATTTTAGAAATCCAAAATACATATACTTTGTTTCCAAATGTGCCCAGTCCAAATAATAAATGCAATGTTTATGAAATATGAACACTAAAAAATTTCATACATGTGCACTTACAGAAATAGGAACAGGAAGAAAAAGAAATTTGTTATCAGAGGAGTTTTATTCAATATTTCATATACTGCTCCAGATATAAATTATCGAAATATTTAACTCTGTATGGAGTAGAGTAAATTTGAAAGGAAGAGCCGAGACATGCTTGAGATGATGTGGAGTGTATTTAGGGATGGTATGGGTGGGAATGATTTTATGCCTTTTTCTTTTTGGCTACCTCCCTTGTAAGGGGGAAAAAGCCTTGGTTTATATATGTATGTATGCATGTTAATAGGACACGCAATACACACATAAATACATCATAAGGCACTTTCCCCATATAAGAGGTCTAGCCAAGGCATACACCCAATCCCACAACCCATCCAATCCCCTATTTGTTGTCCCTTTTTATTTTAGCTCTTTGTAGATGAAACACCATCTCTGACCAGTGCCCACTACCTGGGTCAGATGCAGCATCTTGCTGTATTGCATCTAACCCAGGCAGTTGCCGAGATTGGATGATCCTTAACCCACAAGGAGATGAGATAGAAGAGACAACAAATGGGTCTTTGGATGGGCATCTATGCCTTGCCTGCCCCAACCACCTCATAAGGGCAGAGCCTGTGTATTTTCCTATTTGTAATATACAGGAAAGGACCAATACTTGTTGGGTCTCCTCTCCAATTCTCTAACATATCTAGACTCATATTCATGTATGGTTCCAACTTAATCTCTATCTTTGATTTCCAATTATCATATTCAAATTTGTACTCGTGTATTGTTTGATCAGCTATATCCCCTTCTAAGCTTTACCACATATTTATACATCTATATGGAAAACTATTTCTTCACATTCTTTCTTAATTTACTTCCATGACTTCCCATTGTTGATCAGGAAATTTTTTCTATCATTGCAATCAATCCCCATTAGTGACCTGAACACTGTAATCACATCACCTCTTTCTCTTTGGTCTTTCAAAATTGGTAGACCCAGTATTTTTAGTCTTTCATCGTATGGTTTATATGCCAGGGTGGGGACCAGTTTGGTTGGTGCCCTTTGTATCTCAGTCTGTGTGGACCATGCTATTGACACATATTCCAGTCTTAGATGTGCACACAACACATATGCATATGCCCACACACATGTGTCTGTGTGCACACACACACACACACACACACAAAGAGATGATGAAAAAACCATTGAAACCCTGATACATCTGAGACTGGAATATGTATCCGTATATACACACCTCAGGAAGCTCGCCGGCTGAGCAGGTTAGGGCGTCATTATTTGCGGCGAAGGTCGAGGGGATGGCGGTTCGAATCCTGCCACCAGCGAAGTTTAACCAAGGGCATGGTTTATTAAATTCCACACTACAAAGCCCTCTGTGAGGGGCACCATCCTAGCCTTCTGATAGGGGGGAGTTTGTGACATTAAACCATATCATCATCAGCATCATATACACACCACATAACAACCCCCCCCCCATATGTGTGCATACAGAGACACACATGTGGAATAGGAATAGCTGAGGTGATATAGCCCAAGCTCAAACATACACGAGTTCAAATCTAAACATGATAATTGGAAATCAAAGATATAGATTAAGTTGGAACCGTATATGAATTTCAGTTTAGGTATGCTAGAAAATTAGAGAACAGGAGACAGGACCCAACAAGCAGTGCTTCATTCTTGAATACTACAATTAGGTAAATACCACACATGTACACACACCACGTGTGGTGTGTGTATATGTATGTGCTGTGGTGTATAGTATGCATTGTGTATGCATGTGAGGTGTGTATACACACATCCCACACCTGGTGTGTGCGTGTGTACTTGCATACTACACATGGGTATACCCACACACCACATGTATGTGGTGTTGTATGTACCTAGTTGTATTACATGGGAAGAGAGCTATGCTTGTAGTGACCCATCTTTGTATCTTTCAGCATCTAGTTTTTTCTTAAATTCCAGATATCCACCACTATGTGTGAAAAAGTATTATTTTTCATGTCCTCTTGTTTTACTCCTGTCCCACTTTAATAAATCATCTCCATGTAGGACTTCCACCCCTTTCATAATTCTGTAAATAGTCAGTAGATCTCCTCTTTCTCATCTTTGTTCCAGGGTTGGTAGTTCCATTTTAGACAATCGTTGTTCGTATGTCAATTTCAATTTGGAGAGTGTTGGTGCCATCTTTATTGTTGCTTTTTGTATTCTTTCTAATTTCTTTATATTCATTTTAGTACTGGGTGTCTATAGTGTCGCAGCATACTCCAATCTTGGTCTTATCAGTGTAACTTACATTTTTCTTACCATTTCTTCATCCAAGTAATCAAAAACCACTTTCATTCACCGTATTAAATTGAAGGTTTCTCCGACTATTTTGTTATGTTTGTCTGGTGACATGTCTTTGCTGATAATTACTCCATGTCACCAGACAAACATATCAACAGAATAGTCGGAGAAACTTTCAATTTACTATGATCAAGATAAGTTACATTGATAAGACCAAGATTGGAGTACGCTGTGACACTATGGACACCCAGTACTAAAAAGAACAAATTAGAAAGAATTGAAAGAGCAACGACAAAGATGGCACTAACACTTTCCAAATTGACATACGAATAAAGATTGGCCAAAATCGAACTACAAACCCTGGAACAAAGAAGAGACAGAGGAGATCTACTGACCATCTACAGAATTATGAAAGGGATGGAAGTCCTTGATAGGGATGATTTATTAAAGTGGAATAAAAGAAAAACAAGAGGACATGAAAAGAAACTTAGAAAGTGCAGGGTGATCTAATAGAGGTGTTCAAGTGGATCAAAGGCTTAAACCCATTCAACTCCGATGACAAGATGTCTTGTCATTTGGTCAAATAAAACAAAAAATGTTTGATCAAACACCAGAAAAATATGACGTCAATCCTCGCTTCGCTCTTTGTTTTATTTGACTAAATGACAAGACATCTTGTCATCGGAGTTGAATGGGTTAACAAGGGTGATGCAAAAAAGGTCATCATATTAATACAACAAGGCAGTACTCGTAATTGGTTTACTAAAAGGGTGGTCGACAAATGGAATAAACTTAGTAACCATGTAGTAAGCGCTGAAACTATCAGTAGTTTTAAGAAACGATTAGACAACTTTATGGATGGGGATGACAGGTGGTGATGGATATAGAGCTGCCTAGTGTAGGCCTTATGGTGTCTTCCAGTCTCCTTCATTCTTATGTTCTAAGAGATCTGAAAAAGAATAGTTTCCCACACAGAGTGGTAGATATCTGGAACAAATTGAATGAGGAAACAGTGAGTGCAAAAACTATACAAAAATTAAGATCAAACTTACTGAAAGATACAAAAGTGGGTCACCATGAGCTTAGCTCTTCCCGTAAAATGCAACTAGGTAAATACACCACACATGCACACACACAGTGGGTGTGTGGGGTGTGTGTATGCGAATGTGTGTGTGTGTGTGTGTGTGTGTGTGTGTGTGTGTGTGTGTGTGTGTGTGTGTGAGTGTGTGAGAGAGTGTGTGTGTGAGAGAGTGTGTGTGTGAGAGAGAGTGTGTGTGTGTGAGTGTGTGAGAGAGAGTGTGTGTGTGAGAGAGAGAGTGTGTGTGTGAGAAAGTGTGTGTGTGTGAGAGTGTGAGAGAGAGAGAGAGAGACAGGACAGATTTGCTACCAAATTATCTTTCTAACCTGTACCTATGCCAGTTCCATTTTGTGCGCACCTTTATCTCCGTCTCTTTTTGGGTCTGATGGCCAACTTCCATCAAGGATTACCTGGAGATTTATATGAAATATTAAGTTGTTTGAATTCATATTTGATAAATTGTGCATAAACCTTGAATTATGAAATATCACAACAATCAGATGACAAAATATTAAAGAAAACTTGCATGATACAACAGATTCACAAGTTTAAGTGGACTGGTCACATTTTGGAAAGGGTCCTGGTGTAGTAATATTTCTTTAATGTTAAATTTTTTGTTCAACCAAATCACAACAAACCTAAAGAACACATGTTGAGATTCAATTCCTCATAATTTGGTAGCTTATTTTATGCCATGCTTTACCAATCATTATTTTTCTGCTTGAGGATAAGGGCCATTAATCAACAAATTTACTAATTACCTACAAGGTTCAAACAAGTTGCACTTTGCAACATTGTTTTTTGGGCTATTTGGGGGAAATTTTTCCATTTATGGTATTTGTGTATGGTTTCTTTCTTACTATCCCTAGATTTTTTATTACACTTCACATATGGTGTTGGTAATTTTCTATGGTTACTTTTTCCTCTCCTATTGTATCCAATTCAGCACACCTCCCTCCTGTTGTCTATGTCTGTGGGATTTTCTTGTCAGGCATGCCTTTTTCTTTCTTGCAGACAACTGTCAATAATTAACATAGAGACTAGCATGTCGTTAAATCTTTGACCTCATTCAGGGTTAGGGGTGAGTATGTGTAATGTTGTCAGTTATGAAAATGCATATATTGACAGAACTTTAATCAGTGTTAGTGGCACGATTTTCTTGAAGAAATATGTGACAAATCATATTGAACAAAGATTTAATCAGTTAACCCGTGCATGGATATTTTTTATAAAGCTGTGTGGCGTGAAATTCTTGTTCCAGGATAAGGAGAATCAACACACACACATCACTGATCAGCTGTTTGCGCACTTTGACTGCTCCTTTGGCGAAAATGGAGTCATCCCCAGTCATCATGAGGCAGAAGAGTACTTCAGTATGGCTCACCCTGAAGTCTGGGGAGGTGTCCCAGTCTCTGCTCTCAACAGTCGAGGCAGTAGTACGGGTGTGAACGGTCGACGGTCGGCAAACGCAACGCTTATTGCCGCAGAATTAGAGTTTGACGACCTAGACGTTACGTTAAGGGACGATCCCCTGTGCCAGGTGTTACCTGAGCCAACTTCATCTCATGTGGAACAACTGGACTTTGTACCTCCGCCTCTTCTCTCGGACGAAAACTTGCCATCATCCTCCACTGCAGCTCTTCTCCCACCTCCGCCATCCTCCCTTCTCCTTTCTCCACCACCTCTTCCCCCAAAGCCCAAGTTGGCTGCATTAAGAGGACCACCCCCACGGCCACCTTCCCGCCAACTTCACCTCATCCACCCTCCCACCTTCTCATCCACCAGTGACGACGAACCCAACCCACATATTCCCACCAAGCACATTGTTCAACAGCCACAAGATAAGTTCAACATCAGCTTCGTATAGAAATTGTAGGCTAGCACCGACCACTGTAGTATAGGAATGTATTGTGCTCGATATGTGATAATACAAATAATAGATATTCCCATTCCCTATATTTTCTCCCAGGTGTTGATTCAAGTATTTACAAAGCACATATAAAGAGAATGATAGAGATTTGTTTATTATACTAAGCTTACAGTACAGTACAAAATGTAGGCATATTTTAGACATTGTGTTTGATTTTTGTGCCATTCTGTAATATTACAATAGATTGTATATTGAGGTGAGCTAGCCACCCATGTTGGAGTTGTGATACAAGCAGTATTTAAGTGTTAAGCAACAAAGAGGAACCTTGTAAATAGAATGTTCAGATAGTGTATATAATGGACTTTTTTTTTCTATTCTCTTTTTCTTTAAAGGAGCTCTTTATTACTCACCATTCATGTTCCTATATGTTTGTAACACTGGCTCCCATCATTAAATTACCTGTCTATGCAAAAGTATGGCATTAATATGTACATATAGTTTACCTTTAAATAGATATGCTTTATAATATACCTGAGTTTTTTTTTCCCATCCTTTGGTGCTATTAGTTATGCAGATTGGGGTAGAAGCAATAATTTTTATTATAATGGAAGAAGGAGGAAGTGATAAAATGTGCAAATATATTATTGTGATATGGAAGGAGTCATGTAGCCTAGTGGATACTGTGTCAGACTCGTGAGTGGGTAGTTGTGAGTTCGATTCATGGGACCTGCTATGGGATTTGTCACTGATTCCTGACAGCTCTGGCCAGGCAGGAAGGTAACCCAACATCAGCATGCCACAACTGACAGGGGTTTCTCACTTTCCACTATGTGGGAGTGGAATGGTGAGTTTGGCAAGTGACAAGGAAGATGGAAGGGAACAGGAGACGAGGTGGAGAGTGGGGGTGGAAAGGGAGCTGGCAGACAGGGCAGCTTACCATAATTTTTTAGGTACTAGCAATCATCAAGAATTAAGATTTAGCATTAACCTCTTGGTGACAGAGTTTGGGAGAGTATGTGATAGAAGAAAGCTAAAGATAAATGTGGGTAAAAGTAAGGTGATGAGATGTACAAGGGGTGAAAGTGGCAGTAGACTGGAAGTGAGCATTAACCCCTTCCATACGGTGCCGCACACGTAGGCGTCATGGACTTAGATCTCGGTGGCAGCAGCCAATGCCAGCCGTACGACGTGTCGTAATAATACTCGCATCATAAAATATAGTCACCGCTTATATCGATCGTTCTCTCTTCACCCGTGAATTTTGATAACCATAGAAAATGCGATTACAAAAGAATTAGAAAGAATGTCATTATGGAGGGGAGACTACAATGAATATAATCAAGACGCCGATATGGCAGCCTCGCGAATACACTCGCTCCCCATGACGCCTACGTGTGCGGCACCGTATGGAAGGGGTTAAGGGAGAGCAACTGGAGGAAGTGGATATTTTTAGATACTTGGGTGCAAATGTGGCAGGAAAAGGTGGAGTGAAGGTGGAGGTAGAATGTAGATTGAGAGAAGCGAGTAAATGCCTTGGTGGATTGAAGAGTGTAATGAGGAATAGACATTTGGGAGTGGATGCTAAGAGGAGACTGTATGAAGGAGTGATTGTGCCAACAGCACTGTATGGGGCAGAAACATGGAACATAAGAGAGGAAGAGAGAAGGAGTGTGCATGTGTTTGAAATGAGGTGTCTGAGAAGTATGATGGGGGTTACTAGGCTAGATAGAGTGAGAAATGAGGAGGTGAGGAGAAGAACGGGGGTGGAAAGGGAGTTGGGAGATGGGGTTGATGAAAGAGTATTAGGATGGTTTGGACACATGGAAAGAATGAGTGAAGAAAGACTAGTAAAAGAGGTATGGAAGGCAGATGTGGAGGGAGTGAACATGAGTGGACGTCCTAGGATGAGGTGGATGGATGGGGTGAAGGGGGCTTTGGGGAAGAGGGGAATGTCTGTTGAGGAAGGACGGGAGAGGACGGAAGATGGGTGAATGGAGAATGGTTGTATATGGATGTTGTGATGCATGAGGTGGAATGGGCGGGGGGATGGGGGCTGATGTAGTATGTGTCAGCAAAATTTGACGCAGCCCGAAGGGATTTCTCCCCGTCTTCTACTTTTATGCATTGGGGGGACAGAGAGGGGGGGTCGCCGATTTAATGAAGTGGCCTTGCTGTGGATGTGCTGTGTCTTGCGACACTGCTTCTGACCCAGGGCAGTGGACAAGGTGCAGGGATGACCCGTCATCCAGGAGGTGCTAAGATAAGAGGGAGGGTGGAGGGGTGTGGAGTGTATTCAGGGATGGAATGGGTGGGAATGATTTTATGCCTTTTCCTTTTTGGCTACCTCCCTTGTAAGGGGGAAAAAGCCTTGGTATATGTATGTATGTATTAACCTCTTCACTCCAGGGCACATCGCACGTCTGGCAGCATTAGCTGCCAGATGTGCGATGTTGCATCATAATAATCACATTATAAAAAATAAAGGCAGTGCTCAATCGTTCGTTCTTTCACCCGTGAATTTTGATAATCATAGAAAATATGATGAAGCCAGTTTAGAGAGAATGGAGGTTACGTAGGTACAACTACAATAAATATAATCAAGACGCCGACATCGGCATCATCGCGTACCCACTTGCTCATGACGCCTACGTAGGCGTCACCGTATGGAAGTGGTTAAATGGGAAGAATTGTATGGCAAGAATAAAACATTAGTACCTGACTTTAGGAGGGCCAACTTTGACAATTTGAGATTGTATGAAGGAGTGATTGTACCAACAGCACTGTATGGGGCAGAAACATAGAACATAAGAGAGGAAGAGAAGGAGTTTGAATGTGTTTGAGATGAAATGCCTGAGAAGTATGATAGGGGTTACTAGGCTAGAGTGAGAAATGAGGAGGTGAGGAGAACAGGGGTGGAAAGGGAGCTGGGAGATAGGGTTGATGAAAGAGTATTAGGGTGGTTTGGACACATGGATAGAATGAGTGAAGAAAGACTAGTAAAAGAGGTGTGGAAGGAGTGAACACAAGAGGTTGACCTAGGATGAGATGGATGGATGGGGTAAAAGGGGCATTGGGAAAGGGGGGAATGTCTGTTGAGGAAGGAAGGGAGAGGGCAGAAGATAAGGGTGAATGGAGAATGGTTGTGTATGGATGATGCTGTGATGCATGAGGGGAAGTGGGTGGGGGATGGGGGGGTGAGGGAATATGAGATATTGACACAGCCTGAAGGGATTTCTCCTTTTCTGCATGAGGGGACAGAGGGGGGGGAGGTCACCAAATTAATAAAGCATCTCGCCCATTGCCCTGGGTCAGAAGTAATGCAACAAGACACAGCAAGGCTGCTTCATTTAATTGGTGACCCCCCACTCCGTCCCCTCATGCAGAAAAAGAGACGACTGGGAGAAATCCCTTAAGGATGCGTCAGAATATCATTCACACATCCCTAAACTCCCTCCCATCTCCCACCCACTCTTTTCCATGCATCACAGCATCATCCATACACAACCACTCTCCACTCATCCCTATCTTCCCTCTTCCTTCCTCAACAGACATACCCCCTTTCCCAATGCCCCTTTTACCTCATCCATTTCATCCTTGGTCGCCCCCTCTTATTCACTCCCTCCACCTCTGCCTTCCACAATTTTTTTTTTACTGGTCTTTCTTCACTCCTTTCCATGTGTCCAAACCATCCTAAAACTCCATCAACCCTATCTCCCAACTCCTTTTCTACCTCCACTCTCCTCCTCAACTACTCATTTCTCACTCTATCCAACCTAGTAACTCCTACCATACTTCAGGCATTTTCTCTCAAATACATTTAAACTCTTCCTCCCTTATGTTCCATGTTTCTGCCCCCATACAGTAGTCAGCACAATTACCCCTTCATACAATCTCTTAGCATCCATTCCCAAATGTCTATTTCTCATTACACTCTAATCCACCAAGGTAATTACTTGCTTCACTCAATCTACATTCTACCTCCACTCCACCCTTTCCCATCACATTTGCCTTCAAGTAACTAAAGTTATCACTATTTACTTCTTCCAGCCTCTCTCCCTAAATACTCACTTCCAATTTGCTGCCATCCTCTCCTTTGTACATCTCATCACCTTACTTTTACCCACATTTATCTTCAACTTCCTTCTTTCCCACACTTTCTTCCCAAATTACATCACTAATTTCTTTAATCTCTCCTCTGATCCTGCTACAAGTAGTGTCATCAGACAACTGACTTATCTCCCATTTTTCTCCAGTTTCTTTAGCCATTTCCAATCTCTGGCCCATTACCCAGGCAGTACCTCTCACACTGCCCCATCCATGTATAAATTAAACAGCCATTGCAACATGACATACATACATATACCAAGGCTTTTTCCCCCTTACAAGGGTGGTAGCCAAAAAGGAAAAGGCATAAAATCATTTCCACCCATTCCATCCCTGAATACACTCCACACCCCTCCACCCTCCCTCTTATCTTAGCACCTCCTGGATGACGGGTCATCCCTGCACCTTGTCCACTGCCCCGGGTCAGAAGCAGTGTCGCAAGGCACAGCACATCCGCAGCAAGGCCGCTTCATTAAATCGGCGACCCCCCCTCTCCGTCCCCCCATTGCATAATATCCCTGGCAAAGTCCCACTTTTGCCTCAAACCATTTGCTCTCTCCACTTCCAATTCCAACACAGGCTCTACTACTCTTGTTAAACTCTTGACTGCTCTTAACATCTCTCCTCCTATCCCATATCTGCAATACCTCCTATAGTGCTTTCCTGTTGTAAGCATTTTCCAAATCCATAAAGGCCCACTTTACTTTACTTGGAGTGGGTGGGAATGAATTTATGCCTTTTCCTTTTTGGCTACCTCCCTTGTAAGGGGGAAAAAGCCTTGGTATATGTATGTATAAAGGCCCAAAAAACATCCTTACCTTTTCCTAAAGTTCTCTCACATATGTCTTACAACAAAAATCTGATCCATACAACCCCTATCTTTCCTAAAACCAGTTCCTCACCAATTACTCCTCTCAATCAAAACCCTCCCATAAGCCTTCCTAATTCCACTCGACAAAGTGATCCCTCTGAAACTACTAATCACATCTGTACCATTTTCCCATGTAAAGCGGAACTATACAGGCACTCTTCCAGTCCTCTACCCTCTTTTAGACAAACATTAAACAACCTTGCCAGCCACTCCACCTCCCTTTTTTAGATACTCCTCTAACCCAGGTGCCTTACCTACTCATCATCATCTTAATTACTGCTTTCACCTCTTCTTTTCTTATTTCTCTTCAATTTTCCTCATTCATCATTTTCATTTTCTTTGTGCCTCCCAGTGCAACTACCTTTCCTTCCCTATCCTCCTTCGCACTTAACAATTTGCAAGGCAAAGTATTTTAGGGAATTGGGAAGGAAAGATAGCTGCAGTGGGAAATGCGAAGAAAATGAGAGTGATGAGTGAGGAGAATGGAGGAGAAATAAGGAAGGATGGGGTGAAGGCAGTTGTAAAGATGATGAAAGCAGGTAAGGCACCTGGTCTGGATGGATGCCATGCAGAATGTCTGAAAAGGGGAGGTTCAGTGATGGTGGACTGGTTGGTGAGGTTATTTAATGTTTGCTGGAGAGAGGGTAGAGTACCGGAGGACTGGAGAAGTGCCTGTATAGTTCCTCTTTACAAGGGAAAAGGGGACAAGTGTGAATGTAGTAGTTTCAGAGGGATTAGCCTGTTAAGTGTAGTAGGGAAGGCTTATGGGAGGATCTTAATTGAGAGGATTAGGAGAGGAACAGAAGGAGTAATTGGTGAGGAACAGTGTGGATTTAGGACAGGTAGAGGTTGTGTAGATCAGATCTTTGTGGTAAGACAGATATGTGAGAAAGCTATAGGAAAGGGGAAGGATGTTTTTTGGGCTTTTATGGATCTGGAAAAGGCTTATGATAGGGTAGACAGAAAGGCACTGTGGGAGGTTATGCAGATTTATGGGATAGGAGGAAAGCTTTTTTGGAGCTGTCAAGAGTTTTTATGAGAGTAGTAGAGCTTGTGTCAGGATTAGAAATGGAGAGAGTGAGTGGTTTGAAGTAAAGGTGGGACTTCGTCAAGGATGCGTTATGTCGCCCTGGCTGTTCAACTTATACATGGATGGGGTGGTGCGAGAGGTGAATGCTAGGGTAGTGGGTCAGGGATTGGAGATGGTTAAAGAAAATGGAGAAAAGTGGGAGGTGAGCCAGCTGTTGTTTGCGGACGACACTGTGCTTGTGGCAGGGTCAGAGGAGGGATTGAGGAAGCTGGTGGCAGAGTTTGGGAGAGTATGTGATAGAAGAAAGCTAAAGATAAATGTGGGTAAAAGTAAGGTGATGAGATGTACAAGGGGTGAAAGTGGCAGTAGACTGGAAGTGAACATTAAGGGAGAGCGACTGGAGGAAGTGGATAGTTTTAGATACTTGGGTGCAAGTGTAGCAGGAAAAGGTGGAGGTAGAATGTAGATTGAGAGAAGCGAGTAAATGCCTTGGTGGATTAAAGAGTGTAATGAGGAATAGACATTTGGGAATGGATGCGAAGAGGAGACTGTATGAAGGAGTGATTGTGCCAACAGCACTGTATGGGGCAGAAACGTGGGACATAAGAGAAGAAGAGAGAAGGAGTTTGAATGTGTTTGAGATGAGGTGTCTGAGAAGTATGGTGGGGGTTACTAGGCTGGATAGAGTGAGAAATGAGGAGGTGAGAAGGAGAACAGGGGTGAAAAAGGATTTGGGAGATAGGGTTGATGAAAGAATATTAGGATGGTTTGGACACATGGAAAGAATGAGTGAAGAAAGACTAGTAAAAGAGGTATGGAAGGCAGATGTGGAGGGAGTGAACATGAGGGGACGTCCTAGGATGAGGTGGATGGATGGGGTGAAGGGGGCTTTGGGGAAGAGGGGAATGTCTGTTGAGGAAGGAAGGGAGAGGACGGAAGACAGAGGTGAGTGGAGAATGGTTGTATATGGATGATGTTGTGATTGCATGGGGAGGAATGGGCGGGGTAGTATGTGCGAGTAAATTTTGACGCAGCCCGAAGGGATTTCTTCCCGTCCTCTCCGCAAGGGGGGACGGAGAGGGGGGGGTCACCGATTAAATGAAGCGGTCTTGCTGTGGATGTGCTGTGTCTTGCGACACTGCTTCTGACCCAGGGCGGTGGGCGGGGTGCAGGGATGACCCGTCATCCAGGAGGTGCTCAGATGAGAGGGAGGGTGGGAGGGGTGTGGAGTGTATCTAGGGATGAAATGGGTGGGAGTGTTTTTATGCCTTTCCCTTTTTGGCTACCTCCCTTGTAAGGGGGAAAAAGCCTTGGTATATGTATGTATGTATGTACTTTGCCTATCTTCTTCCTGCTGTCTCTTCCATTATCATCTCTCCATCTGCTCCTTTTACATTTTCTTCTCTACTTGATTTGCCCCTCTCTTAATTTCGTTCCAAAACATCTTATTATTACTTTCAAAATTTTCTGTCACACACTTCCCCCATTTCACATCTCTCCTTTATCTTATGCTTTACTTCTCTTTTCTTTGTAACTTTCATATGATTCTCGTCTTATTTTGAAAACAATCCGTAAATGCTCATTTCTTTTCATCTACAACTTCCTTTGCCTCATCATTGCACCACTCACAACCCTTCCTTCTATATCCTCCCATCCTCCTTGTTCTACACACCATCTTTGCACACCTTGCGACTTCCTCCTTGAAACATCCATTCCTCCTCCACTCCTAGTTCTACTCTATCCTTCACTCCCTCCCACCCTTCAAAAAATTAGGGCAGATACTAATATTAGTATTATACTAATGTACAGTGCATCAGTACTCATGTTATAAAATATAGTCACTGCTGTATCATTCATTCTCTTTCACTTTGGGTAATCATAAACACAGAAAACGTGATCAAACCAATTAACAGAAATTAGCGGGCACTTAGCTACAGCTTCAAAATAAATATAATCAAGATGCTGATGCTGGCATCCTCATATACCCCCGCTCACACCTCATGATGCCTACATAGGTGTCATTGTATGGAAAAAGTTAAAGCTACAAAATTCCCAGGTCTAGGTGAAAATTTTCAGAGTACTGTACGCTCAGAGTGCAAATTTGTGATCTGTGAGCAGTTAACAGAAGTATTTAGTAAGTCGGTTTACAATAGATTTGTGCCTATTTCTTGGAGGGATTGGCAAACATTGTTCCTGTATTTAAAAAAGGGTGACAAATGACTGTGATGAGTGAGGAAAATGGAGGAGAAATAAGGAAGGATGAAGTGAAGACAGTTGTTAAGATGATGAACGTAGGTAAGGCACCTGGTCTGGATGGATGCCATGCAGAATGTCTAAAAAAATGAGGTACAGTGATGGTGGACTGGCTGATGAGGTTATTTAATGTTTGCTGGAGAAAGGGTAGAGTACCGGAGGACTGGAGGAGTGCCTGTATAGTTCCACTTTACAAGGGAAAAGGGGACAAGTGTGAATGTAGTAGTTTCAGAGGGATTAGTTTGTTAAGTGTAGTTGGGAAGGCTTATGGGAGGATCTTGATTGAGAGGATTACGAGAGAAACAGAGGGAGTAATTGGTGAGGAACAGTGTGGATTTAGGACGGGTGTTGTGTAGATCAGATCTTTGTGGTAAGACAGATATGTGAGAAAGCTATAGGAAAGGGGAAGGATGTTTTTTGGGCTTTTATGGATCTGGAAAAGGTTTATGATAGGATAGACAGAAAGGCACTGTGGGAGGTTATACAGATATACGGGATAGTAGGAAAGCTTCTAGGAGCTGTCAAGAGTTTTTATGAGAGTCGTAGAGCTTGTGTCAGGATTAGAAATGGAGAGAGTGAGTGGTTTGAGGTAAAGGTGGGACTTCGTCAAGGATGCGTTATGTCGCCCTGGCTGTTCAACTTATACATGGATGGGGTAGTGCGAGAGGTAAATGCAAGGGTAGTGGGTCAGGGATTGGAGATGGTTAAAGAAAATGGAGAAAAGTGGGAGGTGAGCCAGCTGTTGTTTGCGGACGACACTGCGCTTGTGGCAGGATCTGAGGAGGGATTGAGGAAGTTGGTGACAGAGTTGGGAGAGTAACATATACAGTGGCCGCGAAAAGTTTGGGCGCGTAACAAATGTAAACACTTGTGACATTTAAATAATCATTTAAAGACCTATAAATGGCTTATTACATACCTTATTTACCAAACGATTTTCCTTTAAGCTTTATGACCTTCTCCAAACGTGCCGGGATGCATCTTGCCAGGTTTTGTATGTGTTGAGGAATAATATTATCCCAAATATCCTGTATTTCTGTTTTTAGCTTAGCTGTTTCTTAATTATATGCCATACGTGCTCAATGGGATTTAGGTCTGGAGAATTTCCAGGCCATTTTTTGAAGTAATCAACACCACAGTCTTCTAACCATTGGGTAACAGACCGAGCTGTGTGAGCAGGAGCTCCGTCCTGCATTAACCAACTAGCATTGCACTTTTCAAAACTTTCAGGCAGGTTATCACACAATAACTCGAAATAAGTGTGCTGATTTACACTCTCATTTTGTGCAAGAAACACTAAATTGCCAACTCCACCAAATGCAAAGCATCCCCACACCATAACACTTGCAGCATGTTTCACCACTTTAGCTGTATAGCGAGGGTCATTAGGGTCAGACCCCCTGGGGCGCCTCACACGCTTCGACCTGCAGCCCGACGACACCACAAACGTTGACTCATCACTCCACAATACTCGTTCCCAGTCTTCTAAGGACCAGTCCTTATATTTCTTGCAAAATGCTATGCGATCACGTATGTTTTTTGCACTTTGGAGGGGAAGAACTTTAGCACAGCAACTACGGTATTGTAAATCTTTGGCTAAATGATCAGAAATACATCTTACAGACACATCATGCAGCAGTGCAGGGTTATTTTCTTTCAGTTTTCGAGCTGTGAGCGTTGGATCTATATCTAACTGCCTCCTAATAACCGTAGAAGTACGATTTGATATCTTCCTTGGCCGACCAGAGCGATGCTTTGGAGTAGGAATGATGTTACTTCCTCCATCTCGAAATTTCTTGGTCTACTTTTGCACTTGACGCACTCCAATTCCCACACGAGTAGCAATATCTTTACACTTATAACCCTCCTTATAGAGGGTTATGATTGTAACAACTGTGTCTCTTCCCAGCTCTTTACCACTTCCCATTACGGAGATATCAAGGCACAAAAACAGAGACCACCGCAAAAAAAAGACTACTCCCCGTGAGAGATGTTTAGAAACTGACTCCACGTGACATCGAGTGCACCTAAACAGAGTTGCTAAGTAGTGCGTATTGTCTCGGCTAAATACGGGTACAAACGCTAGCATTGAAAAATAACGAAAAGTTTGGGCTGAAAGTTGTATTTTTCGCATGTTTTGAGTTTAGCTGAAAGTTGGGGAGCCTATAATTTTGCGCCCAAACTTTTCGCGGCCACTGTATACTCGTCTATAGGTCGAAATCTTAAGGATTTTTTTTTAGGCCAAAACCTAGGGGTCGACCTATACAACAACAACAACCTATACACAAGTAATAATCTTATTAGGTTGAAATCTAGACATGACAAGAAAGGCTAGGAAGAACTCTTACCTTTTCTTTAGGTTCAGAAATTAAAATATTTACCTACTAGTTACTACCAGTAAACAATGGGGACATAATACACGGTATGTACCAAAACATGTGAAATTCCTTCTAGATACGGTAACCCCATACGGAATATGATAAACACCAGGCACCAAAGCTGGTGTTTATCGTATTCCGTGTTCAGGATGTGATAAAGTTTACATCGGAGAAACGTCATGCAACCTGAATACACGAATACGTGAACACCGTTACGACGTCAGGCATGATGTCACCACCAATGCATGTGTGACACATAGAAACAAGAAAAACCATCTTATGGACTGGAAGAATGCAGAGCTGCTGATACGAGAACCAGACAAAATCCGCAGTAAGTGTTTAGAAGCAGCAATCATTCAAGGAATGAACACTATTGAACAAAATAGGGGCATGTTCAACATCTCGCCCCACATAATTCCCCTAATACCCATGGCCAGCAATTTTTTTTTTTAAATATTTAAACCACCCTTTGTGAACATTTTGCCCACGGACGTTTGGGCCAGCATTCTCAACCTTTCCCAGTGTTCAATCCCCCTCCTTTTCCTCCTCCTCCTCTCCCTTCCCCCTAATTCTTTTCTCTCCCCATTCCCTCCTTTCCCCTTTTGTAATCTCAAGCATATGTATCTCAACTTGTACTTGAAAAGGCTGTAATTAGAGAAACGTCATACAAATAAAGGCTCCGTCCTCATATGGTGTTTAACTTGTCAGTCTTGTCGGCAACTGCTACTTTCATGAAAAAAACAAAACAAAAAACAAAAAAAAACTTGGTAATCTGTTCAAGTTTTTTACTCTGCTGAAATGGCAACTTCAGTGAAACTTATTAGATATTAAAATCAATGAACTTGAAAAAAACATAAACCAAAATACATCAGAATTAATGAAGTGAAAAAACCATAATAATCAATTGCTATACCAGGCAAGCCATGCCACTTCAAAGCATTAAGACAGTGGAATGCTCACAGCACCAAAACAAAAACAAGCCACTCGACCTATACATGAGGTATATGGAAAATTCCAGATTTTTTGGCCAAAAATGGGGGGGTCGACCTTTACACGAGATCGACCTATAGACGAGTATATACGGTATGTGATAGAAGAAAGCTAAAGATAAATGTGGGTAAAAGTAAGGTGATGAGAGGTACAAGGGGTGAAAGTGGCAGTAGACTGGAAGTGAGCATAAAGGGAGAGCGACTGGAGGAAGTGGATAGTTTTAGATACTTGGGTGCAAATGTGGCAGGAAAAGGTGGAGGTAGAATGTAGATTGAGAGAAGCAAGTAAATGCCTTGGTGGATTGAAGAGTGTAATGAGGAATAGACATTTGGGGATGGATGCTAAGAGGAGACTATATGAAGGAGTGATTGTGCCAACAGCACTGTATGGGGCAAAAACATGGAACGTAAGAGAGGAAGAGAGAAGGAGTTTGAATGTGTTTGAGATGAGATGTCTGAGAAGTATGATGGGAGTTACTAGGCTAGATAGAGTGAGAAATGAGGAGGTGAGGAGGAGAACAGGGGTGGAAAGGGAGTTGGGAGATAGGGTTGATGAAAGAGTATTAGGATGGTTTGGACACATGGAGAGAATGAGTGAAGAAAGACTAGTAAAAGAGGTGTGGAAGGCAGATGTGGAGGGAGTGAACATGAGGGGACGTCCTAGGATGAGGTGGATGGATGGGGTGAAGGGGGCTTTGGGGAAGAGGGGAATGTCTGTTGAGGAAGGACGGGAGAGGACAGAAGACAGGGGTGAATGGAGAATGGTTGTATATGGATGATGTTGTGATGCATGAGGTAGTATGTGTGAGCAAAATTTGACGCAGCCCGAAGGGATTTCTCCTCGTCTTCTCCTTTTATGCATGGGGGGACGGAGAGGGGGGATCGCCGATTTAATGAAGCGGCCTTGCTGTGGATATGTTGTGTCTTGCGACACTGCTTCTGACCCAGGGCAGTGGACAAGGTGCAGGGATGACCCGTCATCCAGGAGGTATTAAGATAAGAGGGAGGGTGGAGGGGGTGTGGTGTATTTAGGGATGGAATGGGTGGGAATGATTTTATGCCTTTTCCTTTTTGGCTACCTCCCTTGTAAGGGGGAAAAAGCCTTGGTATATATATGACAAATATTCTATGCACAACTATAGACCAATCAGTTTAATGTTGGTTATAGGTAAAAAACTGGAATTGTTGAGAGTAAATACTATCAGGGATCATATTGAGAGGCATTATTTGATTTGTGACTCAGTTTGGGTTCACCAAATGTAGGTTGTTACTAATTTTTTATCCTTTTACAATAATGTCTACAAGGTGACAGATAACACTGATAGTTACAATGTTATATATCTTGACTTTAGCAGTGTTTATCAGGTGTGCCCCCACCAGAGAACACTAAAGTCAAAGCCTATAGTACAGGACAAATGGTGATAGAGTGGATTTGAGCATGGATTAGTAACAGAAAACAGTGGGTCACTTGTAAGTGTAAAATCCAAATGGGATAGTGTTACTAGTGGAGTTCCCCAAGGCTCAGTTTTGGACCCTAATTGTTCATTATGTATGTAAACAACTTGGAGAGTGGGATTAATAGTGATGGTTTTTGGACATTAAAATAAGATGCCTACTAAGTTGGGGAAAAACACTGCTTTGTTCGAAGTCAGTGAAATGAAAATGGACTATCATATTTCAAAGAGTAGTGTGTTAATGTAGGATTACACAACCCAGTAAATGTCACATTAGAGAAAACAATGTGAAAAGGAGTTGGGATTGTTGGCAAGTCCTGACCTTTAATCCAGGAATAGAATTAACAGGGCATTAAGATTTGCTAGGATGATCACAAACAAGAGCAAGAGTAGTTATTAAAATATTTAGCAATAGCTAAACCCATCCTTGGCTATGTGGTACAGTTTTGACTTCTGTTGTATTGAATGGATATTAAATCACAAGAATCAGTAGAGGAAAATGAACAGAATGATACAAGGGCTTAGAAATTTACTTTACGAAGACTTGCTTAGGCATCTTAACACACTCTCTGGAAAGACAAAGTGTGTGGGGGTGATCTCAGAGGTAGGCATTCAAACATGTCAAGGGCTTTAACAAGGGTGATGCAGGCAAGGTCATCATATTAAGACATTAGGGCAGGGCTCATGGTAATGATTTCTAAATTGAACAAATTCAGGTTTAAGAAGGAAATAGGCAAGCACTGGTTTACCAATAGGGTGGTTAGTAAATGGGAATAGACTTAGTAACCATATAGTGAGCACTGAAACTATTATTTTAAGATATGATAACTTTATGGTGATAATGGACATGGATGCCTTGTGTAGGCCTTATGGTCTCTTGCAGTTCATTCTTACGTCTTGTTAGGACTTCGCACTCTGTCAAGACACTGTGTTCTGTCCAAACCTAGCCTTGTGTTCATTTCACAAGAACAGCCTTTTTACCCACTGGCTTGTTGGGTCTATTGTGAAACCCTTCCCAATTTACACAGGCTCAGGACCTCCATAAAATCATGAGTGGAGAGGCCACTTCATGGTTCCAAAGCTGATGAAAGAAGACCGAGATGGTTTGGGCACATGGAAAGAACAGGTACGGAAAAACAAGCAAAAAGTGTAGAAGACAGAGGTATATAAAACTGGAATAAATTTTAACGCAACATTTACTTGACATTTTTGTTATTTTTATTGATATAGAGAATCTGTACAATAAATAATTACAATATTGACATAACTTGGTATACCTTATGTGTTACCATGTTCAGTGTAATTTAAATGAAATAATATCTGGACCTGATCACTTTGGTTCCTAGATCCATAGGTCTGCTGCACTACACAACATTTTCCACCTGATCAACATCTACCAAATCACATTTCACTGAAATCTGGAGTTGCAACAAGTCTTTCATCAAAATTATTTACATTCTAAAACATTTCCTCAACACAGAACTGGTAACAATATCATGAACACTTACCAAAAATTACCAGTCAGGCTTTAATTGCAAGTTCTCAATCCACAAGTGGGACACAGTGAAAGAAGCATCAGACCATCCTGAAGAGGTGATAACCACATATGACAGAACCCTCAGTCAAACACCTTGCCTCTCTGGTTCAAGAAGCACTTCAGATATGAAAAATACATTTAACTTGTTCCTCTGAAAGCTTCACTTGACACAAAGCACTTAATTCACTTCACCTGTAAGAATTTTCAACAGTATCACTTGCAAAAGCTTGATGTAGGTATAAACAATTGTCCTATGAACAGTTCAATGTGAACTCATCTTACTGCCTGATTTAAACTTATAACTTTTCAAGCTCTTATCAAGCAGTTGAAGATCAATTGTCCATTTCTCTTTATTTACAACTGTCACCCTGTGTCTAAATAATATGCTGTTGGTAAATGAAAATAAATTGGTTATTAAACTTCTCCAGAAGATATTGAAATTCAATTGAACATTTCCTGCTTTCCTACATGAGATCTACAACTATTACCTCTCACAAATACAAAGAAAACAGTATTACTCCCAAGCAAGTAGATATGTACATAAGCATACACAAAACTCGTACTTTGCACGTGCTCACACACTGATGTTCATGGCCACAGATTATTTCCTATTTAAATCTCTCCCTCTGAAGAGTTTAATCCACCCATCATTGGTACATCCATCCAGCTCCCCCAAAACAAAAAAGAAAATTTCCTCGTTCCTCTTAGAAACAAAGAATAAATCTCACCTCCCTCCTTTCCCCACACCTCCCCTTTGAAAATCCTCACTCCACGTTTTCGTTCCTTCACTTTCATCTTCTTCTACCCTTCACCCCATCCTCCATACCTCATTCCCACCAGCCCATCCACCTCCTCCAATACTATCTTCTAAGGACCAATGGTGGGTTCCTTGCAAGCTATGTGGGAGAGAATTATCCCCACGTATCTCCAAAACTGTCAACAATCTCACCTCCACCTGAAGATGCAACCCCAAGAAGACACTCTGTCGACCAGACTCAAGATATTTATCAAATTCAATTGTATTTCCTCCACATGTTCACACAAAGAGAGCTGATACCTAGAGACTATTTCCTCCCTTCAGCTACTGTAATCTGGTGACAAAGAAACATCCCATACCGATACAACACAGAACATTTCAACATTTCTTCCAAGACATTTCTAGGACCCATGGAATGTTACCAGCCACTGCAAGGCAGTGGGTTTTGAGTTGGTGAAAATCATAGCAACAACTGGATTAATATCTGCAATGTGTGAGTATTAGTGTGGGATAGTTTCCATGACACCAGATGAAATTAGGAGGAGGGGAGGAGTCACCAGCTGTTAGCATGCCTTGTGTTTACAGGTGGATGAAATATAGATGAAGTTGAAAAAAAGATCTTTAGCACAGACTGAAGACAGAGTCTGTTCCTTGTGACTATACCTCTGATATGAAGTAAAGAAATTGACAAGGTTTGAATACAATTGAGTGGGAAATAACTTTCTCTAATGTCCATCTTGCAGGACCGTCTCATGTAGGTACCTGTTGTCAGTCCCAGAAAACTTCCCAGCAGTCAAAAAGTTAAAAACTATCTTGACTAATGCTCTCACCAACTTATTTGCCATTTGGTTTTGTTCTGGATGTTACCAATTTCATTCAGTTAAGGAGAATCCTAGTGGGCAAAGAGTTACCCTTTTCCCCACTTACCATTGTTACACTTCCTCCTACCTTTTTCTATCCATTTTTCATTACATTTAACAATGAACTAGTACATCCTTATCTATATCTGACTACTACTTATCCTCTTCTTCAACACAGAATCAAATGGTTCTAGATTCAACCACTACACAGATGAGTGAACACATCATCCTACAATGCCTCACACTAAACCTCCCAAGACAATAACAATACTTTTCCCCTGGAAGAACATGGGCCCACCAAATGGCTATGGTTCTTCTGCGAGAGAGACCTGGGGGCAATGGATTGATCGATCAATTATATTTTTTTCAAACCACTATTCACCCTAAAATAATTTATTTCCCAGTTCTCAATTCTCTCTTGTTCCTAATTTTCTCTAAATTCCTTTTCCTTTCCTTCTAAGCAGCCAATACCCTATGGCAATGATTCTCTAACTGTGCCACTAGTCTCCTAAGTGTACTCTCTCTATTTACCCAAATTCAAAACATCTACTTCAACCCCTTAATGTATACATTAAAAATCTTCTTATTTAGCACCTTTAGGGCTCCAGTATTTTCTAAATAATGAATCCACTAGATTACCAAATACCAGAATTATATTTGCATAACAGATGTGTTTTCCCAAATTAAAGAGATACGTACCTATGCTTGTTTGTTTACTCATGCACACACATATACCTATCATATAATATGCTTCAGCATCTACCATACAACCCTAGCTTTTAAGAAAAGGAATAAAACTACATCCCTACTTTTAAGAAAAAGAAAAAAGAACGAGAGAGGATTATTGTTGCAAAACCATTAGCACATTCCCTGTGGCAGGAAGAAGTAGACTACTCTTCCTTTGGTCCCTTCAAGATTTGGATGCACAGAAGTGTGGCCCCACATGTACGTGGCAATATCACCCAGAAGAGTCTACAGTACTTAGTTGTAGAAGTGAAAGGCTTCATTTCCTCTCCCAAGTGGTCGGGGCACCCCCACTCCACTAAAACAAAAGGGGGTTCCTAGGGAATCAATATGGCTGATCTGCATAATAGTTACATAGTGGGAAGATCATGGCAGGCCCCATCTCTAAAAGGCTCCAACTCCAACAGGTTGGGACTTGGGGAGTCTGAACACAGGTCTGTTGGGGTAAAGTTAATCAGCTCTGCCCTCTGAGCTGCACAAAAACAACCCCAGTACCTCAAAGAGACGTACAATTCAGGATGAGAGCGGTGGTGGAAGGTGAGGAGCACAAACCAGAAGGTGCATAGAGACCTATGCATTTGGACCATTGGGCAGGAGTACAAAAGAAGACATGTGTGACTAGGAGGCTACATGACCCACAAACTTCCAATTACACCACCAGCATACATCAGTAGCAGTGTCATAAAAATTGGGTTTGTCACCCTGAAAGTGGTGGCACATATTATGAAAATGCATCCACAAGGAGCTGACACTTGAGTCTCTGGACTGAACCCACAATCTCCCTATCAGCTGGTGACATAGATCAAGACCCACATCAATACAATGGACAAATCTAACAATTCTTCCTGAAGAGATCTATGGAAGGGATTGTGAACTGCTGCCAACTACTCTGTGGGTTTCCAGTCAGCGAAACTCAAGACAACAATCACTTCCATCCTTGACTATTTGTGTTTGTCTGTGCAAATATAGTTTCAACAATGTATGTTACTTAACGCATATATACTTTTACATATATACATCAAATATACTCTTATGTGAGCACATATTCAACATACATCCAATCATGAATTGAACACCTACACACATACAGCTACGTGTATTTACCGAGGCCATTTTTTTTCTTGTTCTCAGATGTAAGTTAAGACACATATTGCACAGAGAATACTTAATTTAATTACTTTTCCACCTAAAAGGGAAGAACCTATTTAGTACTTATCTATAACAAGGGCCTCTTCCCTCTCACAAGATAGGTAGTCCTTATTGGTATAGTAGGTAGTCCTTATTGGTATATATTGGTATATTGCCCCATTGGTATATGTAATATATATTTCTTTGTAACATGAATTTTGTCAACTTTTTATCCTGTAACACAGCCCTGTCTTTCATAAGATTTACTTAATGCAATTGATAAAAAATGAATTCTTAAATGATGTTTCAGTTGTTTCCTAATAAAAGAGTAAAATTTACAGAGAGAGCATGTTGTTTTGTATTAGTGTATGTGTGTGTGTGTGTGTGTGTGTGTGTGTGTCTGTGTGTGTGTGTGTGTGTGTGTGTGTGTGTCTGTGTGTGTGTCTGTGTGTGTGTGTGTCTGTGTGTGTGTATTTACCTATTTGTATCTTATGGGAAGGGGAGCTACGCTTGTGGTGTCCCATCTCTGTACTTCACCATATCTAATTTGCCCTTAAATTCTTGTATTGTTTTTGCACACACTATTGTTTTGTCTAGTATGTTCCATACATCCATCACTCTGTGGGGAAAACCGTTTTTTTATTTTTTTTTTTATGTCTCTTCTATAACTGTCTTTTTTGAGTTTCTTTCTATGTCCTCTTGTGTTTGACAATAAAAGTGAGAGAGAGCCAGAGACAGGAGGATATTAATCTTTTGTGAAAATACCCAACTGAATATTTTCACAGAAATACATTGCAAAACAAATACAAAAATACGACAAAAAATACAAAAATCTACTCAAATATAAGGATATGTGGCCACAGATCTACACTAAGTTACTGTATGCAAGTGGGTTTGCACATAGGAAACCTAAACAAATTAACTTCTGAAATAATAATAATAATAGGAAAAAAGGATTACAAATTTAAATACTATTAACACTGTGATGCAGTCCTGTATAAACAAGACACGCCTGAAGCTGAAGTAAGAAGTGAGGGCTTGTGGAGGCGGCTTCCGTTTCTTGGCGAACACTTGCGGGCATAGATTTTTCAATTTTATTCATGAGAGATAACTGTCTTTTATAATACTGTCTTCTAACACACGCACTTAAGGTTATAATGTTCTTATATCTTCACTTTCAAACATTTCACACCTGAAATATCTATAACCTAAAAAATAAAAGCGGACTGAAAGAGCTGAAAAGAAAAACAAAGTACATTAAACAGAGAAAATTTATGGTTATCTATGTCTATGTTTCTTTTTTTTCTTTTTATGAGAATGTCTACGTCTCTCTCTTTCATAGTCCCTCTGCCTTCTGTGCTTCCTAGACTTCCTCCCCTTTTCATCATCATCATCATCACTGTCATCACTTGAATGAGCTCTTCTTCTGTCATCATCACTAGAACTATGTTCAAAGCTGTCGTCCACTCGTCTTTTTCGTCCGTGTCTGCTCTCATGACCTTTACTCCTTCTCTCACTATGTCTATCCCTTTTATGCTTGCTATGCCTTCCTCTTCTTCGTTTATGTCTCTCTCTTTTGCTCTTTTCCTCACTTTCACTGTCGTCGTCATTATCATCTTCGTCTTCATCATCGTCATCATCATCCTCGTCTTCGTCATCATCTTCATCCTCTTCATCACCGTCATCATCGTCACTATCTTCCTCTTCCACTCTTGACCTGCTTTCTCGTGGTCTATGAACCGTTCGAGTCCCACCAACCACCTTCCCGTCACCACCACTTGCACCAGCTAAACTCTTTGTGCGTGCCATCTCTAAAGGCCCAGTGGAGGAATGGGTCTTTGACAAAATCCCCCGTGCAATATTACACTTCAAATTCTGTTCCGTCATTCTACTCCCCACAATTCTGTCCATTGCCCGCAAATGATGAGAACCTTTGTTCTCGGATCCTCTCTCTTCGTTGGCGCTCTTTCTTGCTTCTAACCCAGAATGCATAAGAGATCTCGACTGTTCTTGCCGATGTTGTTCGGAAGCCCCACGTCTCTCGCTCAACCGATTTCTAAGGTCGTCATCATCAGGTTTCTCGGTTTTGATGACTACTTTTGGTGGTGGCTTAATTGCTTCCTTTTCTCGTTCATTTCTGCTCTTGGAAAATCTATCACCTTGCTCCACATGTCCCTTGAAAAACACTTCCCGATCACTTGCCCTTTGATTACTTGAACTCTTGTCTCTCTTCATAACGGCACTACTGACCTTCTGCTCCTTTCCTTGAAGTTCACGATAGTTTTCCTTTTCTGGGGGTTCATTGCCAGCCCGTGCATCTACCCTTGAACTCTCCTGTCTATGCCCTTGAAGATACTGTCTCCTTCCCAAGGTTCTCATTTGAGCTGAATTATGACTTTCTTTCTTGAGAAGCTTGCCTGCCACATCCATGTTTTTATTATCTGAACTTCCACCTGGAGTTCTCCTTTCCAACCTGCTAAAGACACTTGCATTTTCTTTCCTATCCATGTAATTCCGGAAAGGTTCTACCGCTGCTCCCTCAATCCTTTCCTCTTTCTTCCTTGGATACTTCCTCTCCCTGCTTGAACGCTGTTCACTGTATCTCGCACTTTCACCCTCCCTCCTTGAGGGTAATCTGTTATCAGAGTGTCTCCCTTGACTATGCTCTCTTTCCTCCGCTCTCTCTGATCTTCTCTGAGCAAGGCTTCTGTCCTGTGGACCACCACCACCACCACCACTACCCCTAAGCTGGTCCTGGTCCATATGACTGCATCCACTACGATTCTCCCAACTTCTCCTCTCTTCTTGCCCCAAACGTACTCCTCGCCCGTCCTCGTGCAACCTCATCCTTGACCTATTTCTTTCCTCAGGATCATTGTCTTTGTGAAATCCTCTCCTCTCATCCTGTTCCATTGCTCTCTGTAGACCTCCCTTTCTTTCAATTTGTTCCATGGATCTATGCATACCTCCTCGCCGGTCATCCGGATCCATTCCTCGAAGGTTTTGTCTACTGTCCTGCTCAGTGCCTAAATTTCTACCGTGATAACCTCTTCTCTCACTTTCCATCAGGTCAGGTAATGGATATCTCCTTTCTTTTCTGTCTTTGCCTTCTTCACTCCTCTCCCTTTCTTCATTCTTCTCACGATCTCTTCTGACATGATTTTCATGCCTGCTACCAGGAGCTTCCCTCCGAACACCTGTGGAGTCTCTCGATGTGCCATAATCTCTTTGAGCAGCATTGTTATTTCTGCTTGCTGAATCTCTGTGGGAATCCTCTCTTCTTGTATTTACGTCTCTTGAATCATGATCCTTCCTAGGCCCTGAATCATGATCCCTTCTGGATGCTGAATCTCTTGGCATATCATGGTCTCTCCTGGTCCCTAAATCCCTTGAGATGTCATGGTCTCTTCTAGCCCCTGGGTCCCTCAGAGGATCCTCTCTTCTTCCACTAGGGTCTCTTGACATTTCAATATCTCTTCTAACTCCTGGTTCTCTGGGATTATCATGATCTCTTCTACTCCCTGGATCTCTAGGACCATCGTGGTCTCTCCTAGTTCCCACACTGCGAGGTACATCATGATCCCGCCTCATCCCAGGATCTCGTGGATCTCTAGGTTCTCGAGGATCTCGTGGAGGACCATCATGATCTCTTCTAGCTCCTTGTTCTCTTGGTCCTTCATGATCCCTCCTCATGCCCGAGTCTCTTGAAGATTCGTGATCTCTTCTCCTTGCACCTGGATCTCGTGAACCTTCTCTATCTCTTCTTCCAGCCGGATCCCTTGGAGCTTCATGATCTCTCCTTGAACCTGGATCTCGGGAAACCTCGTGATCTCTTCTGGGTCCTAGGTCTCTTGAAACACTTGTCTCATGGGATGCTTGTATGGATAAGTTTTCATCCAATCTGGGCCCGGGATGAGTGTTAGCATCTAGGTTTCTTCTGGCTGCCTGTTCTCTTCGACCGTCACGTCCTTCTACTTCATTTTCGGGTGCAGCTGTCTCACCTCGTGATTCCTTCCTTTCCTTGAGGGCCTCCCGCTCTGCAACGCTGGTGAAATATTTGTGGTACATTTCATGATATTCATCCATCATACTTTCGTCACATGTGGCAGAGTCGTAGTACCCCCTGGGGGCCTTGTAAGAATCCTCATAGTATCCTGGTTGACCATAATAATTCCCTACTCCTCCTCTTCCTCTGCCCTTCCAAACTCTTCCTCGACTCCTGAAACCACGAGGAAATCTACCCCTAAATCCAGCTCGACCTCTTGGATATTGGTGCTCAAACTGCTGGTACGCGAAGTATGCCTCTTCGTCTCTATACTCTTGATAACGGGGATGGTGCCTGTAATAATATGCCTCGTCCACGTCTTCTTCTTCGTCGTAATTCTGCTCCGGTTCACTAGAAAGGTCAAGGTCACTTTCTCCAAGTTTCTCATAGTCTATGTCTTCTTCCTCCTTTTGCTTCTCGCTGTCTGACCGATGGCTATGATGTCTTTTGACTCTTTTGATTTTACTTCTACTACGGCTTCTTCTGCTCCTGCTTCTACTGTGGCTACGCTTGCTTCTACTATGGCTCCTACTTTTGCTTCTGTCTCTGTCTCTGGATCTCCTTTTACTACTTCCTCTTGATCCACTCCTCTCCTTGGACTTAGACTTCCCCTTTCCTCTTGAATGCGACCTCGAGCGAGACCTAGATCGTGACCTGGATTTTCTCGACCTTGATCTTGAACGTGATGACGATCTTGACCGCCTTCGAGACCTAGACGATGAACGCTCACTTCCTTCCTCGTCACTGAACTTCCTTTTGTACCACGTTGTTTCCACTTTGGGTTTTTTATCTTCAGGTTTCTTTCCCTCTGTCCACTCTTTCCCACCCTCGTATCGATTGTACGGCCATCGTCCACGGAACCCCCGACCACGGTCCCTAAAGCCGTGCCCTCTGTCCCTGAAGCCCCTGCCTCTACCACCCCTTACACGACCCCTTCCCCATCCTCTGTAACCATCCTCATAGTAGTTCCAGTCGTTGTAGTAGTATTGATCCTGATAGCCATAATGTTCATCATATTCTTGGTAGTAGCCCTGTTGATCCTTGTACTGGCCATGCTGGTAGTTCTGCTGGTTCTGGGATGTCCATTCCTCCCCTTCCCGTCTTCTGCCTTCCACCTCATTAGCCTGATCCATCCGCAGTGTACCTGGAGTACATAAAATTTTAGCACATGACTTGTGCACAAAGTGTAATTTGGCTTAAGCTAAATAAAAAAAAATAAAAAAATGTCTAAGACTTTTTGAGGTGTGAAAATGGAAAAAGAAAATAAAAGAAAAACGACTACAACAAAAATAGCTTTTCTAAATACTGTCCATGGGATCACTGGCACAGTTAATTAACTGCACATGTGAGACATATCACATGCACGAGCTAATTTCTTAGTATTACATCTGAATATTTTATATACTCATCATCCACAAACTGCCTTAGCTACGTGCTACTCACCTGGATATAGCCTTATGTCTATCTGCAAGGTGAAGCCAGCTGGCTTTTTACAGTGATTTACCTGTTGCTTTCCCCTCAATCTTATAATCCTCTAAAGAGGACTCAGAGGAAGATGAAGATGAAGATGATGAGGATGTGGAAGATGAACTGGAATCGGAAGAATCTGAATCCCACGATGAAGATGAAGAATTGGCTGAACTAATCTCGGACAGCTGCTTCTGTAAGTATACATAAAAAAACAAGGCAATGTGCCACATCAGAAACAGGTTGGCACCTATGTCAGTTTAGCAAATATCAAAATGTACACCACATTTCTTACTTTATCCAGTCTTGTAACCCATATCATATTTCTCAAACACTCATCTCAAAACCATTCACTCTTCCTTTCCATCTATAACACCATAGGTCTCTTCCTCCATAAAAGAGAGGTAACCAGCCAAGGCATGCACCCATCCACATCCATTCCATTCCCATCCGCCACCCATTTGTTTTCAACTCGTCATAACTCCCCGAGGATGAAGGATCATCCACCTCCTGCCCAACCTGAGTCAGAATCAATGCAGTTATTCCTTTCTGCTTCTCTTGTATCAAAGGTCACCAAACTTTTTTTTCACAGCAGGCCAGATGACTGAGAGAATGACAAGTGTGGGCTGCATAACCATTTTGTTTGATGCAGTACAGTGAATACACAAAAAGTTTTAGAAAAAAAAAAAAAAAAAATCAAACAATTTTTGACATGTTCAGTGCGGTGTCAGTATGGACGAACTGACCTTGCAGGCCGGTTTGGTGACCTCTGCCTTATATTCAAACTCTCTGCCATACTGTGATGTGGGCACCACCACTCCTTCATATAACATTTTTTTTTTATCCATCCCCAAATACTAATTTCTCATCAACTTTTCATTCCATACAGATATTTCCCTGTCACCTTTACTCCATAATTCATGTTCACTTCTACTCCTCCATTCACTGCCACATGTGACCCCAAATAATTAAAACTCTCCACTTCCTCCAAGCTCTCAACTTTTATAACCATATCCAACTTACTACTAAACATTTCATCACTTCATTTTTGTACACTCTTGCCAACAGCAAGATGGGCCAAGGGCATGGTTCATTAAATTCCATGCTACAAAGTGATAAGGGGCACCATACTAGCCTCCTGATAGGGGGAGTTTTGTGACATCAAACTGAATTATCATCATTATCACTTTTGTATACATTTACTCTCAACTTTCTTCAAATACCCATCCAAACTAGACCACCAATTGCTTCAGTCTCTCCCTAAAATCAGCCACAATCCCAGTGCCTCTGGAAACATCAACTGGCTCACATACCATATCCCACCATTCTCAACCACCTACTCTTAACCTACGGTGCAGTAATACATACAGACGCTCCTCAACTTACGTTTTAGTTACGTTCCGAACGGCCGAACGTAAGTTGTTACTGTACTATACATCCATAAATTCTATTGCCGTATCTTATAAAACACACCTAAATCATTAATTATACACATAACATTGTAAAATAATAACAATTTCAAATAAATTAAATTCAAGCAACATAAATTGCGATGGTGGAGGATGAGGGGGAGGATGAGGATGAGGATGAGGCAAGGCACGTTCAGTCTGTCGTTTGTGCCATGTAAACAATGGACGCAGTATCATGCGTAAGTATCGTTTGAACTACGGAGAGCGCGCTAAACTAAAGAATTCACTAAAAAAAAAAAAAATTACATTTTTTTTTTACAGTCAGTTCAAACATAAAATCGAAAAAACGTAAAATGAATGAACGCAAGTAGAGGAGCGTCTGTATACATGTATTACTGCACCCTAGGTTAAGAGTTGGTGGTTGAGAGTGGTGGGGTGCAGTAATAATTCTGCAAAAGCACCAAATTTTAGTTTAAAGGATTATGGGACTTACATTGAACAAAATGCAGTAACTGAAGGTTTTACGTTCAAGCCTACCTTGCCATGAATGGCTCGTAACACTTTGGCGCGTTGCTGCTCCATTCGATCTTGTTCGTAGCACTTGTAGGAGCGCACTAGTTTATCTCGCAGTAGCTTTTCCTTACTTGCCATTTCACCTTCCTCTACTGGTTCCTTCTGCTACAGTAAGAAACAAGTGCAAAATTCTTCTTAGTCTTTGCATACTAAGCACACATGCAAAAAATCTGCAGATACACATACAGACTTATATAATGCTGTATGGGTGCATATTTCTTCAAAGAATGTACAAATATGAAATAAGGAGAAACATAAAAACATCAAGAAATTGCATTTTTTTTCCCAAAGTTTCTATGCAGCAGTTTAGTTAGGAAAATGAGTTATAAGGCTTACTGTGACACACCACTTATAAAGACTAAAGCCAGGTCAGTCTGAAAGAGATATGTTTGTATATACACATACATTTGTACTCCTATGTACTGTGTGTGTGTGTGCTTGTACATGCGTGCACATATGTGTTTATGCATTATATTCACAGAAAGTGTTAGGGTAATTTTTTGTAGACAAATTATATTTCCCATCTGCTTTGCAACAGATTTACATGTCTTCATACACAAACACAAACATTACCTCCTTGTCCTTAGTCTTTTTGCTATCCTTTTCTACACTTTGTTTATCCTCATCTTTCATCTGCATGCTTTGACTGTGCTTAACCATCTTGAAAACACAAAAATAAGGATTACAACAATAAGATTAGACTATGGTTTCAACAAGTTTCATTCTTGATGAAAATATATTATGAATTATAAAAATTACAAAAGTAAAACTCTTTCATTTCACTAAACAAAAGTTCACGTGAACAGGAGCCTACCTTAATACGTTCACACAATTCGTCTAAGATACGAATACTCTCCAACTTGCGCTGTGCAATTAACAACTTCCTCTCCTCTAGTGCAATCTTGTTGGCTAACTTTTTATCTTCCTCCTCTTCCTCCATTTTCTTCCGTTCTTCTTTCTTCATAATACGCTTCTGACGTCTTTTCTCCTCTCTGGCTCTTCTCCTCAACATTTTCTCTTTCTTTTTGGCCTCTTTTTTCTCTAATTTTACTCTCTCTTCTTCTTCCATTTTCATTCTAACCAAAATAAGGTAAGTTTTAATTCACATGATGGAGGTCATTAACCCACTAAATTCTTGGGACTACTTTGAACCCACTATCGGAGAACTAACCCTTCTCGCCAGCCAGATGCTTTGACACAAATACTCTACATCTTAAATGTAATGCAAGAACTTATCATCCTACCTTTCTCCTCATAAGACTGAATACAAACACAATATGACTGGCAATGCCAATAGATAAAAAATGGCAACTTTAACTCGGTGAACATAAAGGAGAATTCATGGATGGAAGACTTACTTTGCTATGAAACAAGATTCAGAAATTAGACAATAAAAAGATAAGCTATTTTTTGATTAACAAGGTGCAACCTATGTATTGTCATGACCATTACAACTTGAACATTGTTGTAATGCCTATATGTGCACTTGTCGGCCAATGCAAAGCCCACACACACACAAAAATAAAAAATAAATAAATAAAAAATAAAAAAATAAAATAAATAAATAATAAAAATAATAAATAAATAAATAATAAAAAGAATAATTAAATAATTATAATAATAATAAACTTTCCCTATTATAACAGTGGTGGCCTATAGTTGTAACAATTATGATGATTCGGCTTAACATTGTGAACTCCTCCCCCCTATCATGGGGGATTTCCCTAACTTATCTATATACCAAAAGGCCTCTTCCCCCTTATAAGAGAAGTATCCAGCTAAGGCAGGTCATCACCCTTCACCCATCTTATACCTATTTGCTGTCACTTCTTAGTTATTTGTCAATGAGGAGTTATCCCTGTTCCCTACTGACCTAACAAAGCAAACATGCTAGACAGCACCTCCACAGCAGGGCTTGACAACTAAGGCTGGTTTACCCCCATCACTTCACTGCATGGTGACCTTGCCCCCATCCACTTTCACTCTATAAATTCCTGAGTGGATGTGGAGGAAGGGTAATCATGTAACGAAGCAATGAGGGTAAACCAGCTTCAGCTATTGGGTTTTGCTAAAAAGGTGCTGTGTCCTGCTGAACTGTTTTTGTCCTAAGTTGTGGGCAGGGACAAGGACAAAACTTCATCAACAAAGAGCTAAGATGGGTTCTGAATGGGTTAAGGGTGGGTGTATACCTTGACTAGTCCACTCCACTTGTACAGGGGGGGGGGGTTGTTATGTATATCCACAGGAAGCTAAGGTAAAAGGGACAATATGGGACCAATGATGGGTACCTACATGTGATGGCCATGCAAGATAATCAACAAAGCAGCCCTTTTCAAAACCCGTCCATCAAGAGGTGTGGGCCTGAAGGGGAGACACCCAGTCTCTGGTCAGGATCTCTATCAACTTCAGCTGTATTTCTAGCACTTTTTCAATTAATGAGAGCAGACAATTGGTGACTATGCCCCTCACCCTACCACTTTCAGCTGATAACATAGAAACAGCCCCACACTAGTCCAAAATCAGACAATATAATTTTTTCCTAGACATCTGTGGGAGGGCCTATATACCACTACCAGCTACTGTGAGGCAGTGGGTTTTCCATTTAGTGACACTAAAGGCAAATATTAAGGGGAAATTAATGGGTGTTTCATGGGAGAATGGCGGGTGTGCCTTGACTACAGTAGACCATACCCTTTATATGGGGAAAAGGGCTTTTTAGTATGTTTCTATAAGTTTGTATAAACCAAGGACTACTATTATATAGTAGTCCTTGGTATAAACATATATACAGTATATACCAAAGGCCCTTTCCCCTACAGGATGGTGAAGTCAGAGTACATACACATCACTCGCACACACAAAACCCATTCAACCATCCTCCCATCTCCTCACTGCAAGATTAACAGGCCATTCTCACCCCCCATAACACTGCTCAGGTCTACTCGCTTAGTAATGTCAATCTAACCTTGCAGCTTCTTTCCTCATTTCTTCAAGTTCTTTCTGCTTTCTCATCTTCTCTTCTTTTTCTCTCTCAAGCATGATTAATTTCTCTCTCTCTGCTAATCTTTTCTTGATTGAATATTCCGACATGTGCTTGCTTCGATCAAAGTCCACCTGCATAGAAAATAAAAGAAACTTTTATGATCTTCTTACACGAATGGATGTGAGAGTCAGGTCCTATTAGTACATACATACATATACCAAGGGCTTTTTTCCCCCTTATAAGGGAGTTAGCCAATAAATAAAGGCATAAAAATCACTCCCACCCATTCCATCCCTATCACACTCCCCTCCCCTCCCTCTTATCTTGTAATTACCTTAAAAAAATATCCTAACTTTTCTAACCTGTAAACTGCAAGTTGTCAAGTAACAATCAATATAACTGACAGCCGTCAACTGTTGACAGGCAATTTCTGAATGACCTGTTTAATATTGTGTATGTGGAGGTTGTCTGTCTGTACAGACCCACAGTAAACCAGACTGTTTGACCCTCTCTACTCCTCCCTCCTGCAAATGGCTCCTTTTATGCCCTCCTGTCACCCTTCTGACCTTCAAAAGCTTTTAAGTATAATGAATATATATCATACACATAGTATGTGGCTATATCTACACCGTATCTATATGACTTAAAAGTTACTACTGTATTTATCATGAGGAAGAGGAGGAGGAGGAGGAGGGTGAGGAAGCAGAGGAAGAAAAACAGAGGGAGGAAGGTATGTTTACACATACACACAAATACCAAAGGCTTTCTCCCCCTTACAAGGGAGGTAGCCAAAAAACAAAGGCATAAAATCCACTCCCACCCATTCCATCCCCACATACTCCACTCCAATTCCCCTCCCTCCTTCCCTCTTATCTTGGCTCCTCCTGGATGACAGGTCATCCCTGCATCTCGTCCACTGCCCTAGGTCAAAAGCAGTGTTGCAAGACACCAAATATACACAGCAAGGCTGCTTCATTAAATCAGTGACCCTCCCCCCTCTCCATCCCCTCATGCAGAAAAAGAGGAGATGGGGAGAAATCCCTTCAGACTGCATCAAATTATTTTTTAACACATGCTCCTTCACCCCCATCCACTCCCTTTCATGCATCAGTGTTATCCATACACAACCATTCTCAATTCACCCTTATGTCTTCTCCCATCCTTCCTCAACAGACATTCCCCTCTTTCCCAATACCCCTTTTACCCCATTCATCCACCTCATCCTTGGTTGCCCCCTCATATTTACTCCTTCTACTTCTGCCTTCTACATTTACACAAATATATATATACACATATGTATGTATGCATATATGTATGTTACCATAGAAATCAAAACCTTACTTAGCATTTTTAAGATAACAAGGAATGTGGATACTAACCTTGATGGTAGCACTCCAAGACTTTTCACAATTTTCATTTTTATGTAGTAGTTTCATTCCACGCAATGCAGTCATACACTTCACAAAGCCAATGTACTCTTTAAACTGCACATACGCTTCAAAGAGTAAGTCTTGCCTGTAGTTGAAAGTGTTGATACCATTGATGGCCTTTGACATTTTGTTACGGTACTGATCTAACATTGGTATGTCTATGGCTCGTATCTCTCCATACATTTCCATAACCTCCCTAACTATGTATTCACTAGGTCTTGCATCCGATTCTTCAGTCTTCTGGGCAAACCATCGACATGGGAGATCCTGAAATGAGCATCTGGTCAATAAAATTCTCCACATTCTTTCATAAACAGGTACAACTTTGCATTTTTTCTTTCATAATGTTATCTATTTTCAAAAGAACTATGAAACAAATCTTGTCTTTAAAATAGTTTTTCAAAGACTTTTTGTTGAAAATATTTGTTGTATGCCAGAGAAGAATGACCAAAATGATACATGGACTCAGAAATTTGCCTTACGAAGAGAGGCTTAGGCACCTACACTTACACTCTCTGGAAAGACGCAGTGTGGGGTGATTTAATACAAGTGTTCAAGTGGATCAAAGGCTATAACAAGGGTGATGCAAACAAGGTCATCATAATAAAACAACAGGGCAGGACTCGCAGTAATGGGTATAAACTGGACAAATTTACATTTAAGAAGGAAATAGGCAAGAATTGGTTTACTAATAGGGTGGTCGATGAATGGAATAAACTTAGTAACCATGTAGTAAGCGCTGAAACTATCAGTTGTTTTAAAAAACGATTAGACAACTTTATGGATGGGGATGACAGGTGGTGATGGATACGGAGCTGCCTAGTGTAGGCCTTATGGCCTCTTGCAGTCTCCTTTATTCTTATGTTCTTTCCATTCTAAAACAATATACAATGCCATATTTTGGTGATGACATAAGGAAATTCAATAAAGTGCCTTGCCATGCAATACCATGCTCACATTTTCAAACAAGGTGAACCTATCAATAAATTAAATTTTTTCCTCTGATTATGGAGTCATTTTAGCTTTACAAAAGACCTACAGGAAACAAGTACATAATAATATTTGGTTTTATGTCATAACACCCTCTAAGAGTGGTCTAAGATAGTGCCTCTTTAAGCAAGGAATTTAATGTAGTATGCCCTTGTTACAAACTCACTTGCTGCCAGGCAGACTTATACTGCCACCACTCCTGATCTCTACCTAAGTAGAGACTCTCTAAATCACTCGCCTTACAAGTACCCCAATTTAATAATAATAATAATACATACTAACAATAGTCATAGTAGTAGCAGCAACAGTAAAATAACTAACCTGAATATGAACAGTATCTGGTCGTTCTCCTGGCTTCATCTCATTCATGTGCTTTGCATCACGGAAGTAGGAATCCCAATCGTACCGAGTTGGGAAGGGAATCTTAGCTTCTGTGGCACGGATCTTCAGGAGCTCCGAAAAGCCAGTCAATTTCAAACCCTGTTAAATTAGAAATTAGTCGGACCAACTTCTAATAAATTTTAACATGGTAAAATATTTTATAACGTTTGGTCTGGCTAGTGCCTATTTTATTATAATTATGGATTGCTCTCAGAAAGAAAAGGACTAAACTATACCAAACAACTTTCACTATAATGGCACAATTTAATCAATTGACTTCTTGCTCCAAAACTGAAGGACCAAAAACAACAAAAAACATACACACATACAACAATATTATATAATGTCTAACCTTTTGATCAATTTTACTGATAACTTGAGTTAAGTTATTTCGGTTTTCTATTTCCGCATCAAATCGCAGAAACTCAAGGGTGCTTTTTGTCACTTTCATGACAATAACAACCTCTGGCTGTACTGCTGCCCGGAGCTTTTCCATTACCTGTACACAGGATATAACAAAACAGAATTCTTACATCAACCATATCCTTTTCATGTGGTTATCCTCATATGTTTACCACTTAAATATATTATGAAAAAATTAAAAAAGAACACCATGTAAACAAGTTTTTATAACGTGCACACCTTGTATAAAAATTTATAAGAAAACTTCATGTCCACTGTAAATATTCCATACATTCATAACACCAAATGATACCTAGCCATATGGGCAGTCATAGGTGGATACGTACCAAGTTTATGCTTAGTTTTACTTCTATGCATTATAATGTCTTTTTCATAAAAATAAACAAATTACTTCATCCTCCCTGGCTGCTGGGCAACAGGCAACATGATAAGCTAAGGGAGAATTCTTAATTCAACCTTTTATTAAGTGGCACAAAGAGGTACAATCTTTAAGAGGTAATAGAATAAAACAGACAAGAGTGTTTGTAAAAAGTGGGGCAGAAGGGGTGTCTACTGATTCATTTTTATCTCTATCTAACTCCACTTACCTCCCAGTTGGAAATAGACTGTCCCGACTTCAGCTGTGGCAGAGTTACTGTGATGCTGATTCTGGCAATGGGTTTCAGGTACAGGCCCCGGGCTGCAGACAGGGGATCACAGTCTGTGATATCTGTACAGCTCTGTAACTTCCTCTCGCCCTCCATCTTGGCATATGTAGTGTCTGGGAAAGAAAAACAATGAATGGGAGTGAGACTGATGTATGGTTTAACTCATCCACCATTTATAAGGGTTAACAAACCTTTTGGTATACATGTACATACATATACACATATCTATCTATATCCCAAGGGATTCTTCCCCTTGTTAACCTCTTATCTTAGCTCCTCGTGGGTGAGGAGTCATCCCTCTCTCCTGCCCATTGCCTGGATCAGAAGCAATGCAGCAAGATGCAGTACATCCACAGCAAGGCCATTTGCTTGCACACACACACACACAAAGGTGGAAACAAGGAAACACCACTAAATTATAGGCCAGTATCACTAACCAGCACAATAGTGAAATGATGTGATAGGATCATGAAAGATCAAAGGACCAAATATCTTGAAAAGATGAACATTCTGACAGAGTTTGGCTTCAGATCTGGATGGCTGTGCATCTCAAACCTTTTAAGCTTTTACTCGAGAGTGATTGATGTGATGCGAGAGAGAGAGGGGTGGGTGGACTATGTGTACCTTGACCTAGAAAAGACATCTAATGAAGTACCTCACAGTTGGCTTGTGTGGTAATTAAAGCATGTTGGAGGACTGTGAGGCAAACTACTAGAATGTATTAAAGACTTTTTCAAGGAAAGATACATGAGGGCAGTAGTACAGGATAAGATGTTCAGTTGGAGAGCAGTAAAGAGTGGAGTTCCACAAGGTTCAGTGCTTGCACCAATAATGTCTCTTGTCTATGTCAGTGATGTGATGGAAGGAAGAAGCTTTGCCAACAAGTTTGCAGATGATGCAAAAATCACGAGAAGAGTGAAAAATGAGGATGACAGTAGAATATTGCAAAAATGTCTAAATACTATTTTTGCATGGAGTCAAGAATGTGAAACGAAGTTCAATACAAAATAATGCAAACTACTGGAAATGGGCAAAAGCAGCAAAAGGCCATCCTTAAACTATTCCTTGGGGGCAAACCCATTATAAAAGCAATAAAGGAGAAAGACATATAGATGCATAAATATGTAGAATAGCTTAGGTGACATAGCCCAAGCTCAAACAATACCCAAGTTTAAATCTAAATATGATGACTGGAACTCACAGATATAGATTTAGTTGGAACCATACAAGAATTTGAGTCTAGGCATGTTAGAAAATTAGAGAATAGGAGACAGGACCCAATGAGCATTACTCTCTTCTTTTATACTACAATTAGGCAAATACACACATGTATACATCAATGATGAAAAATGTAGTTACACACTTATAAATAGCAACTAATACCAGTCGGAGCAGAAGAAAAGACTATGGGTTGTCGTTATATTCTCACTGCTAACTGCAGTTGAAATATAGACTATATAGACTGCATCTCCAGTCCTTTTTTTCAGTTTCAACTGTGGTATTAGTTTATATATATATATATATATATATATATATATATACACACACACACACACACACACATGTACAGATGTAAATTTTAATAGAATGCATTACTATGATGCCTTAGGAATAGCAAACTATAGCTATTATTATTCTTCAAAGTAAGAATTATACTGGTCACTGTATTAAATCAGCCAATACCCAGAAGTGGCTGACCACCTTATACTACAATGGCCTTTCACAACACAAAATATCTTCACTTAGTAACTTGAAAGTTGAACTAGTAACCATGACTAGTATCCTGGAGTCCACAGGTCTCACACAATATTGAATTGGGGCAATGGAGTGATTGTTTTTGTTTGTTTGTTTGTTTGTGTGTGCACGTAAAAACACATACATGACTGAATAGCGTAGTGGTATCACACTCAACTACTAATTCTGCAATATGAGTTCAAGCCTTGCCCAGGGTCGAAAATTTCAGCATCACTGCACATTTATTCTGGTGGACAAAGATTTATGTGTGATTCACCATGGTCTTGGATCGCATGTTGGACTCATGATTGACAGCTATTTCCCTCCCAGAAGAGAGCTCAGAGCTCATAAATGACCGATCTATGGGTATTGCTGTGACCTTACATGCATACACACCCCCACAAGAGTTGGAGTAACGAATCGCAGTGCAGCAATACTGAATTATTTCAGCCCTGGGTAGGATTCAAACCTGGACCACTGTAGTGGCAGCCACAGATGCTATCACTGCATTATGCAAGTCATGTGTGCATGCATGCATGTAAGGTCAAAGCATTACCCATAGATTGGTCAATATACAAACTCTCGAGCTCCCATCCAGGAGGGTAATAGTTGTTGATCATAAGTAACATCCGATCCAAGGCCATGGTGAATCCCACAATGTGGAAAGGAGAACAGAATAAATCAATCAATATGTTAGCCCTGCTCTCTCCTGCAGGAGACCTGGGACCCTTTGGGAACCAGTCACAGCCACTAATTCAGTTCATACTTCACTCAATGAAGATTTGGTGCATCTGTCTGGGAACAGGAATGCAGAGCCAGAGGTATTGAATAAAATATAAAGCCAAAGCTACAATACTTACACTCTCAGCCTCCTAAATAACCTTCGAATCAATGAAGAATGATCTTGCTTGATATGTTGATTCTACTTTGGTAATTGAGGCCATTTTCCAGTCTAAAAAATAAGAACAAATACACAAATAAATATTAAACGATCAATCTACCTACCAAAAAGCTTGTTCAATCTTATATTGGGAGTAACCCACCATGGCATACAACCACCCTTTTGAACTCTGAACATAAGTGAAAAAATAATTTTATTTGGTTTAATGTCATGCACTACCCCTTTCAGAAAGCTAGGACAGTGCCTCTCTTTGAAGGATTTTTTTGAATCGGAGAATTGAATTTAACATCTTACAAAAGACTTGCTTGCCAGCAGCATTCAAACCACCTCTGCTCCCAACCTGTGTTACAAGTAGCAACAATAACCTTTACAGCCAGCGAGGAGAAAAAAAAAAAAAAAAAAAAAAAAAAAAAAAAAAAAAAAAATAAATTAATGCCTGTTCCCTGTAGTTTTACAGACTGGAAATCTAAAGCCCCATTGTGGCTGGCACCCACCCCTAGATCCTACCATAGAACTCTCTGGGAAGACACTTGTTGCATTTTTTTTTTTACCCCATTCAGCAACTATAGAGCAACCTCCAAACTGTGATTGGATAATATATATATCTTTTTCATCTTCTTGAACTATATGGTTAATTTACGCCAATATGGAAGGAATGGTACCAAATGTGGGAATGCAGCCAACCACCCTAAAAGGTTTAGGCTTTGCTTCATCCTGGGCAGTCTGGCACATTCTCAATGAGTAAAGACATTGTTCCACAACTCTTTCTCCCGGCAATGACCAAGGCTGTAGGATATTCTACCAAGTATCAGTGGAATGTAAATTGAATAAATACAGGTTCCTTCAAAAGGAGGCTGGAATCTGGCTGAACACCATGCCTGATGAACTATCGATTCCTGGATACCCCTACAGCCATCACAACACCCATCAATAAATACAGTAATCTGAGAAGTTCATCTAAATACAGGAGACATTAGAGTGGAGGCTCAATTTAGTTCAGCCAGTAACAGGCGAATCCCACGTATGTAACAAGAATTAGTGACAGTTTTTGATGGATATTCTACCAAAAGTAAAAAGTGGGAAAAAAAAAAAAAAAAAAAAAATCTGCTGTCACCATAGCATTGTTTATTATTTTTGATAAACAAGGCAAATTCTTTAAGATTCTTGCTAATATTTGGCAAAACCTTCTCTGTCCTGGCATAACCTAACTTAATCGCCAAAACACTACTTGACCTTTTTTCATAAAAAATATGGAATGCTTGTAGATGGTTTTGATCTTATCACTCCACAACTGTATGATCAAAGTAGTATGTTGCACTACAATTCCCATACTATGAAAAGTTTATCTATACATCAAGGGCCTTTTCCCCTTTATAAGGGAGGTAGCCTAGTCAAAAGGCACATACCCACACCCACCCACCAACCTTTCCTCCCTCTCATCTTAGCTCCTTTTGGATGAAGGGTTATCCCTGTCTCCTGCCCACTGCCCGGGGTCAGGAGCTACACATGTAAAAATCTATCTATATACCAAGGTCCTTTACCCCCTTATAAGAGAGGATCTTAGTTCCTCATGAATGACAGGTTATCCCTGTATCCTACCTACTAGTCTGGGTCAACAGCAATGCAAGACACAGCACATCCACTTCCCTCATTAGAAATGTTGAAAAAAAAATTTCAGGTGTCAACACATTATTTCCAAGACGATATCTTTATGGCTGTTGTGCTCTTGTAACTTATGAAATATTTGGTAAAATTTTACTTTCGACCATTGTAGGAATATAGCAATACAAAATTAAATAGTAATTTTGTAAATTAAAATGTATGAACGAAATATGCAATTTTGTGTGCGGAAATGAAAATAAAAAAGTTGCTAAAACAGATTTCTTAAGTAACGAAGTCGTGTACGACGAATGGTACGCCATGTTTGTTATGGTAGATGCCGACGTCGGAGAAATGAAAGGACGATAAATTTGTCTAAACTAAACTAACCTAACCTGTGTTTAATAAATCATTACCTGCAAATTAGATATCATCCGGCTGGTCCTCGTCGTCGTGAGAGACGTTGGCGGGCTTTTCAACCACTCTCTCAGCTTTTGTATGGCTATATTCCTCCAATGGTCGAAAGTAAAATTTTACCGGTTAGGTTAGGTTAGGTTAGTTTACTTTAGTTTAGACAAATTTATCGTCCTTTCATTTCTCCGACGTCGGAATCTACCATAACAAACATGGCGTACTTTTTTATTTTCATTTCCGCACACAAAATTGCATATTACGTTCATACATTTTAATTTACAAAATTACTATTTAATTTTGTATTGCTATATTCCAACAATGGTCGAAAGTAAAATTTTACCAAATATTTAAACATTGTTAGAAAAAAGATTAGGTACCCTGGATTTTTTCTTGATATAATTTGGGGGTGGTGTGGAGCCTTACTTTTGCCTTAATCCTGGGAATCATGAAGTGCAGGATTTGAACCCACAACTAAGTGATAGCGAGACCAGAATGTTTCCAATTATGCAACCAATATAAAATTTTCTCATTCAAGCCGCTAAGTTCTACTTGTTACAGTCTCAAGTCTGAACTGCATGCTATCAGCCAATACAGTAACAATCTGTGCCATCATAGAGGTGAAAGAACTGAGGACAATGATGACATTTCTCCAGCATCAGGTATTTCCTTGGGCTAGGGAAAGGTTACATCATCCAAAAATAAACATTACCCACTTTCTCCACATTTTCCAGAACAACAACACTGATATGCTCTCTATATCTATAAAACTTACAGAAATCAATATTATCTTAATTAGTTTCCAACTATTTCATGAGATATTTCCTTTGAAAAAATAAACTTATACAGTCAGTATATATAATTGTAATGCTGACATAGTACATATCATCATTAATGATCATACCAGTTGTCACTAATTAACTATGTTAAGCTTACAATTTCATCCATCTCCATGGCACCCCCTCGTCCTTGATTAGCCTATTCAAAAGTTGGTGGAACTTATAATTTTCATCTAGCTGTTACCAAACTATTTCACTTACCTCCACCGCACCCCCTCAGCAATAGGTTAAGTTAAGTTTGTCTATGTTAACCATCTCTTAGATTATACTTTATAGAGCCCAATTACAGTCTTAACCAAAGCGCCTATCAGCCAGGAAAAAAGAAAAACTGATCAATACACCCATAGCACGTAACTGAAGTCTACTTCATCTGCTGTGTTTACAAACGGTGTCCACAGTACTTATATTCAAGTATGCTACATGGTTCTCTACCTTAAATATAAAAACATATAATATCCCAAAACTTTACGTAAAAACGAAATGTTTCCAATGACTGCTATTTATTTTAATCTATGTCGTGGGTTAGATCTATTCACTCCCAGTTGCTTACCTCTTTTGTACAGTGACAAAAATTATGCTTCCCTCTCCGGACAAATAAATAAACACTAAAAGTATCTTTGCTAGGTTTACTACATACCGATGTATTTTGCGAAGTAGAATGTGTATTTTACACAAAACAGTTATCTTTTTCCACACTAGCACCGTTGTTTACACACCATCATGACAACCAACGCCACGCAGTGGTCAAACATGAAACTATGGACATCTGATCCATGGCGGCTGTCAAGATATTAAAACCATGTTAATTATGTAACTTCGTAATACACTCTTGTCTGAAAATGGGGGATGGATATTAGTGGAAAATCCAACAGTTCTACATGAAAACAAAGAAGCTAGATTATGCATATACGTTTTAGAATTTACATACGCCCTTCCGTATGTTTATCCTAACTGGCGCCCTAAGTTGAATGAATGAACATGAACTTAGAAGTATAGGCTGTTTTGACCCAGCGCCGGGACCTAGGCTAATTATTCGACGCAATACCAATATTTAGATGGTAATTTAATGTATATTTACGACATCTTGAAAAATGATAACATGCTTCGGACCAGATGACCTGTGGATTACGAGCACTACAACGTCCACTGCTCAAGCAAACCTGCGGACTTAGTGTTACAATTTTAATTTATCTATAAATAAGTATTGTCTTCAGATTAATGAATAATATATTCGTTATTAGCCAGTCATTTAAGCTTCGAGAAGAAACTTGGTAGTTTATAGATCAACCATATTTACCATTTATTTCCATCATCATGCATAACGGGGTTAAAGGTCAGTAGGCGTCCGGCGCGAGGTTGGACCTCTTTTTTTTTTAACGTAGTTCAAGACATGATTATTTTGTGCGCGGAAAACCAGAAAACACTTTCCTACTCACCTTACGTTGAGTATCCTTCTTTTTTACTTTATTGGCGGCTTCTCTCACTCGCTCCATTCTAATCTTATTCACTAAATATAATCAAGCTACCCAGTCCCCTATTTTTGCAAACACACATTCTTTCAGCTTCATCTCCCGAAAGCACTCGCGTCCCAGATGCCCAAACCCGCGTTGGTGCCAACGGTCTCCACCCTAATCTCGCCCATTCCGTGCATTCGTCCATCACATTCACACCACAAATTGAAACTGACCAAAACTGGTAGTGATTAATGATTTAGGAATGATATAAATTTTACCCAATTACAGACTTCATATAAACCCGATAGTGTGAAGTGTGTTGCTAGACCACAGCGAGGGGAGCCGTTCTATGAGAGAACCCGTCTCCCCTCAACACACCTTTATCGGTGCAACTATAGCGTGAAGTCTACCGTCATATGTCGCCTACCCTGGTGCAGGTCTACCGCGTGACCTGCTTTCCCCCGGGACCCTCCCCGCATCTGTCCATCAAACATGTACATAAAGTACATAAAGAACATAAAAAGTACATAAAAAACGTGACCTGTCCACGTGACCTGACCTAACCTATTTGTGTCATTCTGAGATGTACGAAGTGTGTATCGCTAGAATAAATGTATAGAAATATATGATAGTATGTTTATTTTTACATTTCTTCCTTTATTATTAATGTAATTAGAAATCCAATTATCTAAGTAATTCCTAATGTATGTACAAAATATGTGTTTATCGCTAAAATAAATGTATGGAAATGGTAGACCTCACGCTATAGTGCTAACGGGAGGTAGACCTCACGCCATAGTGCTAACGGGAGGTAGACCTCACGCTATAGTGCTAACGGGAGGTAGACCTCACGCTATAGTGCTAACGGGAGGTAGACCTCACGCTATAGTGCTAACGGGAGGTAGACCTCACGCTATAGTGCTAACGGGGTGTAGATATCACGCTATAGTGCTAACGGGAGGTAGACTTCACGCTATAGCGTGGTAGTAGCACCCCTCTATCCTTCCCTCCTTTTCAATAGATAATAGCTATTAATATTCTTGCATGTAAAATTTGTGCCAGATTAATGCCATTATCATTCTATTTGCAACCAAGGCAGATGAACGAGCTCGTGAACAAGCAATTTCTTTGATTACAGCGACTTTATCGATTGACACAACGTTGAATTCATATTAAGAGATCTTTTTTTAAAGAATAATATAATAGCGTGCATAAATAACTATTGTAAGTCTTTAGATAAAAGAACAAATGAAGATAAACCACTGTTAAATTTCATAAACAAGTCGGCATCATACTCTGAACATGCTACACTGCGGACTGCTGGTTTAGTGCATCATCAATTCAATTGAGGACTACGTCAGGAGGCTCGTTGGCTCACTCCCACGCCGGCGCCTGTCCCTACGGTCTCTCCGAGGGTCAATCTCCCATGCAGTCACCCATCCATCCCACTCCAAACAACTCGCGACAGGTTTGACCAATTTGTCCTAATCATGAACTCAGTGGGTATAGAGAATGACAGCCGCGGGCCGTGCAGTGTCGGCCCAATTTTTTATTTATTTATTTATTACGCAATAGCGTCATACAGTTGGGGTAGGTTTTCATAATGAATGTAGGAAGGCAACTGGTGCCCAGGGGGTTACGCTGTTTGACTCTGAGCGCGCCTGACCCACGGATTCGATCCAATCAGCCCAGCCAATTTGCCACTCCGAGCCAAGAGGGCCCGCTCGCCCTGGCCTGAATAGAGGACCAAAGAGGCGTGTTGCTAGTTCAAGGAGGTCACCTGAGTTCAACCACAGCACTGGGACATCACTCGGACTCCAGGATTTCCGTTTCCAGACCCTACAGGGATGCTACGCACGCCAAAGGTGATTCATAACGGGGCTGGATGGCCAATGACTCCGAGTTCATGTTCCCATTTGATGGTTTTCTTTTTCCTCCGGCTGGGAGGGCGAGGGAGAAAAAACAGAAGAAATAGAAATAAAGGAGAAATGGCCGGCCGTCCAGCTGGGATCGAGGGTAAGGGCCGGCTGGCCAGGAAAAAGACTAAATGAGAGGGCAGCATAGAGTTGGCCCACCAGAAACACACACACGCTTACACACCCACACACAGTGGCGCGGTTGGTAGAGTCTCCGTCTGTCGCTGCGGCGGTCCAGGTTTGAATCCTGCCCAGGGATGAAATAATTTCAGTATCGCTGCGCTTCGAGTCGTTACTCCAACTCTTGTGGGCGGGGAGTTGGGCGTGTGTGTGCGTGTAAGGTCACAACATTACCCATAGATCGGTTATACGAGCTCTGAGCTCTCTTCCGGGAGAGAAATAGCTGTCGATCACGAGTCCAACCCGTGATCCAAAGACCAAGGTGAATCTCAAACACACACACACACACACACACACACACACACACACACACACACACACACACACACACACACACACATATATACAGTATATATACACATACACACATATATATATATATATATATATATATATATATATATATATATCAACCACATACATACATATACCAAGGCTTTTTCCCCCTTACAAGGGGGGTAGCCAAAAAGAAAAAGGCATAAAATCATTCCTACCCATTCCATCCCTGAATACACTCCACACCCCTCCACCCTCCCTCTTATCTTAGCACCTCCTGGATGACGGGTCATCCCTGCACCTTGTCCACTGCCCTGGGTCAGAAGCAGTGTCGCAAGACACAGCACATCCACAGCAAGGCCGCTTCATTAAATCGGCGACCCCCCCTCTCCGTCCCCCCATTGCATAAAAGGCGAGAACGGGGAGAAATCCCTTCGGGCTGCGTCAAATTTTGCTCACACATACTACCTCACCCCCCATCCACCCGCCCATTCCACCTCATGCTATAACAACATCATCCATATACAACCACTCTCCATTCACCCCTGTCTTCTGTCCTCTCCCGTCCTTCCTCAACAGACATTCCCCTCTTCCCCAAAGCCCCCTTCACCCCATCCATCCACCTCATCCTAGGACGTCCCCTCATGTTCACTCCCTCCACATCTGCCTTCCACACCTCTTTTACTAGTCTTTCTTCACTCATTCTTTCCATGTGTCCAAACCATCCTAATATTCTTTCATCAACCCTATCTCCCAGCTCCCTTTCCACCCCCGTTCTTCTCCTCACCTCCTCATTTCTCACTCTATCTAGCCTAGTAACCCCCATCATACTTCTCAGACACATAATCTCAAACACATTCAAACTCCTTCTCTCTTCTTCTCTTATGTTCCATGTTTCTGCCCCATACAGTGCTGTTGGCACAATCACTCCTTCATACAGTCTCCTCTTAGCATCCATTCCCAAATGTCTATTCCTCATTACACTCTTTAATCCACCAAGGCATTTACTTGCTTCTCTCAATCTACATTCTACCTCCACTTTCACTCCACCTTTCCCTGCCACATTTGCACCCAAGTATCTAAAACTATCCACTTCCTCTAGTCGCTCTCCCTTAATGCTCACTTCCAGTCTACTGCCACTTTCACCCCTTGTACATCTCATCACCTTACTTTTACCCACATTTATCTTTAGCTTTCTTCTATCACATACTCTCCTAAACTCTGCCACCAACTTCCTCAATCCCTCCTCCGATCCTGCCACAAGCGCAGTGTCGTCCGCAAACAACAACTGGCTCACCTCCCACTTTTCTCCATTTTCTTTAACCATCTCCAATCCCTTGCCCACTACCCTTGCATTTACCTCTCGCACCACCCCATCCATGTATAAGTTGAACAGCCAGGGTGACATAACGCATCCTTGACGAAGTCCCACCTTTACCTCGAACCACTCACACTCTCCATTTCCAATCCTGACACAAGCTCTACTATTCTCATAAAAACTCTTGACAGCTCCCAGAAGCTTTCCTCCTATCCCGTATATCTTCATAACCTCCCACAGTGCCTTTCTGTCTACCCTATCATAAGCCTTTTCCAGATCCATAAAAGCCCAAAAAACATCCTTCACCTTTCCTATAGCTTTCTCACATATCTGTCTTACTACAAAGATCTGATCTACACAACCTCTACCTGTCCTAAATCCACACTGTTCCTCACCAATTACTCCTTCTGTTCCTCTCCTAATCCTCTCAACCAAGATCCTCCCATAAGCCTTCCCAACTACACTCAACAAGCTAATCCCTCTGAAACTACTACATTCACACTTGTCCCCTTTTCCCTTGTAAAGAGGAACTATACAGGCACTCCTCCAGTCCTCCGGTACTCTACCCTCTCTCCAACAAACATTAAATAACCTCACCAACCAGTCCACCATCACTGTACCTCCCTTTTTCAGACATTCCGCATGGCATCCATCCAGACTAGGTGCCTTACCTGCTTTCATCATCTTAACAACTGCCTTCACCTCATCCTTCCTTATTTCTCCTCCATTCTCCTCATTCATCACTCTCATTTTCTTCGCACTTCCCACTGCAGCAATCTTTCCTTCCCTATCCTCCTTCACATTAAGCAACTCCCTAAAATATTCTGCCCATCTTCCCCTTACTGCCTTCTCTTCCATTATCATCTCTCCATCTGCACCTTTTACCTTTTCTTCTCTACTTGATTCGCCTCCACTTCCTCTCTTAATTTCTTTCCAAAACATCTTTTTATTACTTTCAAAAATTTCTGTCAAACTCTTACTCCATTTCACATCTGCTCTCCTCTTTGCAACCTTTACCTTTTGGGGTATTGGCTGCTTGTTATTGTGGCAAAGTAGCATGCAGTTGATACTTTAGGGTCTATATGGGGCGTCCCTACGGACCAGAGCCACACATCATTTTGTCTATGATAGAGGAAAACTCTGTTCATAGAGAAATGATGACACTTTTATACTACGACTGTCCCTCCGTTATGCTGTCCTCCAACCCCTTGTTGCTGTCCTGTACCATTTCTCTGAGTATTCCTTTTCTGTGATGGGGGAATTCCCTGTGGTGGGGGAAAAGAATACTGCCACCAAATATTCCCACTTGGATCGTAAGAGGCGAGAAGAAAGGGACGGGGATTGGGACTAGGCATCCTTCTCCTTGTAGCCCCACAGGGGAAATTCCTAAAAAAAAAGAAAAAAAAGAAAAGAAGGCATAAGAGGGGCTGGAAAGCCTCGGACCAGCACCCTAAGGTTTGGGTCTTTTAATGTGCGTGGATGTGGTACAGATGAGAGTAAAAGGGAAGAGATAGGTAGTATGTTTGTGAGAAGAAAGATGGATGTGTTGGCTTTGAGTGAAACTAAGTTGAAAGGGAAGGGTGAGTGTAAGTTTGGGAGTGTAAGTGGGAGGTTATCAGGAGTGAAGAGAGGGCGAGGGAGGGAAGGGGTGGCCATTCTAGTAAGTGAAGAGATAGGTAAAGGGGTAGTGGAGTGGAAGGAGGTTTCCTCAAGGATAATGTGGATGAAGGAGAAACTGGGGAAGGAGATGTGGGTCTTTGTACGTGCATATGGGCCTGGCAGTGAGAAGAGTGTAGAAGAAAGGGAGGCCTTTTGGATAGATCTAAATGAGTGCATAGAGGATTTGGGAAGAGATGTCAATGTGATAGTACTGGGAGACCTTAATGCTAGGGTGGGAAATGGTCCAATCGATGGAGTGGTTGGGAAATGTGGAGTTCCAGGAAAGAATCGTAGTGGAGAGTTGATGGTGGAAATGTGTCTAGAAAGAGAGTTGATGCTAGCAAATACAGTGTTTCGGAAGAAAGTCAAGCATAAGTACACATGGGAGAGGGTGGTGGAGGGAAGGGTGGTAGATAGAGCGCTAATGGATTATGTAGTGGGGAATAGGATTATGATAGGAAGAGTTAAGGATGTACATGTGCTAAGGGGAGAGAGTGGGGGAATATCAGATAATTTTTTGGTGGAAGGTAAGTTGAACGTGGAGGATAGATGGAAGAAGAGGAAAGGGACAAAAGGTAGGGAGGTTCTTAGAGTGAACTCTTTGAATGAGAAGGAAAAGGAGAAGGAGTATGGAAAGAAGCTGAAGGAGGAGTGGGAGGGAGTAAAGGGTAGAGTAGAGCTGGGTGTGGAGGAGGAATGGGGATGGTTCAAGGAGGGAGTCATAAAGTGTGCAAGGATGGTGTGTGGAACAAGAAGGACAGGGGGAAATAGAAGAAAGGGTAGTGAATGGTGGGATGAGGAAACAAAAAAGGTTGTAGAAGAGAAGAAGCGAGCTTTCACAGATTGGTTACAAAATAGGACGAGGGAGTCATATGAGAGGTACAAAGAAAAGAAAAGAGAAGTAAAGCAAATATCAACCACAATACACTTTAATTCTAAGCCATCATCATCGGAAGAACCGTGGAGGCACATGCAGAAATTGAAACGTAGTATGCCCGAGGACTCGAACCAACGGCGCAAGCACGTGACCAGTGCCGTATTGACTTAGAACAATACTGGTCTAAGTCTATATATATATATATAGATAGATAAAAACGCAGACCGGCCGGATGGGAGGGCGGACAAAAGTCGGCCGGCCAAAAAATATAAATATATACATAAATATATATATATATATATATATATATATATATATATATATATATATATATATATATATATATAAAAATAGAAAAATAAGAAGGCAGGTCGGCCAGATAGAAGGGCGGACAAGAGCCAGTCGGCAAAAAGAAAAGAATATGTAAATTAATAAATGAATAATATGATAAGAGACAAGCAAGCCGAATGGGAGGGGGTGCAACAGCCGACCTGCAAAATATATATATATATATATATATATATATATATATATATGTAAAATAAACAAATAAATACATAAATAAATAAGATAAAATAAAAAATAGAAAATAATGAATATGAAGAATAGGTAAATAAAAAGCCAGGGCAGCCGGGTGAGGGCGGGTAAGTGCCGGCCGGCCGGCAATAAATAAACATACAAACAAAACAAATAAAAAGGCAGGCCGAACTGATGGAAGGGCAGGCAAGCTCTTGACCGTCCTCTCACCTGACTTTTATTTATCTATTAGTTGTTATATATTTTTGGAGGGAAGGGGGCGGAGGCGGCTCGCTCTTACCCTCTCTCCCATCCGGTTGGCTTTTTTCCCACTCTATTATCATTATCATTATTATTATCATTATTACTATTATTATTATTACTATTATTATTATTATCATCATTATTATTTTCAGCCGGCCTGCTCTTGTCCGTTCTCCCATTCGGCCGGCCTGCATTTTTATTTATTTATATATATATATATATATATATATATATATATATATATATATATATATAGATATATATATATATATATATATATATATATATATATATATATATATATAGGGTGATTGGAGTGCATGTGCTATAGGCTAAGCTGGTCTTAACCTTCTCACAGCCCCTGCCTCCCAACTGCTTGCATGCCACCTTCCCGTGGTCCCCCTGTTATTAAAGATTGCATGCAAGTGACTGAGTGGACTAACGGTATAATCAGACCTCCCTGCTGCCTTGTAGGGTGTGACTATTTAGGCAAAGTCTAGAAGGAAAACTCGCAATCCAAACCCTCTACTGCCTTGTAGAGTATGCCCTTTCAGGCAAAGGCTAGAAGGAAAATTCCAAATAAAACCAAACAAGACCCCAACGACGGAGCTAGCTAGCAACGGCGAAAGAGGGCAGTGTCTGGCGGGCAGGTGATCAGTGGCGATTCTAGGACTATGAAAGTGGGAGGGCCAGCTGAAAAACGGGGGGGCCACGGCCCCCCCCACCCCCACCCCCACCCCCTAGAGTCGCCACTGCGTGTGACGCCTTGACGCGGTCGGTACCGCAGTAGTATTTACCAAGGTATATGTATATATATATATAATTTAAAAATAGGATATGCAAAAAACTGGGGGGGGGCAACCTGGGGGCCAGCTGAAAAACTGGGGGGGCCATGGCCCTCCCAGCCCCCCACCCCCTAGAATCGTCACTGCAGGCGATAAGGCGGGCCTTAGCATATCAGGTACCCGGCAGCTCGATGTAACCTACATCATTGAGACTGCTTGTCTCAACTGTCTTGAGCCGCGGTGCAAACAGTGTGGGCCAAGTGAGTGTGCATGGTCGTCGCGCAACCACGACAACCTTAAACAATATACCCAGCGACTGGCATTCTCACCTCTCTCCATCCTCACCTCTCATCATCACCCTCTCAAGTCCTGTGGCGATGGTACCGTGGGTGGTGGGGGCAGGCCTGGAAAGCTGGAAGATCCTAGCCCACGACTGCACACAGGCGGCGGGTCTAAGATGGTCGCTCTCTGATGACGTTCCCGTGACACTAGAGTTCGGCAGCTGGACCCGTGACTGGGCTAGCCCCTTAGGGATTGCTGCAGCCCACCCCACAAGGGGAGGCCCCTAGAAAAGGTGGGATAGATATCGGACACGGCAAATTCGTCTGGCTAACTTATCACGGTTGGTGGACATCCCATTACTGCGGTCGTAATAATGACAAAAAAATCTCAAAAATCCTAATCCTTGGTGCATGGAACATCCGCACCCTCCAAGATGTGGCGAAAACTGACCGCCCTTAACGACGCAGAGCTCTTGTCTGCAAGGAACTTGCCCGCTTCAACATCGACGTGGCAGCTCTAAGTGAGACCAGACTACCAGAAGAGGGTAACATCAGGGAAGCTGGGACAGGTTATACCGTCTTCTGGAAGGGGAAAGCCTACGAGGAGCCACGCATCCATGGCGTTGGCTTTGCCATTCAATCACAGCTCATACAACAGTACAATCTCGCCCTATCCGCTATTAATGAGCGATTGATAACTGTTCGTATACCTCTTATCCAGGATAAACACCTCATCCTGATGTCGGTGTATGCCCCAACACTCACTTCAAGGGATGAAGACAAGGCTACCTTCTATACCCAACATGGTCACACCATCCAGGCAGTGCCCGTCAACGACAAACTCGTCGTGCTAGGGAATTTTAATACCCGAGTAGGCAAGGACCATTGCCTGTGTGAGAGTATCATTGGCCATCACAGAATTGATAACTGTAACGTCAATGGTCAACTCCTACTGGGTCTCTGTGCCAAGCATGAGCTCATTGTCACTAACACCTTATTCATGTTACCAAAACGACAGAAAACCACATGGAAACATCCTCGGTCCAAACACTGGCATATACTAGACTATGTCTTAATCAGAGCCAGAAACAAAAAAAGACATCCCCATCACCCGATCCATGCCAGGGGCGGATGACTGTTGGACGGACCACAGACTCCTGATCTCCCGACTCAACATCAAGACCCAACGAGCACCTAGGTGGGCACCTGACAGCATACCACACCGCCGCTTTGAATGTGGCAAACTCCGCAATCCACACCTGGCACTAAGTTACAAAGAAGCCTGCGAAAAACATTTCATGGACCCTGTGGGTCAGGTTTCAGTAGAAGAGCACTAGACCACCCTTAGAGACGCCATGAGCCGGGCAGTGTAGGGTACAATAGGTTTTGCCAGGAAGAAGCACCAGGATTGGTTCGATGAGAATGACGAAACCATCTCTCTTCTCATTGAAGCCAAACGTCAGACGCGATGCCCTGGAGAACCAACCTACAGCTGAAAACAAAAGAACACATAAACAAGATGTAGCAGATTGTCAAAGAGGGATTCGTAAAGTTCAAAACACTTGGTGGCAAAGAAAAGCTGCAGAAATTCAAAGGTACTCTGACCAACGAGACCTACGCAGCTTCTGTGCAGCTACCAAAGAGATCTTCAGCCCCACAAGATCATTGGTGGATGGGTTAAAGGGCGTGGATGGAGCCACAACTATAACAGACAGCGAGGGCATCCTATTACAATAGAGGGCTCATTTTGAGAATCTTTTCAATGACCAAGCCAACAAACCCAACGATCTCCTACGTATGACCCCGCAGCATCCCGTCCATCACTGAGTGTCATTACCACCTTCCATCCAAGACTTCAACAGGGCTTTAAAACGCATGAAGCCCGGCAAAGCTCCAGAACCCAAAAACATCCCATTGAAGCTCCTCACTCACGTTGGCCCTAAGCTGAAAAAACAGACTCATGTTCCTAATTCTGGAAATATGGGAGACAGAAACCCTCCCCAGTGACTTCCGCGATGCAAACATCATCACAATTGTCTAAAAAGGAGACAGAGAGAATTGTAACGACTACTGCGGTATCTCGCTATTAAGCATCGCAAGCAAGATCTTTGACCACATTCTACTCGACCGTCTCCTTATCCTAGCGGAAGATGTGTTACCCGAGTCCCAATGCGGATTTCGACCGTCCCGCGGGACTATAGACATGATTTTCTGTGCCTGACAACTTCAAGAGAAGAGTCTTGAACAACAACAGCCATTAATGTTGATCTTCTGAGAACCAAAAAAGGCCTTCGACAAAGTTCCTCGTCCTGCTATGTGGGCAGTCCTTGCCAGGTTCGGATGCCCACCAGACTTTGTTTTTCTAATATGCGCCCTCCATGACGGAGTGGTCGGTAGAGTTTGCCACAAAAACTCTCTCTCTCTGGCCCATTCCCTATCAATAGCGGCCTCAAACAGGGACGTGTGCTGGCTCCAACGTGTTTCTTCCTATACACTGCTGCTATGCTAAATGAAATTCCACCAGACGCACCTACACCTGACCTACGGTTTCGCATGGATGGAGGGGCTTTCAATTTCGCCCGACTACGCGCCAGAACAAAAACCACCTTGACCTCAGTACGAGAAGTACAGTATGATGATGACAATGCCACCCCAGGTCAGACTGCACAGGACCTCCAAAGAACAGCTGACATCTACAATAATGCATATGAACGTTGTGGGATGCAGGTAAACACTGTAAAGTCCAAGGCACTCATCCAACACCCACCTGGTCAAATACTCGGAAATGCCGACGTCACTATCAATGAACACTCACTAGGAGTGGGACAATTTTCCTCTCTGGGGAGTATCTTAACATCTACTTCCACATGCAAGAGGGATGTGGAAAATAAGATCAGGGCAACCCATTCCGCCTATGGTCGACTCGGAGGTCGTGTGTTCAACAACCATGCACTGACCCTGTCCATTAATGACCAGCATTGAAGCCGCCATCATCCACCGCCGCCTCCGTTGGGCAGGCTACATCCAGAGGATGGGGCCATGCCGGCTTCGAAAAATAATGCTCTACGGTGAGCTCACCACGGGAACAAGACCACGAGGAGCCCCAAAATTGCGCTACAAAGACCAACTCAAGCGCACCCTGGCTGTAACCAATATCGATCCCTCCTCGTGGGAGCAAACCGCCAGGAACCGCAAAGCTTGGAGGAGAACTGTCCACCAAGGCACCGCGGCCTTTGAGGAGAGTAGGGAAGGAAACGAAGAGACAAAAAGAAGAGCAGAAAGACCCCGCCCCTCTCTTACCCTCCCCTCCGAACACTGCCCGTGGCTCTTCCATCATAGATTAGGCCTCTTAAGTCACATCATTCATAAGCACCCACAATGAAGAGAGTGAAACATCGTCGACAGAAACCAATACTCGGACACGAGCTGGTGCCGCCGCTGACGATATATACGAGTATATATATATATATATAATACTTCTAACTCAAACACCAAGTTCAGTTGGAATAATAAAAGCATTAAATTACCCTACAAGTCCATCGGTGCTGTATCAAAACTGCTACCAATCATGTCAGTTACATTCAATTACCCCAATAGTATCTTTAGAAAGGTGGTGAATGTTAACTGAATAATCACCATGCCAAGAGTGTGATGAGGTGTATTAGGGTCAAATAAGGTGAAATCATGATATTGATGGAAAAAATTGCCATTATTGATGAATTCCATTGTAGTTTCAAAAGAAAACGAATTTAATTCTTTTATAAAACACCTCCCTTATTTCAACACTTCTAAAAGTCATTGGTCACCAGATTGCAGTATTTGGATGGCAGTTGATAAATTAATCTCAAAAGCTACTGGATCAGACCCAAACAACTGTCAACCATATGCTCAAACTCACAAACGGCACATGACATGAGTTTTTCCTCAGTTTCATATTGTGCCCTCTTTTGTTTGTATATATTCTTGTTCACTACCTACTGTACCCATCTGCTGAAGAGGATCACGGATGGTCAAAATATACAGATCTCTGTATTTCTTTTCTCCAAAAGTGAGTTAAAAAGTTTACTGCAACACTACTTGTCAACTGTGCATGTGAATGCTATGTATCTAGTGTGTATATAACCCCCACCCTCAGTATGGCGAGTGGGACTCCATAGAGGGAACTCCATGGGCCCCCTCTATGCCTGAAGTCCTGATAGATTAATTACCAATAAATCCAGTCTCCTGTAAGTTTTGAGTATCCCTCATGCATGTAGCAAGGCAGAACCCTGTCACACATAATAACAGTGGTTCAGCAGAGGCACTTCAATGTAGCAAGGCTAAAACCCTCATGCACTTGGTCATTTGCTATAGATCATGTCCCCTCTTACTCTTCTCTCCTGGAGTGTCTGAAAGCCCAAATGGCAAATGGCCAACCTATGGTACAAGTTATGTTGAGCAATATTGTGTCCGTAAAAAAAATTAACTCCATCTTCAGCATGTAGATAACCTGTTGATGTAATCCTGGCTTTTTGGTTTTCATTATATTCTCTGTTTGTAAATACCAATGTGTGAGTCAGGAGTTTTATATTTTTATGAGTTTCCTTGTATTCCCTACAACTATTCAATGTGTTGTTTAATTTTTATCTATCACATTTACTTTGTTGAGACATGTAAGCAATAGGCCAGCCAGACAGGTGGTGGTGCCATGAAGGTTTACGCTGAATGGTGTCATATCACACACACACACACACACACAAAAGTGCCAGCTAGATAAACCATATGAGGAAAGGCCAAAAGCAACAGGCCAACCAACTTTGAAAGAGCAAAGAGAAAGAGGTGATATGATTACAGTATTCAAGTCACTAAATAGGATGGATTACACTAACAGAAGATATCTCTCGATTAAGGATAGGAGGGCTTTAAGATGTCATGAGAACAAATTAAGGAAGACTATGTTTAAAGGATGTGAAGAAATAGTTTTCCATATAGATGCATAAATACTTGCAATATATTAGGTACTATAGCCCAAGCTGGAAAAATACACAATGCAAAGTAATCATAATTGAAAATCAATGATATAGACTAAGTTGGTACTGTGCATGAATTTGAGGCTGGGTACAATAAATTGGAAAGTAGGAGACAGGACCCAACAACCGTTGCTCCTTCCCTATATACTACAATTAGGTAAATTCTGTGTTTCATGTCATGGATATGGATTAAACCAACAAGTGTTGGGGGAATGATGGCCTGTATTGCATGCATTTAGGCATTGTAACAAAACAGTATTTCAATTCTTACTTTTATTCTGAAGTTTCACAATACTAATGAATGATCATTTTATCATTCACTAGTTTTATACAGATCAAGTGGCATTCCACTGTTTCTATAACATATCAGATTCAAGCTTAAATTAGACCATTTCCAACACATATAAATTGAGATGAACACATTTTAGATCTTCTAGTCCTATAAAACATTCACTAAAACTACTTCACTGGTGTATGTATGATTTTACCACATCATTGTTATATCATAACAATTTCATACAGTACTTATTTATACAGACCACTTGTGCTGATTTTTTTTTTTTTTGAGTAGTACATCACATTCATTTCTGCCTCAAATGCCATAGGTCTAAGTTTGAGTCTAATGATTGTCTCCCAACACAGTTCAAGTCTACTGAGAAATGTGCAACACAATGTAACACTAGAAAAGTTTCTCTCTTGCATGGATTATCATGTGATTTTTTAAAACACCCCATGAAAAAGCTGCATCATACAAGTCACACTAGAAAGGTTTCTCTCCTGTGTTTATAATCATATACCATTTGACATTACTCCTTCACAAGAAAGTTATATTGCACAGGTCACAGTGGAAAGGATTCTCTCCTATGTTGATCATTTTATACAGTTTGATATTACTCCATGAGAAAGCTGCATTGTACTGGTCATGGAGGAATGTCATCTCTCCATGTATAACATCATGTGCTACTTCAGATCACCCTTTTGTGAGAATGTTCCACATAACATGTCATACTGCTGTAAAGTCCTTTCTCCAGTGTGGGTCACGTGATACTTGAGATAATCCTTTAGTGAGAAACCTATGCTGCATAAGTCACACTGGAAAGGCTTCTCTCCAGAGTGGGTATGTACATGACATTTGAGATGAATATTCTGGAAAGGCTTCTATCCTGTGCAGATTATCATGACTTTTGAGACCACTCTTTTGTGAGAAAACACAGATGACGATAGTATGGCTTCCCTCCAATGTGAGTCATTGAGCATCATATGTAGTTTGATCATGACACTCTTTTGTGTAAAAGCTGCATCACCTAGGTCACACTTATAAGGCTCCTCTCTATTGTGGGTCATATGCTGTGTGAGAGCACCCTTTCTTATGAAAGCAAAATTGCACAGATCACATTGGAAAGGCTTTTCTCCAGTGTAAGTCATCATATGCAGTTTGAGATTACCCTTTTTTTGATAAAGTAGCATCACACTGGCCACACATGACATTTGAAACCACTTTCTTAAGGCTGCATTACACAGGTCATATTAGAAAGGATTCTCTTATGTGTGTCACCATATGACTTTTGAATACACCCTTCCGTGAGAAATCTATATCTCACAGGTCACAATGGGAAAGCTTCTCTCCTGTGTGGGTCATTATATGCTGCATGAGAATAAACTTTCTTGAGAAAGTAGAATCACATAGGTCACACTGGAATGGCTTTTCTCCTGTGTGGGTCATCATATGCTGTGTGAGACTAAACTTTCTTGAAAAAGTAGAATTGCACAGGTCACACTGGAATGGCTTTTCTCCTGTGTGGGTCATCATATGCTGTGTGAGACTAAACTTTCTTGAAAAAGTAGAATTGCACAGGTCACATTGGAATGGGTTCTCTCCTGTGTGAGTCATCAAGTGACATATGATATCCACCTTTCGTGAGAAAGCTGCATTGCACAGGTCACAATGGAATGGCTTCTCTCCTGTGTGGGTCATCATGTGACGGTTGAGAGAACTCTTTTGTGAGAAAGCTGCATTACATATGTCACACTGGAATGGCTTCTCTCTTGTGTGGGTCTTCATGTGAGATTTGAGGTTACACTTTTGTGAGAAAGCTGCATTGCACAGGTCACATTGGAAAGGCTTCTCTCCTGTGTGGATTATCATGTGACGGTTGAGAGACCTCTTGCGTGTGAAGGCTGCATCACACAGGCTACATTGGAATGGCTTCTCTCCTGTGTGGGTCCTCATGTGATCTTTCAAGTTACATTTTTGTTTGAAAGCTGCATTGCACAGGTCACACTGGAAAGGCTTCTCTCCAGTGTGAGTCACCATGTGACGTGTGAGATCACTCTTTCGTGAGAAGGCTGCATCACACAGGTCACACTGGAATGGCTTCTCTCCTGTGTGCGTCATCATATGCTGTGTGAGAGCAACCTTTCTTGAGAAAGCAAAATCACACAGGTCACACTGGAATGGCTTCTCTCTTGTGTGGGTCATCATGTGACATCTAATATCCCTCTTTTGTGAGAAAGGTGCATCACACATATCACACTTTGTAAGAGGCTGGTAGTTTGAGGTAGACATTTAGGTAGATAGAGGGGTAGGTGGAAAAAGTATTCATTTTATTACCTGAATGTTTTGAAACAATGGCCGATAGGAAGTGCAGAGTTGCATATTCTTGCTTGCCGTCTGATGTTTTGTAAACATAGGCTAGGGTATCAATAGAGTGCTGATATGACGAAATGTAAACATTTAAGCCACATTCCGCTTGCGACATAAGTGTTTGCGTAAACAGTATTGCCTGAGACAGTATAACAGTCTTTCTGATTGGAGAAGAGGGTGGAGGAGGAGAGAAATTATTGGTGAATGGAAGTAAAGTCACACCCTTAAAGGGTGGCACTTATTTGTAACATTCAAAGTTATCGGATGAATTAAATAGTAACGTCCGAGCAGACTTGGCTTGGTGGATGTTCAAGGATCCCAAGCGGAAGTCCCTTGGTGTAGCTTGAATAACCAAGTGCAATTACTCAGGAGATAAGAAGAATACTATATCTCCATTTTAATTCACCCCATCAAGAAACTTTAATAACTGGTGACTGAAGCTTTGGTGTAAACATACTTTAGAGAAGGAAGAGGCATGGGGCATACAGATGAATAACATAGGTGACTAAGTGTTATTAGCTGTGGAGCTAACACACTTGAAAGACTTCTCTCCAGTGTGAGTTACCACATGACGTGTGAGATCACCCTTTCATGAGAAGGCTGCATCACACAGGTCACAATGGAATGGCTTCTCTGTAGTGTGAGTCACCATGTGACATTTGAGATCACCCTTACTTGAGAAAGCTGCATTGCATAGGTCCTGTTGGAAGGACTTCTCTCCAGTGTTGGTCGTCATACAATATTTGACTTGTGAGATAGCTGTACCACAGATATTACACTGGATCCTATTCGTTGTATGACAAACATATGGAATCTATGGATAATTCTTCCAAAGAAATGTTGATCCTGGAAAAAAAAAGTAATTATAAGACTGATATTTCTTTGAGACTGTATAATGTTAAGATTGTGGATGTTTTGTACACAAACCCTTTCATAATTAAGTCCCTTTGTACATGCCATCACTTCTCTTTATACTTAAATAGGCCCTTTGTACATGCCATCGCCTAACATAAAATATGTAGAAACATTAACATATATGGTGCTATGATATACTACATTCTATTTCTTCATTAGAAATGTGCTGAAAATCATCCAATAGCTACATGCATACTTACACCGCCACACAGAATGACTCAAAATTTTGCTCTAGCTTTTTCATCTGGTCACAAGATTTAGGAGTTATGGCCTTGCTGGCCCCAGCAGTCATATTTTAATATAAGTCCATAACATTCCATGTTTAAGCTCACAAGACCTGAATCTAAACATGACCTACTCTAGAAATGTTTATTCAAATCCTCTCACTCATCTGACTGAAATAAGTGATGTAGGCCACATTGTTTCAGAGAAACTAGTTAGTGGTGTACCTGTGTTATCATTTTAGGAAAAGGTAATATATTAAAATTATCTAAGAAATTGTAGAGGTATTATCCATACTTTTTCTTATCATCATAATGGAAGAGGAAGAGCATGCCGACAGGAGACCTTTTTATCATCATCAATCATCAATTGGGGGCATACACCAGGTGTGCATTGCTTCACTCATGCACCAGTGCCAGTACCCATAATCTCTCTGCACAAGCTCCCATGCAACCACCCTTCCCACTCCAAATAACCCTTAACAGACTCGGTCAATTTAATGCAGCCATGACTTCTGTAGGCATCCCCTTCATCTACTCAGCTGAGGGTTGTCTCTTGTGGAGACAACCCTATGAGTAGAATCAACATAAGGGAAACATGCCACATGCCCATATAGCTGGAGTTGACATTCACAAATTATGCTGGTAACTGACCTAGACTGAGTCTCACAGTAAAGTCTTTGGTTTGATATAATGTCATTCCAGCAATACCCAATCATTCTCCTAAGGCACTTAGTGCCAAAAACACATAAGATGCCTCTTCAAGTCAGCATTCAAGCATTCAGTCTCTTTGTCCCACAGCAATACAGCAAGACAGGGAGCACAAGTGACTTGAAGATTTGAATCTTAGTCACCTCCCTTCCTCTTCAAGGTAAGATTACTGCAGAAGTCCACTACACATCCTCCTATCAAGGATGTCAGATATTAATGTTTCATAGTGTGATTCATGTGAATCTGATACTGATTTCTATTGTTAAACTTGTTTTTTATTTTTTCAGGGGACACTCATACAAGTTAACTTTGGTAGAAATAGTATAAAAATCCTATGGATAAAGCTATCAAATAATGATTTCTGACACCCTTAAGTTAAAAGTACATTACCCTACCAGCCTAATCTAACCTGTCACACCTATGCCCACACAGGGTTGGAAAGGTTAGACTCAACTCTGTCCCCCACCCCACCCCACCCCCCGCCACTATCAGCCACCACCAAAACAAGCTGGTGAGTCTAGTAAGAACACTCTTAAAGGAGTTACAATTAAATTTGTGACAAATTTGTGCCCAGCGCCAATCTTACTCATAAATCAGAATGACAACAAAAGACTACTTTTAGGTTAGATTATAGTGAATGATGATGTAGAACCTTCCTATATAATGTGAACTACTTCTTAATATTTTGTGAGGCAATGATTTATTTTAAGAGAGGGCTTCCATTGTATTTTGAGTATTCCAGCCAATAAAGCATAATACTCCGGTAGCCTGAGAATGTAGTAGCCTTAGAAATGTGCTCACTAATTTGTAGTTTTGTATCTATAGTAATTGCATGCCTAGCATGTGAGAATGTGAACACTGAATAAGTGTTTGATAAGCTGCCTTCATTCTGTCTACAAATTTGGAAGCAGCTATTGGAACAATTGTAAAACCAGGCAAAATAAAGCAACCAACATCCCTGCAAACATGATTTAGTGGGCCAACATTGGCCCTAGGTTGGCGTATATCGGTAACAAATGGGCCAACCTAGGGCCAATGTTGACCCACTAAATCATGTTTGTAGGGATATAAGTGAAATAACCTCAGCCAAAAAATAAATACATGTACATGATTGACGACAGCCTATGATAAAGCTTGCTTATTACATGTATGATTCTGTTGTGCTTGCAAAATCCACAACATATTTGGATCTCATATAATTCCCAGGAATCTTATAGAAGGGGTATTTTATCATATGTTAGAATATACAGCAGTGTCAGAGAAATGAAATTTACAACCAATTACCAAAAAACAGTATGGATTAAAATAAAACTGTATTATTTCTTAGTGAATTGATGGAGAAGGCAACAACACTAAACACTTCTCATACACTCATAGCTGGGGATTACAGCTATCCAAATATTATCTGGGAGAAGTGGATGACTCCAGGAGATGGAGAAAATGGCAAAGAATATCTTTTTTATGGAAACCTTGTAGGACATTCAAGTATCAGCATGTTAAGGAATCAAATAATCTTGATAAATGAGGAGAGCATGATAAATCCAATAGTGGTGTCATCAGAGGGGAAAAGTGACCACAGCACATATAAATATATATATATATATATATATATATATATATATAATGTTTTTTATGATAGAAGTGATTATGAAGAGCTGAGGAGAGAATTGAGACAAAACTGGATTGATGAAGTAAAGTAAATATATGGTTTGGAGATAAAATGATTTGCTGTGAAAAGCAAACTAGAGGAAGTGAAGAGTATGTATGTATGTTCCAAGCAAGACACAAGACAGGAAACCTAAGAACATCAAACTGGACAAAGACACAAAAGCAGCCATAAAGAAGAAAAAAGAAGTTGGAATTGATATACGGAAACCAAAGATCTAGACAAACAATAGAAAATCAAGTTAAGGAATAAAAAAAATACTGTAGATTTGTCAAAAGTAAACTTAAGACAATTACTTGAGTTGCAGCATTAAAGTGGTTGATAACAAACATACAATGGCAATCACAGATAAGGAAAGGACTAAAGTATTATCAGACTTTTTTTTCTAAGATATTTACTAGATCCACATGTTTAATGCTTTTGATACCAGTTTCCAGCTTTGATGACAAAGATGGATGTATGTCATAAGCATGAAGACTTAGAGGTAGATAAATCACCAGACCCAGACAATATAAGTGTAAGAGTACAAAAGGTACTCTTATTAGCAGGGATCTACCATTCAAGCAAAGGGAGGAGTTAAAGAGGAGTGCTGTTTCCTGGACCGGTCACTCTGGGGCTATGACCACCCAAGCAGGATGGTGAATCATCCTAATGTTGGCCTGGGGGTGGGTGGCAGCAGTGAGTGACCTATGAGTGGTACCATGGATCAGCTATTAGGTGGTGGTGGCTCCTATTTGCACATGGCTGCCTTAGGTGGTCCCACAGCTCAGATATCAGGTGGTAGTAGCTCATGGTCGCACATGGCCCCTCCATACTCGCCATATACTGCTCCCTCAAGTGTGGGAGTTGCTGATCCCTTACAGTTTACTTCTCTTCACCCAGAAATCTAAACTTCTCTTGTCATGTCCCACCGTGCACTGATACCACCATTTTGAATATTACTATAAAAAACTTCAAGATTTTATCGAATACATTTTTTTATGTCTTTGACTTTTGCATGTCACAGAGTATTGACATTTTTGCCACAAAAGAAACTTGGTTACAACAGAGCATTTTTTATTCCATCATTTATATTCCCAACTATTCACTATACTGTAATGGCTATGACTTTAAGACCAATGCATGGTATTTGTATACATGCAAATTATTCACTCAATGTTGTCAGTTGTAATAATGTTTATTATCCCTCCAACATTAACCTTTGCAGTTACAATCTTCATTTGAGGTAGTCTACCATCCACCTATGTCAGAATGATAAGAGCTAGCCAATTATGTTGGTAAGAGTTGCAGCTGTAAGATTGGTGAACAAGTTTGCCAGTATCAATTCATTAAAAATTGTTACCAATGTTACTACTAACTTGTGGTACATATATATGGAGTTCAAAATGCTCAGAATGATGAGAGCTAGCTGGAGATAGAGGTACGATTGTATCAGTGAGGCTGGCAAACATCTTTATAATATGCCAGTATGTTTGCACGTCTTAATTCTTTAAAAATTGCTACTCACATTACTATTAATTTGTGGTGCTTATACACAGGGTTAAAAATACTCAGAATGATGAGCTAGCCGATGATATAGGTAGGAGTTGCAGCTGTGTGACTTAACTCTTAGTAAATATGGATATTTGCCAATCTGTTTTTTAAAAATCACTATTGACATTACCATTAATTTGCAGTACTTATATATGGGGTTCATAATACTCTGATGAGAGCTAGCCAATGATATAGGTAAGAACTGCAGCTGTGAGACCTAATCCTTAGTAAATATAGATGATTAGCAGTCTCAATTTTCTAAAAAATTACTACCAACATTACCATTAATTTACAGTACTTATATATGGGGTTTACAATACTCTGATAAGAGGCAGCTGATGATATAGGTAAGAATTTCATCTGTGAGAACAGAGAATCTTTACAATACACCAAGATGTTCACTTGTCTCAATATTTGGTTCAATTTCATTACCATGCAAACATAGTTTATTTCTTTTGCATTAGAAAGATCTATTTTTTTTCTATGGAAAAGTTGTGTTAGGTCAAATTAGGTTAGGTTAGATTAAATCATAGGTGATATTGAACAACATAAGTTTCTTATTAAATATCTGGGTATTACTAAAGAAGTGCACACCTTTGTGATTCTGGAATTTTACCCAAGATTTTAGAAATTGCTAGTGACATTACTGTTAATCTGCAGTATTCATATATAGGGTTCAAAATACTCTGATAAAGCTAGTCAATGATATAGGTAAGAACTGCAGCTTTGACACCTGGCCTAAACTGATTTTTGGTAAATATATGACATTTGTCGCATTTTTTCTTGAATCACTATCAGCATTGCTATCAATTTGTGGTATCTATACACGGGGGTTCAAAGTACTCACAATGATAAGAGCTAGCCAATTATTTTTGTAGGAATTGCAGATGTGAGGCCAGGTCTCTCACATGACATGGTGGGGAGGGCATATGCACAGGGGTAGCAAATTTAGTCGGGGGGGGGGGGGCTATTCTAGCCTGGACTTGATGCCCACAAGGCTGACAAAAGTGATATTATAATAAGGTCACAGTAACCCTGAATATTTTACCATAATCAACGAATTTTGTGTTAGAATATACAACATATGAAATATTTTCCCTTATCCTTTCTGCTATAGGGATACTGAATACAAATTTTGAAAATCGTTAAATTATTTTGCAAGTCAATAGCTAAAATAGGCAGTAAGGGATGGTGGAGGTGGGAGGGGGTGATGGGGGGGTTACTAATTTTTTTTTTTTTTCCAATTCGGGAGTGAGGAATCACTCCCACGGGCTTTGTTTGAGCCCGTGTGGTGGTGTTTATGTAAGACACACCTGGCGGAGAGGAGGTGAAATGGTATAGCTAGTCAGAGGGTGATAGATGGCAGTAGAAAAGAGAGGCCGCAGCTGCTAGAGCGGCGGTGGACGTTCTAGCAGCTGACGGAGCTCATATGGGCTGCGGAGGCGGCAGAGGCGGCTCACAAGACCTTCAGGGGGAGCCGGTGGTCCCCGTCTGAGGAAAGAGGTGGCGGGGCAATCGCTCAGGTAGTGGTGGAGGTCGGCATTGTCTTCACGGCAATGGTTGCATCGGCGGTCTTCTATGGTGCTCTGGGGATTAAGTTGCCAGAAGCAACGATCATCCAGGCGTAACCTGAACAGCAGCTTTTCTATCCTTCTGGGAGTGGAGCGGGGGAGGACTAGAGGTTCATAGGCTGTTACTTTTTTGTACCAGCCCGCTCGTTGGGAGATCTGCGCCTCCTGCCTGTGTTGGAGGTGCCATTGCTTGCGTGCTAATGCCCTGGTTTTAAGTTGGAGCTGACTCTTGCTGGGAGGGACCTGGACGTCAACCCTGGCTCTTTTGCGGGCTGTGGCAGCAGCTGCGTCTGCAAGGTCGTTTCCATGCACACCTACGTGGCTTGGCACCCAGTTGATGGTGATGTGTCGTCCTTCACGGTGTAATTTGTGTAGGAGCGCAATTATGTTGGTGAGGAGGTGGACATTATCTTCGGGCTCTGCCTGTTGCAAGCAGCTTATCAGGCTCAGAGAGTCAGTATGGATGACCACGGAGTTGGAGTGGGATACAAGGGCATGTTCTAGGGCCCCCTGCATCGCCACGGCCTCGACTTGAAGGGAGGACGCGGAGTCGCTGACTCTCCTGCCGAATATGTGTCCATCAGTGACGAAGGCAGCTCCAGCCGTGTTTGGGCTGCGTTGTTCGACGGACCCGTCTGTGAAATATACGGTGTGACCAGGTCGCGTTAGTGCTCGGATGCCGTTATTTGCTAATGCCCGCGCTTTGTCCGGGTGGCATGCGCCCTTTTTTCCCGGGAGTGCCGTGAATTTAAAGGTCACGGGAGCTGGAGCCCACGGAGGCGGGCATTTGAAGTTCGGGTGGGACTTTGGAATGCCCTTCTCAAGGAGGGGTTGCCGTAGTTGGAAGAAATCCAGGAGTTTGGCCGCGTGTGAGAGCCAAGTGTTGGGGCGTTGCAGTGCGTCTGCGCATGCAAGTGAGGAGTAGATGTCGCGACTTAGGCCTGTCTCGTCGCGGGGGTGGAGTGCGCGGGCAATAAAGTCCGCCCCGAGCATTCTAATCCTGAGTTGGAGAGGTGGGAGCGAGGCTTCCCGTTGGAGGTTGAGAATTTTGTACCACCGTTGTGCTCCCAGGATAACTCTAGCCGCTTCATTCTGGCAGGTCTCAAGCCTTTGGAGTTTGTCCGCGTCCACAGTAAGGAGAGCCGGGGCTGCGTAGTCGGCAATAGAGCGCACCGCTTGTATGTAATACGTGCGAAGGACTTGATGTGTGGCACCAAGTGCTCTTCCGCACATGGCCCTCATCACTTTTGTTCTGGCCGTCATTCTTTCTCTGAGGTAGGATATTTCCCTGTTGAAGGTGCGGCCCTTGTCAAGCCAAACGCCCAGGTACTGGAATTGTGTGACCCAGTCCAGCGCGAATCCTTGAGTAGCAAGGGGTTCTTTTCCTTGTCGTAGTCCGAATGCCATGACTTTAGACGTACGAGGGGATATTTTGAGTCCGATCCTGACGCATTCCACTGCGACGGCGTCGAGGCAGCGCTGTGCCCTGTCGTGGCATCCTTGCTTCCCGGCGATGATGATAGCTAGATCATCGGCGTAGGAAATTATTTTGCACCCGCGGGGGAGGGGGAGTTGCACTACATTGGAAATCAGCACATTGAAAAGGGTTGGGCTGAGGACCCCTCCCTGTGGTGTGCCATTCTCTAGCGCCGTGGGCTCCGACATGTGGCCTTGGAAGCGCACGCGCGCGGATCTGCGTGACAGGTAGTCCCCTATCCAGGTGAGGAGTCTTCCTCTCACACCTTTGCATGCGAGAGTGTCCTGGATAGCCAGAGGACTGGCTAGCTCAAAGGCCTTTTCCAGATCGAGAAAAATTGTGATGCAGGGCTCACTGCTCACTGCCGCGAGAAGGGTGGCAATGCTGTGAGCCGTACCAGTGCCCTTGCGATAAGCATAGATGTGCTCGTGCAACGGACCTAGTTTCCATAACAATCTGCTGAGTACCATCCTTTCTGCTGTTTTCCCCATACAGCTGACCAGGCTGATGGGGCGGTAGGCACCGGGTTCCTTGGGCTTGGGGATTGGTACTATTGTGGCTGTCTTCCAGGCTGTGGGTAGTTTCCCAGTTCTCCAGGACGCATTGATCACGCGGAGGAAGGCCTCATCTCCTGCAGGTCCCAGGTGTGCCAGCATGGAGTAGGTGACTCCGTCCTCGCCGGGAGCGGTGTCCTTGTTAGGTTTGCGGGCGGCCATGAGTTCTCCGAGAGTGAATTCTTCGTCAGTCTCGTCCGTCTGGGCCATCATGTCCCCGACGTGGTGAATCCTTTCTTCCCGCAACTGTCGTTGCATCTCATTGGTGTGTTGTGGCAAGAAAGTGCTGCTGGTTCTAGAGGCGAATTCCTCTACCAGCCGCTGTGCCTCCTCGGTTGGGGCATGATGGGTAAGACGTGGGCGAGACCTGTTAGTGGCTACATGAAGTTTACGCCAAAGCTCGGAGAGGGAGGTGTGGGCGTTGAAGCTCTCGCACCACTCGTGGAATTTGTTGACCCTAACACGCGTAGCCGTGGCATGCGCTTCACGAACAGCTGCTTGGAGGTTGGCAAGATTGACCTGCGTCCTGTTCCGTCTGAAGGCGCGGCGGAACATGCACACCCTGTGGTTAGCCTCTCTCATTTCCTCGTTGTAGTACCAGTGGTTCTTGTGCCTCCGGGTGGGCTGTCCCTGTAGTGGAATCGTATCTCTCGCGGCATTGTAGAGGGCGGTTGAGAGGTCCGCCTCCAGGCTGTCGACATCCCAAGTTGAGGGGTTGTACTACCCAGGACGTCAGGGCGTTGGAGAAGAGAGGCCAGTTAGCCTTGGATGTGTTCCACCGCGGAATGTGTGGCATCATCGGAGGGGGGGCCACATCTTGTATGTACGTGCATACGGCGAAGTGGTCACTGGTGACAACGGGGTGGACCTCCCATCTTGCTCGGGAGGAGAGAGTGGCAGTTACAAGGGTTAGGTCAAGCCTGCCCCCCCGTACATGGGTCGGGGAGCCGTCGTTCAGCAAGGCGAGGTGGGAGGAGGAAGTCAGTGTGTGGTGTAGGTGATTCCCTGCAGCATTGGGGCCCTGTGTGGATGACAGAGATGGGTGGTGAGCATTAAAATCCCCTCCGAGGATGAGGAGCCTGTCCCCAGCAAGGGTGCTCACTTCCCCAAGGTCTAGGACCGCGTGACGGCCCCTGTACAAATTATAGATGGTGAAGGTCTCATGGCCTCGTTGTACGAGAACCGCATGAGCCTCCACGCCATCACCACAGTATATGGGGTTGGTGTCTTCGCTGCAGGGTAGGCTGTCTTTGACGATGACCATGCAGCCTCTCGTGGTGTCACTGCGTAGTAAGGAGAAGGTGCGGTATCCCGGGAAGCGCACCTCCTCCCTTAGTAGTGTTTCCTGTAGTAGTATGATGTCTAAATCGTATTGCTGAGCGATAGCCAATAAATATGATCTTTTGCGAAGGAACCCGTTAATGTTCCACTGAAGGACGCTCAGCTCAGTGTTATTGAAGAGAGGCATTATCGGTAACCTCTGTGTCCATGTCTGACTCACTTCCGTCGCCCCGGGTGGCATCGGATGTGGATGGTGCTGGTGAGATGCAGCTGTCATCGTCGTTCGAGGGAGGGGGTTCAGCTATGTCGGTGGGGGGGCTTTCGGCGGATGGGGTAGCGGCAGGGCTGTCTGAGCTGGTCGAGTTGGGGGAGGGGATGGTCGCGGTCAGGGCCGGTCTGGGTAGTGGGGGGGAGGGGGTGCCGTCGCTCTGGCATCCCCGTTTTGACTGTGTTGTGGGACGAAGTGTAGAGGAGGGTCGGTTCGCCCCCATATGTGTGCGCTTTGCCCGTCGGCGGTTGATTACTTCCATGGAGTTCTTGATAATGGCATCGGTGCTCTTGCCGTCAAGGGCTGTGTGACCGAGAGCAGCCTGAACCCCTTTGATAACTATAGAGAGAATTTCCTCGAGGTCACTCTCCTCCAGGAGAATAGGAGTGGGCGAAGGGGCCGTCACTGCGGAGGGAGTGGGGTGCGCCGCAGCGTTTTCGGGTGTGGGAGCGGGTAAGGTTGTAGGTGTATGGCGGGTGGCGAATGCCTCGGCATCGATGGAAAACGAGGAGGCATTGGTTGTGGCAGGTCGGCGGTGGACATCCGTTTTTTCAAGGGTCGCGGCCGACCGTCGTGTTGCGGTCGCTTGCTGTCTGTGGGATGTGGGTGCCGTGTTTACAATGGGAGGGTGGGTCGCGGGAAGTTTTGGGAAGGTGACCACGCTGTCAATGTTTGGGGCGGTAAGGGATGGTTCGACCTGAGGGGGAGAGTGTGTGCGATTCTTGCTCCCCCATACGAAGGTTCCTGGCGGCGCCGGGACGAAATCTACCCGTTTCGCAGCCCTCTGATAACACTGCACAGCCTCAGTCTTTCTTACTGTACACCGGGTATTCCATGCATGGTGTTTCTTTGTGCAGTTTGGGCATCTGGTTTGGAGGTCAGTGTCCCCGTTTTTGAATTTTGCGAGGCAACTGTCTGTTGGATGTGAGCGGCTGCAGATGCCACAGCGGGGGAGCCGTGCTCGACATTGTCTTTGGTGGTGGCCGTATTTTTGGCACTTAAAACACCTGAGGGGATCAGGAATGTACGTGCCCACGTGGTATTTACCCCATCCTCCTAAGTCTAACGTGTTGAAGGGGTCTCCCTTAACTTCAATGATCACATGGGGGGTTTGTCTTTTGAATTTGTCGAGTAGCCACTTGGCGCTGGTGATCCTGGGCTGACACGTTAGTAGCTCCAATTTGGCTTCGAAGTTGTAAACCACCATCTTGGTCGTTCTATCCTCCGGGAGGAGCTTCATGATGTTTAGCCTACGTCCTTGGATCTCCATGTCTAGAATGTCGACTACATTTTGGTGGCGGGGGGTAAGGAGGACTGTGTCATCGTGCAGTAGTCTGAAGTTGACTAGCTCTCCTTGTAAGGGGCCAGTCTCGAGGGATCTAACGACGTCAAAGGGTGAGTTGAAGCCGTCAGTGTGGTGGACCTTGTAGGTGGGGAGCCTGGAGTTTTTGGTGTTGTGAGTGGATTCCAGTGCCCTCTTCTCGCCGTCGGCGTCGTCAGACCGGCGTTTTTTCCTGTTCGGAGACAGAGAGGCTGCCATGGCCTCTGCCTCTGTGGGGGTGGTTTAGACCCAGTCTAGCGATGCCCTATGAGCTCGAACCTATGCCGGTGCGCTAGGTGCGCGAAAAGAGACCGGGAATGTGGGTTCCTCCACGAATGCAGTTTCAACAATTTTAAAAAACCACAGGGGCTATGTTGTAGTGCAAGCGCGTTATGCGAGGACATAAGAGTTGGTCGAGCGAGGTCCCAGGGGATATGGGAAGGCGCTCGGTGCCAGAGTGCCAGAGTGTCGAACCCGTGTCCTACTCGTGTGAGAGGCCGGGCAAGACTGGGGGGGGGGTACTAAGAACTTTGCCCAGGGGCGGCACTTGGGGAAAAATGGTTCTGACTTCTGTACGAGACTGCCAAACATACACCCACAATACTCTTGCTCAGAATGCCAAATACACTGTGAAACGGGCATTGAAATGTAGCAAATGCCAAAAGCGAATACACTATGCATGCACTAAGCTACCTTACTACTTTTTTATTTCACGAATTCTGGTAGTGCACACGCATTTGGCTTGGCACTGCCACGATAGGTGAACGAACTTCTATTAGTCCTGACAGAGTACTATCCGGGCCACATCGTATGTAAACAGAGCACAAGTGCTGAGGTACTTTTGACTATATACTTTTATATGTGTGTGTGTGGTTCACCATGGTCTTGGATCACGTGTTGGACTCGTGATCGACAGCTATTTCCCTCCCGGAAGATATCTCAGAGCTCATATATGACCGATGTGTGACCACCTTTCCCCACAAACATCCTCTAAGCCCCAATTCATTAACATCTACTATAATAACATCTTCACTAAGGGTTACAAAAAAGATGAGAAAATCATTAAAGATATCATCACTAAAAACTGCCACCCAGTTTCTAAAGAGAAGGAAATCCGCGTGGTTGTATACTACAACCCTAAAACTAGCTCATTGGTAATAACTAACAACTTGAATAGTAATACTGAGACCATGTCTAAAACCAACATTGTGTACGAATTTAAATGCATTACCGGGGACTGTGTAACCCAAAATTCATCATATATTGGTCATACTAGATGTAGTCTCAGTAGGAGAATATCAATGCACTTGCAAAACGGGGCTATTAAACAGAGAACAGCCTTGATTTTGTGTACTACTAGCTTAGTGAGGGATACCTGATTCCATGAGTAATACCATCCATATCTGCGTTCACTCATAACTGTTTCTGACCTGCCCTCCCCCCCTTTTTTCAGAAGTTTAGTTCAGCATAACAATGATTGATGTTTACAAATTGGTTTCCACCTTTGTTTTGCCAGTCATAATATGGCATATGTCTCAGGTAGGTTCCGAGAACAGTTATGATCTGACCTCTTTCCTCATTCTCCTTGTTGTTTTACTCATTCGAGTACTGGTCCCCTGTACCCTACCTCTGGTGCTTCAGGTTATAATGTACTACTCATAGTAATTGCCCACTCCGTCCTGAGATTCAGGTAAAATGTTAGATTCAATTAATAGGTAACCCTAGCTGCAGTGTAGGATTCACTATAACTACATGTTGTTACAGATGTAGAATATTGTAGTATATCATTAATGGTCCTACTCTGATATAGTACTCACTCATACATGTTGATACAGATGTAGAAAAATGCAGTATATTATTAATGGTACTACTCCGATATAGTACTCACTCATACTGTTTTGTTACAGTTTAACATTATTTTGTTGTTCCTTTGCCTAATGCAATGCTCCTTTTGGATGGTGCTCAAATATTTGGACTCAATGTTCCTATGTGTACAAACATTTCAGTAATATTAGCAAAACTATAACAATGTTTATGTGTCATATGTGTACTGACTGGTATTACTCATGAGTGTCTCTGGTCCCCTCAACCCCTTATGTATGTTTGTCCGTGTGACTTAATGTAGAAAAATTACCTGATGAGGACCTCAATGGAAATAAGCGTTCATGCTTTTTGTGTTATCCTCGGCAATTTACATTTATTATTTCGAACTATGTGTTCTTGTCATTATTTGCACTTCATGTACATTGATTTATTGCCAAATAAAGTCTATCTATCTATTTATTGAAATATAACCAAACAGCCACCCGTGAATACCTAGTTAAGAACACCAGGACTATAGCAAGCAATAGGGATGCACATAAACTTAAGCTATTAGAAGCTATGTTTATAAGGGAATATAGCCCTATAATAAATATCCAAAGCAACATGATTTCCGTCATTGGTTTGTTTAATAATGCAGTGAAGCCACCACCACCACCCGTGACCACACCCTATGTCAATACGCCCCGGACCCCCCCCTCCACCTCCTCCCACCCACTCCATCCATCCTCCCCCCAACCGACCTCGCAACCCCCTAACCCCCCTCGCCGACCCTCTCCTTCCCGTCTTAATGAGATACCAAAAACCTCCCCTTAATCCTTCCCTCATAACCCCTTCCACCACCCAAGCCGGCTAGGTTCGTATATATATATAAGTCACCTACCGACGATTTCCTTCGTCATTTCTTTGGACCTTTAATTTATGTAAGTAGCGGTCCCCAACGGCCCATGTATCAAGCTAGGATTTGTATTATTGCTGACTTATTGATATCTATTCCCATAATTGTGAATTTTGTTTAGGTTAACACCTTTTTCTTTATTTCTGTATGTCGATAATATTTATGTTACAGATTTTCCTGAAGATGTCTCTTTGCAGATGAAACGTTGAGAATAAATGAATAATTTTGGCAACTTGGTTTATGCCCACCCTCCAAATGGCAGAGTATTGGTTAGAAAGCTGGAGAATACCAATAAGAAAATTAACAACCTCCTTAATGCTGTCGACTTTAACAACACATGCATATATATATATATATATATATATATATATATACATATATATACATATATATATATATATATTATATATATATGCTTAAGTGATGAAAATGCCAATATGCTTGTTTCTAAATAAGAATATGAACTAATTTGTATGAAAAGATAATTGAGGAAAAAAAAAAAACATGCTGACAATGAAATCTAATATATCCTTGAGTATTCACCTTGGTCTTTGGATCACGTGCTGGGCTAATTTGTATGAAATAAGTATTAAAACAAGGGAGCATTAAATTTTTTTTAGGAAAACATTTATTACAAATTAGTCAGTTTAGGTTTGTTTTTTAAGAAAACATTTATTACAAATTAGTCAAAGCTCATTATATGTGTATGTGTATTAACAAAACTCCCACTCCCACATGCACCCTCCAAACATGAACCCATGCATGCAGACAGACGCGGACGAAAGTTTATACACCACACCCACCCTCAGACACCCTCCATTCACTCACTCGTGCGGTAGATAGCATACTATAGTAGCACCAATTAAAGTATGACTTTTTCCCTTTACAATGACATAACAATAAAATTGATATGTAAAATAGAACCAGAGATATAGCTTATTAAAGGACAAAAACATTGATTTTTCGAACTCGACTAGAACTTGGGACGTCACTACTACCTCATGAGTCTTTTACCGGTAATTTCGGTAACGGTATTGTTGTTCACCGGTAATTCCGGTATTGAAATCAGCGGTATTTGCCCAGCACTACTGCGAGGTGGTATAGCGAGCCCCCCCCCCACACACACATACCCTCGCTACATACCCCTACTTCCCTCTCCTAATCACGCATCAATCACACGTTACAAATCACGTCACGTCCAAACCAACCATGCAGGCGCACTATGCAACATTCATTCATGCTCTTTCGCCACAGTATAAAGATCTACAATGAAAATAGGTTGGAATTATTGTGTTTTCTAATGGTAATCATTGGCCAGTTCTTACCTTAAAGAGTGGAATCTGAAAAATTTAATTTCTTTGTTTTGAATTTAGATATGTGTCACTTGAGTAACAACATAAATCAGACAAGAAACTGGTCTGTCGGATGAAAAATAAAGCGGGTTGCAAACTTAGTAGCGCCCATAACGGAGCCCTTCAGGGAGCCACTAAAGAAACCCGGCAGCGAATTAGTGTACTGGGACGAGTCTCGACGCGTTCTAAATCACCGAAGGAAACGATCGGAAGTCTGGCGGCAGAAGGGCATAAACATTACGACACTTCACGTCCCACAGATGTCCTCACAGACTACAGCCGTCACGGGATAGGGTTCCTCGTTATGCAGCAATACTGCCAGTGCGTGTACCTGGGGACCCACATGTGCTACACAGGTGGATGGAAGTTGGTGCTCTGCGGCAGCCGGGACCTTGCAGCAGCAGAGAAAAACTACAGACCATTGGAGGGCGAAGCGCTCGCGATCGCCTAGTGCTTCAAAAAAGTCCGCCTGTTCCTCCTAGGCTCCAAAAATCTGACATTCATCACAGACCACGGAGCCCTCACCAAAATCTTCGGCGACAAAGAACTTACAGACATCACTAACGCCCGGATCTTCAACCTGAAGGAAAAAAAAAAAAAAAAAAAAAAAGGAAAAAAAATTCGCCGCAGCCACGGAGGACGACGTGGGGCACTTTATAGACCTGCAACAAGTAGAGAAGGAAGCTATTGACAAAGAATGCGTAGCCAACAACGGCTGGGCCGAACGGAAAGACTCGGAACCAGCTGCCCTCTGATGCATTGCTACCTGTCATGCCATGGGGATTTAATTCTGTGCACTAGCGACAAAAGGTTCCCACACCTAGTCATCCCGGCCACACTCAGACGCACAGTGCCAAACAATCTCCACACCGGCCATCAGGGTAGAGACTCCATGCTCCGAAGGGCCTGGCAATCGGTGTACTAGCCTGGTATTGACGCAGAGGTCGAGCAAAAACGACGCCGGTGTGAAGCACACGCACCCTCTCAGCCAGTAGAGACGCTCCTACCCACCCCTCCACCCTGTAGTATTGGAGCTATTCTAGCTAGAGGGTAATACCTACTTCACGTACGCCGACAGGCTCACGGGCTGGCTAGAGGTGGAGCGCTTGTCAGAAGACGCCACCAGCACTTGCCTCGTCATAACGTTCCGACGATGGTTCGTTATGTTCGGCATCCCCAAAGAGCTGTCGTGCGACGGAGGAACAAATCTCACCAGTCACGAGCCAGGGAAATTCTTCAGCGATTGGTACGTTAACCCGAGAATCTCCTCTGCCCACTACGCCCAGTCTAACGGGGGTGTGGAAGCAGCAGCCAAGTCTGCTGAAAGGCTACTAGGAGGCAATATATCCCGCGGAGGCTCGCTGAACACGGACAGCGTCGCTAACGGACTCCTGCAATACTTCAACAGCCCCTTCAAGACTCTGATGTATCCCCAGCCCAGCTAGGGATGCATTGAGAAAGACCACATATCAGAGAATGCGAAGAAATACAGTTTTCCATATAGATGCGTCAAGGATGCGTTATGTCACCCTGGCTGTTCAATTTATACATGGATGGGGGTGGTGCGAGAGGTAAATGCAAGGGTAGTGGGCAAGGGATTGGAGATGGTTAAAGAAAATGGAGAAAAGTGGGAGGTGAGCCAGTTGTTGTTTGCGGACGACACTGCGCTTGTGGCAGGATCGGAGGAGGGATTGAGGAAGTTGGTGGCAGAGTTTGGGAGAGTATGTGATAGAAGAAAGCTAAAGATAAATGTGGGTAAAAGTAAGGTGATGAGATGTACAAGGGGTGAAAGTGGCAGTAGACTGGAAGTGAGCATTAAGGGAGAGCGACTGGAGGAAGTGGATAGTTTTAGATACTTGGGTGCAAATGTGGCAGGGAAAGGTGGAGTGAAAGTGGAGGTAGAATGTAGATTGAGAGAAGCGAGTAAATGCCTTGGTGGATTAAAGAGTGTAATGAGGAATAGACATTTGGGAATGGATGCTAAGAATAGACTGTATGAAGGAGTGATTGTGCCAACAGCACTGTATGGGGCAGAAACATGGAACATAAGAGAAGAGAGGAGTTTGAATGTGTTTGAGATGAGGTGTCTGAGAAGTATGATGGGGGTTACTAGGCTAGATAGAGTGAGAAATGAGGAGGTGAGGAGGAGAACGGGGGTGGAAAGGGAGCTGGGAGATAGGGTTGATGAAAGAATATTAGGATGGTTTGGATACATGGAAAGAATGAGTGAAGAAAGACTAGTAAAAGAGGTGTGGAAGGCAGATGTGGAGGGAGTGAACATGAGGGGGCGTCCTAGGATGAGGTGGATGGATGGGGTGAAGGGGGCTTTGGGGAAGAGGGGAATGTCTGTTGAGGAAGGACGGGAGAGGACAGAAGACAGGGGTGAATGGAGAATGGTTGTATATGGATGATGTTGTGATAGCATGAGGTGGAATGGGCAGGTGGATGGGGGTGAGGTAGTATGTGTGAGCAAAATTTGACGCAGCCCGAAGGGATTTCTCCCCGTCCTTTCATTTTATGCAATGGGGGGACGGAGAGGGGGGGTCGCCGATTTAATGAAGCGGCCTTGCTGTGGATGTGCTGTGTCTTACGACACTGCTTCTGACCCAGGGCAGTGGACAAGGTGCAGGGATGACCCGTCATTCAGGAGGTGCTAAGATAAGAGGGAGGGTGGAGGGGTGTGGAGTGTATTCAGGGATGGAATGGGTGGGAATGATTTTATGCCTTTTTCTTTTTGGCTACCCCCCTTGTAAGGGGGAAAAAGCCTTGGTATATGTATGTATGTATATAGATGCATATGTGGAATAGCTTGGGTGATATAGCCCAAGCTCAAACAATACACGAATTCAAATGTAAGTATGATAATTGGAAATAAATGATATAGATTAAATTGGAACTGTGCATGAATCTGAGTCTAAGTATGTTAGAAAATTAGAGAATAGGAGACCCAACAAGTGTTGCTCTTTTCCTATATACTTCAATTAGGTAAATACCAAAGGCAGTAACCAAACTGGTCCCCAGCCTGGTAGATGAGCCATATGAGGAAAGACTAAGAGTACTGGGTCTACCAACTATGAAAGATCAAATAGAAAGAGGTGATATGATCACAGTATTCAGGTCAGTAAATAAGATAGATACATTGACAGAAAAGATCTCTTGGTTAAGGATAGAAGGGATTTAAGAGGTCATGAGAACAAATTAAGGGAAATTATATGTTTAAAGGATGCAAAGAAATAGTTTTCCACATATAAAATTCAAATCTAAATATGATAATAGGAAATGAAGGATATAGAATAAGTTTGTATTATAGATGAATTTCAGACTAGGTATGATGCATTGGAGATTAGGAGACAGAACCCAATGGGTGTTGCTCCTTTCCTTTATAATATAATTAGGTAAATACACTTGTACAATTCATGTCATGAATAAGGATTAAAACAACAAGTGTTTGGTGAGTGTGGCTTGTAAGGCATGCATTTAAGCATTGTAATAAAACAGTATTTCAATTTTTCTTTTTATTCTGAAGTTTCATGACACTACAGTCATTCATTACACTACTTCATTTACTTATTTTGTATAGATTAAGTGGCATTCAACTGTTTCTATAACATATCAGGCTCAAGCTTAAATCAGATAATTTCCAACACATATAAATTGAGATGATGAACACATTTTAGACATTCTGGTCCTATAAAACATTCACTAAAACTACTGCACTGGTGTATGACTTTACCACAGTATCACTGAATAAATCATAACAATTTCATACAGTACTTGTTTATACAGACCACCTTTGCTGAAAGAACTTGGTAGTAATTCTTTTTTTAGTTGTACATCATATGCATTTCTGCCTCAAAGGCAGTTTGAATCTAATGACTATCTCCCAACACATTTCAAGTCTTTAGTGAAAAATGTGCATTGCAATGGGTTATCATGTGATTTTTTAAAACATCTCACAAAAAAGTTGCATCACACAAGTTACACTAGAAAGGCTTCTCTCCTGTGTTGATCATCATATGCCATTTGACATTACTCCATGAGAAAGCTATATTGTGTAAGTGACAGTGGAAAGGCTTCCCTCCTATGTTGATCATCTTACACAGTTTGATAGTACTCCTTCGTGAGAAAGCTGCATTGCACAGGTCATGGTGGAAAGGCTTCTCTCCATGTGGGACATCACATGCAATTTCAGATCACCCTTTTGTGAGAAAGTTCTACATCACAGGTCATGCTGTTGGAGAGATCTTCTCCAGCAAGGGTCATTACATGATATTTGAGATCATCCTTTTGTGAGAAATCTGCATTGCACAAAACACACTGGAAAGGGCCTCTCCAGAGTGAGTAGGTACATGACATTTTAGATGAATATTCTGGAAAAGCTTCTCTCCAGTGTGGGTGATCACGTGACATTTGAGACCAATCTATTATGAGAAAGCTGCATCATACAGATCACTAAAGAATGGCTTTTCTTCAGTGTGAGTCATCAATGTAGTTTGATGAATCTTTTGTGTGAAAACTGCATCACACAGGTCACACTTGAAAGGCTCCCCACCAGTGTGGGTCATTATATGCCATGAAAAGTACTCTTTCTTGATAAAGCAGATTCACACAGGTCACACTGGAAAGCTTCCACTCCAGTGTGGGTCATATGCAGTTTGAGATAACCCTTTCTTGATAAAGCTGCATTGCACAGATCACACTGGAAAGACTTCTTTTCTGTGAGAGTCATTATGTGATGTTTGCTTTTGTTGAAAAGCTTTATCACACAGGTCATACTGGAAAAACTTCTCACCAGTGTAAGTCATCACATGATGTTTAAGGTGACTCTTTTGTGAAAAAGCTGCATCACACAGGTCAAACTGGAAAGACCTCTCACTATTAAGGGTCATCATATGCCATGTGAGATAACTTTTGTGGAAAAGAAAAATTGCACAGGTCACACTAGACTGGTTTCTCTCCAGTGTGAGTCATTATGTGACGTATGAGACTTCTTTTTACTGAGAAGGCTGCATCACAGTGGTCACACTGGAATGGTTTCTCTCCTGTGTGGGTCATCATATGTCGTGTGAGAGCAACTTTTCTTGAGAAAGCAGAATCACACAGGCCACACTGGAAAGGTTTCTCTCCTGTGTGAGACATAACATGAAATTTGAGGTCCCTCTTTTGTGAGTAAGCTGCATCACACAGGTCACACTGGAATGGCTTCTTTCCAGTGTGGGTCATCACATGACGATTGAATGAACTCTTGTGTGAGAAAGCTGCATCACACAGGTCACAATGGAACGGCTTCTCTCCTGTGTGGGTTTTTACGTGATCTTTGAGGTGACTCTTTTGTGAGAAAGCTGTATCACAAAGGTCACACTGGAAAGGCTTCTCCCCTGTGTGGGTTCTCAGATGATATTTGAGGTGACTTTTTTGTGAGAAAGTTGCATCACACAGGTTACATTGGAAAGGCTTCTCTCCTGTGTGGGTCATCATGTGATTTTTGAGGTAATTCTTTCGTGAGAAAGTTGCATCACACAGGTCACACTGGAAAGGCTTCTCTCCAGTGTGAATCACCATGTGATGTTTGAGGCTGCTTTTTCGTGAGAACCCTTCATTGCACAGCCCACACTGGAAAGGCTTCTCTCCAGTGTGAGTCATCACATGATCATTGAGATGACTCTTTCGTGAGAAAGCTGCATTGCACAGGTCACATTGAAAAGGTTTCTCTCCTGTGTGGGTCATCACGTGATCTTTGAGGTGACTCTTTTGGGAGAAAGTTGCATCACACAGGTCACACTGGAAAGGCTTCTCTCCAGTGTGAGTCATCACGTGATATTGAAGGCCATTCTTCCGTGAGAAGACTGCATTGCACAGGCCACACTGGAAAGGCTTCTCTCCAGTGTGAGTCACCATGTGATCATTGAGAGAACTCTTTTGTGGGAAAGCTGCATTGCACAGGTCACACTGGTAATGCTTCTTTCCAGTGTGAGTCACCATGTGACGTATGACACTGCTTTTAGCTGAAAAGGCTGCACCACACTGGTCACACTTGAAAGCCTTCTTTCCAGTGTGAGTCGCCCTGTGACATGTAAGATCACCCTTTTGTGAGAAGGCTGCATCACACAGGTCACAGTGGAATGGCTTCTCTGCAGTGTGAGTAACTATATGATGTTTGAGATGACTCCTACTTGAGAGAGCTGCATTACATAGGTCCTGTTGGAAAGGCTTCTCTACAATGTGGGTCATCACGTGATATTTAAATCAACTCATAAGTTAGCTGTGCTGCAGATGTCATACCAGATCCTCTTCACTGTATGACAGACATATGGGATCTACATAGTTCTTCCCAAGGAATGTTGATAGTGACCTTCATCCTGGAAAAAGAAAATGTGATTATAAGATTGACACTTAACACTTTAAGATTATGTAATAATAAGATTGTGGATGTTTCATACATGAACCATTTCATACTTTAGTCTCTTTGTACCTAAACAGACCAATTTTGTACATGCCATCATCTCACATAAAACAAATTTACTAGTGTATATGATGCTATGATATATTACATTCTTCTTTTCATTAAAAATGTGCTGAAAATGACCCAACAACTACATGCATACTCAAGATGATGACACTCGTTTTGGCGAAAGCTGTATCACACAGATCACACTTGAAAGGCTCCTCTCTAGTGTGGATCATCATATGTCATGTAAGAGCACCTTTTCTTGTGAAAGCAAAATTGCATAGATCACAAAGGAAAGTCTTCTCTCCAGCCTGAGTTATCATATACAGTTTGAGGTGATCCTGTTGGAAAGGCTTCTCTACAGTGTGGGTCATCATGTGATATGACAACTCATAAGTTAGCTGTGCTACAAATGTCATACCAGATCCTCTTCCTTGTATGACAAATATATGAGATCTACAGATAGTTCTTATTTTTAGCTAAACTGGGCTGCCTGACCATGGCTTGGCTGAGACCAGTGGCCCTTCTAGGTGAGTAAACCAGGTGAGCAAGAATAACATAAGTGTAATACTAGTATTTACCTAGTTGTATTATACGGGAAGGGAGTTATGCTCGTGGTGACCCGTCTTTGTATCTCTCAGCATCAAATTTTTTCTTAAAATCTTGAATAGTGTTTGCACATACTGTTTCTTTGTCCAATTTGTTCCAAGTGTCTATCACTCTGTGTGGGAAGCTATTTTTTTTTTTTTTTTTTTTTTTTTTTTTAGTGAATAGAGAAGGAAGTTTACATCAGGATTGGAAATCAGCATATGAAAAAGGTATATACAAAAAAGGGGGGGTAAATCTGATATCACCAACTATCGGCCAGTGAGCTCTACATGTACAAGTTATTATCTGAAAGGTTACAAAGGATTACAAAGGCGGAGCATGCCGACAGGAGACATTTTTATCAATATCTATGTCGGATGCAAAAAAAAAAAAAAAAAAAAAAAAAAAAATCATATTAATAATAAATAAAAACCTTTAATAATGTAAATAACAAATAAAATACATAAATAAATGCATAGGTATAGTTAAAATAATAAACAAACAGGTAAATAGTAAATTATAATAAATTGACATATAACTAATATAATAAATGAAAATCAGACAGACAAATTATAACAAAACAAAAACAAATAATATAACATAAATCATAATCATTACAGCATCTTACTTAGGTATTTATCTAAATGATTCTTAAAGCTTCGAACTGAACTACACTGCACTACCTGTGCAAGGAGTTTATTCCATTCATTAACCACACGATTGGCGAAGTTATTTCTACCCACTTCCAAATTGAATCTATTTCCAGACAGTTTAAGACCATTATTTCTTGTCTGATTCTCATTCAATGTTAACATTTTGTCACTTTTGATGTTGTCAATTCCCTTTAGAATTTTAAAGACCTGTATCAAGTCATTTCTGAGTCTACGCTTTTTTAGGGAAAACTGTTTCATGTGCTTAAGTCGATTTTCGTATGATTTATTTTTGATATTTGGAATCAGTTTTGTGGCTCGCCGTTGTACTTTTTCCAGTCTGTCAATGTCTTTAATGAGATTCGGTGACCATACGGAAACAGCATATTCCAAATGTGGACGAACTAACGATTTATATAGCTTGTTAATGAGTGATGGACTTTTGAAATCAAAAGATCGCGCAATCAATCCCAGAATCTTATTTGCTTTCTCAGAGGCTGAAATACACTGCTTGGATGATTTGAGGTCGTTACTGATAATTACGCCGAGATCTTTTTCACTATCCACTTTTGTTAACGAATTTCCAAATAACTTGTAATCGTACTTACTGTTATTTTTACCTATGTGCATTACCTTGCATTTACTTGTGTTAAATTTCATTAGCCACTTTTCAGACCATTGCTGTAATTGATCTAAATCTTCTTGAATATCTAATTGGTTTGGGTGATCATTTGCCACTCTGCACAGTTTTGTATCATCAGCAAATTTGGAAACAGTAGATTTTAGTCCATGGTCTATATCATTTATATATACTATGAATAGAAGTGGCCCAAAGAACGGAACCCTGAGGAACTCCACTTGCAACACTTTTCCATCCAGAAGTTTTTCCATTTAAAACAACTCTCTGTTTTCGACCTTTCAACCAATTACTAGTCCAACCTAATAGGCTACCACTTATTCCATGCAAAGCTAATTTAGTAAGTAGTCTTTCATGTGGGACGGTTTCAAAAGCATTTGCAAAGTCTAGATATATTAAATCTATATTGTTTATTTTGTCATAATTCGAGATAACTGTGTTGTAGAATTCGAGTAAGTTAGTCACGCAAGAACGTTTCCCGTCTGAAACCATACTGGCTATCATTTATCAAACGGTTACTTTCTAAATGATATTCGATAGCATCTCTGATGCTAGTTTCCATAATTTTTCCTACGATTGAAGTCAAACTTATAGGCCTATAGTTATTTGGTTTCTTTTTGTCACCTTTTTTGAACATGGGAGTAACGTTAGCTAGCTTCCATTCTCGGATATGATGGATTTCTTGAAAATAATTTCTAATGGAACAACAATCTCATTTTTTTTCCTTTAAGATTCTTGGATGCCAACCGTCAGGCCCTGGTGTTTTATTAATTTTGAGTTTCTCTATACGGTACATATTTCATTTTTTTCTTTTGTTATATCTACCGGAGTGAGTAAGTTCACCCTAGACTTTTCACAGATTTCAGTTTGGAGTTCACTTTGAGGTGTTTCGTTTTCGAATACTGAGCTAAAATAATTGTTTAAGATATTACACATTCCTTCATTTGAATATTCAAGTTGACCGTCAGCAGATAATAGTGGACCAATGTGATTCCTAACAACCTTTTTATCTCTAATGTAACTATAGAATTCTTTGGGATTCTCTTTGGATTTATCAGCGATGTTCATTTCGTATTGTCGTTTTCTTTTTCTTATTGTCTTTTTTAAATCTCTCTGTATTGATACATAACTTTCATAGTCATTAGGTACACCCCGAGCATTTATATTTCTTATAAGCCTGTCTCTTTTTAGCAATACTTTTTTCAGTTTCTTTGTCGAGCCACTTTGGGCGAGCCTGATTTGGGGGACGTCTGTCCTTAAAAGGAATGTAAGTTTGAATCATCTTAGTGAGCGTATTTTGAAATATTTCCCACATTCTGATCTACAGGCCTTTCGTTTAATTTTGCCTCCCAATCTGTAAGCTGAAGCTCCTGGCGTATAGTCCTATGAACTGAGCTTTACTGAAATCGGGTATTTTAGAAGCACAAGTATCTATTCTAAAATTGTTTAGGAGTTTTGAATCTGACTATGTTGTGATCGCTATTTGCAACAGATTCACCGACTTCTACATCAGTTACCATGCTTTTGCGGCTGGTGATAAAAAGATCAAATAAGTCTCCATGTCTTGTGGGCTCTTTTACATGCTAAACTAAGTAATTGTCACCGAGAAAATCTATCAAGCGACTACCTGTATGGCCATGTTCAAGGGTCCTCCAATCAATGTCAGTAAAATTGAAATCACCCATTATCAATAATTCCCGATTGCAGAAACTAGACATTTCTTGAAATATTTTGTCGTCTGCTAATAATAATGTTTTTGGCCTATATATTACATCTACATTCATTTTTTTGTCCATTTGTTTGGGTTAATTCTACCCATAAACTATCTTATGCATCCTGTTTCACTTTCTCTAAAACACAGGCATGGACATTACTTTTAACGTACTACAGAACATCACCACCTTTCTTGTGGTTTCTATCCTGATGAAAGTGTTTAAATCCCGCAATATTAAATTCAGCTTCGAACTCTGTACCATTTAACCATGTCCCCGTTATTCCTATCATATCGAGATTTTTCGCTTTTGACATACGCCTGTATTTCTTGAAATTTGTTCCTAATACTACGAGCATTAAAGTCCATGGTTTTAAGAAACTCGTGATTATTTCTTTATGACACATTTTGAGTTTCAATATCATGTCTTACATTATCATTTTGTTTTTTATCTATACCTTGCTCTATATTATTATTTGGTTCTTCATTGACATTCAATGCCTCATTAACATTTCTCCCATCAAAATGAGATCTGGAGTTCATTCTAAGGAACCATATCATGCATCATGTATCACAAATTTTTTTATTCTTATAAAGATACTCTGGGTTCATTCCAGGAAGATCTACAGTACTACAACCGATACACATGGTCAGACATTGGTACAAAATTCTTGATGGAGGGGAAACAGATGTAGTTTATATGGATTTCCAGAAATTATTTGACAAAGTGACTCATGAAGGACTACTGAAGAAGCTAAATGGGTATGGAGTTGAAGGAAATATTCTTGGATGGGTTTCTGCATTTCAGTTGGGGAAGAAGCAAAAAGTACAAATTAATAGAATATTTTCAGTTTATAATGTAATTTCTCTGGGAAGACTCCTTGGACTACTGGTTTTTGTCATCTACAACAATGATTTGCCTGAGTGTGTATGGTCAGACATATACTTATTTGTTGATGACACAAAAGTTTGCCAGGGAATAAAAACTAAAGAGGAGAGGCATACTCCAAGAAGACTCCCTGAAAGAATGGTCAAGGATGGTTGATGCCCTCCCACCCACAAAAGTGCACATATATGAAGATATATAGTGGCTTTAAGCACATGTGAGGTACAGTATATTAAATGCAACATAAAGGTGAACATATAACTACAAAGGAGAGAACCCTTAGGGAGATAGATCTTGGAATGAAGACAAATGGGAGATGGACTTTTGAAGAACACATACAGTACAAGAGAAGGTGAATAAGGTCAACTATATGGGTATGATATGGCAATCATTTGAACATTTAGGACATTATTCAAATCAATTGTGTGCCCCCAATTGGAATATGCTCAGTTGATCTGGTCACCATATGAGAAAAAAAGACATCAGGATAAGAGAAAATGTGATGCATAGAGCCTATAATATAGTACCAGGACTACAAAATCAATGTTTTGAAGAAAGATTTAAAGTGACTTGACCTCCTAATGATGGCATATCGCAGATGGAGAGGAAACTTTGCAGATGTATACAAGATCTTGAATCAATGGTATGATCCTGCAATCAATATAAAAAATTAACTGAAGGAAGGCCCAACACAGAACAACAGCAGGAAGATTTTTAAACCAAAATGTTAAATGAGACCGAGACAAAGCTTGTTCAACAGTCTTTCCAATAGTGTTGTAGAGGCTAAAAGTATACAGTAGAAGCCCAATTTAGTAAACTGATTCAGCCAAGGAGAGTTCACTAAATATATTTTTACACTAAACTTGGTGTTCATTATTGACACCCTATTCAATACAATTTTCTGTTATATTGAGTCTCTATTAAATACCATCCACAATGGGGCTCAGTGCTCTTCTATTATTGTTTTTGCCTTTAAATAATGGAATATGCTCAGTTTAATGGAATTATGTTTGCCAGTTTGAGCTTTCCAGGATATTCCACATTTGATTTTAAAGTTCCTTTAAATTGGGCTTCTGCTAAAGAGGAATTCATTAAATCTGGCTTCTGCTTCTACTGTAGTACTATTTGAAAGGAGACTTGATCAATTCTGGGTGAATCAGGGGATTAAATATAATCTTAACTACTTTGGTATGATGACGCCTACATAGGCGTCTTGAGGTGTGAATGGGTAAACGAGGATGCTGGTATTGGCGTCTTGATTATATATATATTTTTTGTAGCTGTACATGAGTTAACCACGGATTCTGTGAACTGATTTGTTCACATTTTCTGTGTTTATTATTACTCAGAGTAAAAGAGAACAAGTAACACAGTAGTGACTTTATATTCTATAATGCAAGTAGTGTGATATGGTAGCTGATGCTGCATGTGAGAATTTGTCTTGTACTGAAGTGTTTAAGGAAAATCTTGTACTAGTGGACAAATCTGGTCAAGATCAACTGGGGGAGAACACAGAGGACACAAATCAGAATCCTCACCTACCCAAGTTTGAAGTGATCTAGATAAATTTTAACTTGAACTCAGAGATTAGACAGTGAACATCTTAAATTCTTTATTTTTGTACCTAAGAAGACAAAATGGAGTCCCACCCCCAAATCAGAATATAAGGAAACAGGATACACACATTGGTAAATATGAAGACATAAACCAGTCTCATTTTTTTTTTAATCCCAATGTTACTATAATTTGCAGTATGTATACATGGGGTTCAAAATACTCAGAATGATGAGAGCTAGCTGATGATATAGGTAAGAATTGCAGCTGTGAGACCTAACTTAACCTAATTCTTAGTAAATAGAGATGTTTGCAGTCTAAATTTTTTTTTAAAACTGCTACCAATGTTAGTATTAATGTGCATTATTTATATATAGGGTTCAAAATATTCTGAATAAGAGCTAGACAATGACATAGGTAAAAATTGCTGCTGTGAGATTGGTGAAAATCCTTATACCAATATATTCACCTGTCTCACTTTTTTGTTCTATTCCAGTATTATGCACATATTTTCACTCTTTTCTTTTTTGCATTGGAAAGCTCTATTTTTTTTTTATGGAACAGTTACATTAGGTTAGGAGCTATTGGACAATGCAAGTATCATGTTAAAAATCTGTACTTGCGTGGTTCTGGAAATTTACCCAATTTTATAAAAAATCACTACCAATATTACTATTAATTTGCAGTACTTATATATGGTGTTCAAAATACTCAGAATGATACGAGCTAGTCAATGATACAGGTAAGAATTGCAGCTGTTACACCTGACCTATCTGTTCCTTTAGTCTTAATTTGTTTAAAAATGACCAACTATCTAACTACAACAGTTTTCCCCCTTATAAAGTAGTTAGCCAAGTCAAAAGCATGTACCCTCTCCCACCTATTCCACTCCCATCCACCACATTTTCCTACCTCTCATCTTAGCTCCTCATGGATGACAGGTCATCCCTGTATCCTGCCCACTGCCCTGGGTCAGAAGCAATGTAGCAAGACACAGCACATCCACAGGAATGCTGCTTCATTCTCTGTCCCCTCATGCAGAAAAAGGGAAGATGGGGAGAAATCCCTTCACGTTGGGTCAAAATATCATTCACACATGATCACTCCCTACTCCTCCCTTCCTTATATCACAGTATCATCTATACACAGCCATTCTCTACTTATCCCTATCTCCTGCCCTCTCCCTTCCTTGTTCAGTTGACATTCCCCTCTTGCTCATCACCCCATTTATCCATTTCATCCTCAGTTGTCCCATCAAGTTCAATCCACCCACCTCTGCCTTCCACACCTACTTTAATAATCTTTCTACATTAATTCTTTCCATGTGTCCAAACCATCGCAATACTCTTTTATCAGCCCTATCTGTCATCTCCTTTTCCACCCCTGCTCTCCTCATTTCTTACTCTATCTCCCTGCCATACTTTTCAGACATTTCATCTTGAACACATTTAAATTTTTCCTCTCTGCCTCTCTTAAATAAATCTCTACCCCATACTGTACAATGCCATCGGCATACATCCCTTCATATAATCTCATCTTTGCATCCTTTCCCAGATGCCTATTTCTCATAAACTTTTTAATACCCCAAGGCATTTACTTGTTTCTCTCAATCTACATTGTACCTCCACCTCCTCTCCTCCCTTTCCTGGCACATGCAACCCCCAAATCCTAAATCTATCCAGTTCAGCTTCTCTCTTTTAAGATTTAGTTCCAACTCACTGCCATCTTCTCTCCTAGTACATCTCATCACCTTACTTTTACCCACATTTACCCTTAACTTTCTCCTACCACAGTGTCATTAGCAAACAATAATTGGCTCACTTTCCATTCTTCTCCATTTTCTTTATCCATCTTCAATCCCCTGCTCATTATCCTCAAATTTACTTCCTGCAGCACCCCATCCATGTACACATTGAACAGCCATGGCAACATGACACATCCCCAATGGAGCCCCACCTTTACCTAACTACTCACTCTGTCCATTTCCAATTCTAACATAGGCTCTACTACTCTCATAAAAACTCTTAACTCCCCTGAACAGTTTTCCCCTAATCCCATATATCTGCAAAACCTCTCACAGTGCCTTCTTGTCTACCCTGTCATAAGCCTTTTGCAAATCAAGGCCCAAAAAAACACTTATTTTTTCTAAAGCTTTCTCACATATCAGCCTTATTACAAAAATCTGATCCACACAATCCCTACCTTTCCTACACCCACACTCTTCCTAACCAATCACTCCCTCTGCTCCTCACCTAATCCTATCTGTTAAAACCTTCCCAACTACACTCATCAAACTGATCCTTCTGAAAGTAGTACACTCACATTCGTCCCCTTTTCCCTTGTAAAGTGGAAATATACAGGCACTCTTCCAGTCCTCCTCCACTCTACTCTTCCTTAAATACCCATTAAACAACCTAACTAGCCAGTCCACTATTACTGTACCTCCCTTCTTCAAACACTCCACATGACATCTATCTAACCCAAGTGCATTACCTGTTGTCATCATTTTCAGAATTTGCAGTACTTATATATAGGGTTCAAAATACTCAGAATTATAAGAGCTAGCCAATGATATAGGTAAGAATTGCAGCTGTGACTCCTTACCTAACCTACCGCTTAAAATATATAAAGAAGTTCGTCAGTCACTTATTTAAAAACCGCTAACGACGTTACTATTAATTTGCTGTACTTATTAATGGGGTTCAAAATTATAAGAGCTAGCTGATAATATAGGTAATAATTGCAGCTGTGATATTGGCAAACAATTATAAACACCTAACGTTTACCCCTGATCTGAATGCCAAATGAACTGCGAAACGGAAATTTAAGTGTAGCACATGCCAAATACAAACACACTATACATACTCTAAACTACCTTGGTACTATTTGATTGCACTCACGAAATCAAGTAGGAGGGACATGTGTTTGGCTTGGACGAGGCACAGCCACGAAAACTAAACGAGCTCCTAAATACCCTGACAGAGTGCTGGCTGGGCTACGATATCATAATATATAAACAAACAGGGCAGTAGAGCAAAGTGGACTATCTTTGTTTTTATTAAGGGGGGAGGGGTAAGTGCTCGACCTAAATATTATATATATATATATATATATATGTATATATATACATATATTATATAGATATATATATACATATTTATATGTATACATATATACATATATGTATATATATATATACATATATACATATATGTATATATATATATATATATATATATATATATATATATATATACATATATATATACATATACATGCATAAATATATATATATATATTTATGTATGTATATATATATATATATATATATATAATATGTATGTATATATATATATATACATATATATGTATATATATATACATACATATATATATATATATATATATATATATATATATATCTTCCCTTTATATGTAAGTCTGAGTGTTTATTTTAAAAAACTTTTCATCTTTATTATTTTTTTTCACCTGTCACAATTTTTGAAATTGTGACACCCGGCTCGCTGTCTCACCTTCCCATTTTCTCGTCTGTTTTCTCACCGTTTCAGCCCTTCGTTCCCTATACTCGGGGGAATTACCAGAGTCCTTAAGACTTCTAGTAGCTACATCCTGTCCTTTCTCCTCCTCGTTATCCTCTTCATCTGTCATGTCATTTTTGACAATCAATTTCAGTGCCTTAACGAAGGGAGAGACTTCTAATTATCTAGAAACCCCCCCCCCTTTTGATTTGTGTTCTCAGAGCCATGCTCAACGGTTTTCGCGCCCAAACAAAGCGCCCAACACCCCCCTCCCCCCCCTGCGCGCTGCCACATATTTGTTTAAGCTAGGCAATTAGAATAATTAGGATTGTGTCTAACCCGCTCGTGAACAGTGTCTACCTCAAGGAACAATTGCAACTGTGTCACCTCCCACATGAACATTATTCGTAGTACCCTTCACAACTAGGGACGGAGACGTAGAACTATTGGCAACGTCGGAAGCCGGCTAGCGGACATCGTGACCTGACCTGCCGCAGGACACAGGCAGTCTAAGCATCGAGTTCATCAAAGGAGGTCAGACCGCTCGATCTCGGAAGACCAATAGTGTCCTTTCCTCCCTCATGTGACTGTTGGGGATTTACATCCTCGTGAGCAAATCGAGTGTCGATTATTTGGGTATAAAACCCCTCAAGCAAAAACTCTGAGTGTAGTGCAATTGACCGGGAATACGTCGATGAAGTGACTTACAACCCCCATCACGGCGCCCGCCCAGGCCATCCACCCCCCGCCCCCACCAAAACGAAGCGGCGCCGATCGGAGCTCAGCAGGAGACCATGCAAATTGAATACGTCTCCACAAGCAAGACACTTATTAATTACTAATTCTTTAACAATTTATTAATCTAGGAACGCGCGCAGGGAATAGATAGGATGTATGTATGAAATCCAACTGTTAAAACCCTTATTTAATCAAGATATATTTCTAGTGTTTAATTATTTAAATTAATTAAAACTCAAAATAGGAGTTCTGGGTTTCATTAGCCTAGGACGGTTCACTTAATGAGTTGTCCCATCATACCCCTCCCCCCTCTTTGATTTACTCTCACGCTTGCCTTGGAGGGAAGGCGAGTGGTCCCGAGATGTGATACAAATCGCCTGGACTTCGGTTCCCCAACTGCAGCTATCTTCCCCCTCCCTTCATCAATCACTTAAGGTACGTGTTACCCACACCACCTCATCTACCACCTTCTTCCACTGTCCAGGAATTTGTGTCATCACCATTACTGTTACCATGTAATTTTTGTTATTTCAGTTATATCTTAATATTGTCTTGTACCTTTACTGTTACCATGTAATTTTTATTTCAGTTATATCTTGATAATGTCTTTTTCAAGACGAAACGTCGATTTCAAATAGAACAAATGGAAGATCATAGAGACCTAGTTTCAATCCACCCGGTTAATGGAAAATCTCTCATCAGGAAAATAGAGAATACGAAGAAAAAACTGAACAAATACAACACAATGCTGTCTTTTTAACTCCACGTGTATATATATATATATATATATATATATACATATATGTATATATATATATATATATATATATATATATATATATATATGTGTGTATGTGTGTGTGTGTGTGTGTGTGTGTGTGTTAGATAACACAGCAAATTGGGTATTAGTTATCTTCTTATTGAGACTTTCTTTTCTTCTAATAACTTTTCTCTCTGAGGGAGGGAGAGGGTTACAATACTTCCAAACGAGTCCATGATTGGGTATGGAAACTAACATTTTACGACGTTTCCCCTATACATTAGGCATCTTCCGGTATTTTATTCAGACAAGCTACATACTAATACATTACAAAGATTGATTCACTGGGGGAGATCTAGGGACTATGACACTTCAACCTTGCCAGCCCGTCATTCATGACCCATACAACTCTAGGGTCCCGCTTATATTTTGTTGTATGTTAATTAATCCCTAGATCTCCCCCAGTGAATAAATCTTTGTGATATATTAGTATGTAGCTTGCCTGAATAAAATACCAGACGATGCCTAATTAGGGTTGCCAGCAGTCCTTTATTTCAAAGGACAGTCCTTTATTCAGTTCTATTTGTCCTTGTCCTTTATTGAGAGTTGAAATGACACTATTTGTCCTTTATCTTGAAACCGTTTTGACTGGTAGTTCAATTTCCTGCCCTCAAGACGTGATTGCAAAAGCGTTTACTTCTTGTAAGAGTGCAGACTCTGTCAACTCTACATTCTGCACAATACCAGAAGCACAAAGCGGCAGACCGTAGACCATGGTGAAAAATTAACCTCATTTTATGTATAATCAAACTTTCCATTAAAAAATGCATTTATTTTGGGAAAACTAGAAAATCGTAAACGATATTACTAAATCTGAGAATCACACACACACAAAAAAAAAAAAAAAAAAAATCTACACTTACTTTTTCTTCGACTAAAATTAGCTTCCTTTCTAAATTTCTCCTATACTACATCTTCTCATTTCAGTTCACCTCCCACTAAAGATTTTTCCGTTTTTCCACCTTTCTCTACTACTACGCCTACCATTTTCTAAACTTTTGGTGATCCTAATCCCGGCGGCGGCGCCGCCGTCCAAGCTCCCAGTCCATTTCTCCCGAGCCACAACCACCAACAGCCCCTAATCGCTCGCTAAATCGCCCAGTGGCAATAACCCTCTTTTATACCCTACTATATTTTCATTTTCTTACAGACATTCTCCCCCTCCCACAAAAACCGATCACGCGCAAGCGGATGGTCTTTCCTAGGAATTCAGGATTCAGAAGTCAGACGTCGCTCTCCACTCCAGCTCTCTCAACAAACACCCAGCAATCTTCGCCGGCCAGTGGCGGCGAGGAGACTTTTCTCCTTTGCTGCTGCCGCTCTGGCACAAGGCTGACCTCTTCGTTGACGTCGGCAGGCGGGTTTACGCCAAAGACAAATACACACATTTCCCAAGTCACGTAATTCTCTGCCACAACTGCACAAAATTCAAAGACGTGGAAGGAGCTGGCTGCAGGCGACCCGAGGCATTGATACGAGCAATAGTGTAGTTTCTGGAACGTTCTGATGATACAACAGTTAGAACTTTGGCGGCGTGCGACGGCGACGACCTCAGCTGTGACATCAAAACTCGGAACCATCAAGCCCAGACAGCTGAATGCCAGCATGCTTGTTGAAATGGTGCAGCCATGTCTGCATAGAAATATATATCTGTCACGTCCTTAGCGAATAGAATCCTGTGGTTGTGCTGTGTCACGCCCTTAGGTGAATAAAGTCACCTGTTTGTAGTTTTAAGGCACGCCTTGCGTGAATGTGTAATAATTTGTATTGTATTTCATAATACATACATACACACACACACACACACACACACACACACACACACACTTTCAACGAACGGACGGCTTGACGAACGCTCTGAAGAAAAGTGCAGATTGTGGATACCAACGCAAAGAGAAGTGCCTTTTTGTATTTGCAGGGGGGGGGGAAATTGCTCGTGAGGCAGTAGGTAAGTAGGAAAAGAGGAGAAGGGGAGGGATTGCTGGGGAAATGGAAGGAAATGAGGATGTGGAGGACTTGGCCCAGGCAGACGGGCGTAAGGTCAACATGAAACGACCACCGGATGACGAAATGGCAAATAAAAATGTAAAGATTAGAAGTATAGAGAGGAGAAATACAGTAGAAAGTGACGAGAATATGTTCCAGGGATTTAAAGAGGGTGGGGGGGACACAACCCCCCCCCGACTGATAAGACTAGAGGAGAGAGTTGATAAGGTGATCGAGGACTTGGAACGTAAGTTAGGTAAGGTAGACTCCATCTTCCAGAGAATTGAAAGATTGGAACAACTAGAGAAGGCTAACAGAAACTTAACTGAAGAAGTAGAGGACCTAAAAAGACAGTTAGGAAATGTAAAGGAGGAGAATGAGAAATTGAAGAAGAATAGTAATGAAAACAGTGAGAAAATAGCTACAGAAGCTAAAAATTGGAGAATAACTCAAGAAGGGAATAAGGTTTCATTCACTGACATAGTCAAACAGCAATTGAAAGAACATAATGAAGACTCAGTTATTAAAGTGATGAGACAGAAGGAGAATATAGTAAGAGAATTAGCTGACAAAAAGAAATGTATAATTATATTAGGAATGGAAGAGAAACATAACCCAGATAGAACCGCAAGAATCAAGGAGGAAAATGAAAGGGTAAGCAGTTTATTAAAATTAGTCCAGGAAGATGAACCAGAAATTATAAAGGAAATTGAGGAAAAATTCAGACTCGGAAAATATAGTACAGATAAGACCAGACCAATTAAGATTAAATTCAGGTCACAAACAACGGCAGAGAAAATTCTATCCAAGACAGGGAAACTAGCAACAAATGATCAATATAAAAAGGTATGGATAAAAAGAGAAATGAATAAGGAGGAAAGAGAGGCAGAAAAGCAGAAAAGAATTGAAGCTAAGGCAAAAAACGAGGAAAGAACGGAGTCAGAGAAAGAGAGATTCTATTGGAGAGTAGTGAACATGAAAATAAAGCAGTTCGACATACTAAAGAAAAACATAAGGGAAACAGAGAACACAATGGAAGTGGCAGAAAACTAAGAGTGTCTTACACAAATATAGATGGATTGATAACAGGATTGAATGAACTGAATGATTATTTGAAAGAAAAAGAACCGGACATAATGGGAATTGTAGAAACAAAATTAAAAGGCCCACTACCACCCAACAGTGTAGGACATGATACATACAATTATTGGATTAGAAACAGAGAGAAAAAACAAGGGGGTGGAGTTATGTTCCTGACAAAGAAGGATATAAACGTGAAAGGTGTCATATATGGAAAGAATACAGTAGAGATGATTATGATAGAAGTGGAAGACCGAGATAAGAAGAGCAGAAAATTTGTGATCAATTATGTGCCTCCGAAAACAGCCTCATGGGAGGAGAGTGAACATAAAAGTATGTTAGAGGACACAAAGATAGCATTAACTAAAATAATGGAAGACGGAGGAAGAATAGTTATGATGGGCGACTTTAATTGCAAAGAAATCTGCTGGGAAGAAATGACAGTAAAGAGTGGTGATGACTCATGGGGAAATGCTCTACTTGAGATGATTACTGACCATTCAATGACACAATGGATACAAGAGAACACTAGGTATAGAAATGAAGAAGAACCATCGAGGCTAGACTTAATAATTACATCTGAACCTAGAATAGTGGACAAGATTGAATATAAAACACCAATAGGTAAAAGTGACCACATATTGATTGAACTGGAACTTAATGAAGAAAAATATATGAAAAGAAATGAACAATATAGAAAAGGAAGAATGATGTATGAAAAAACAAACTTTGATAAAATAAGAGAATTCTTCCAACAAGAAAACTGGGAAGAAATATACAAAGAAGAAACATCAGTGGAAGAGAAATGGAATATTTTGACAAAAATTTACAAAGAAGGAGTGGAAAAGTATGTCCCAAGACAAAAACAAGAAAAAGAATATGTAAAATGCTGGTACAACAAAAGTTGTAGGGAGTTAAAAGACAAAAGAGACAAAGCCTGGACCGGATGGAAAAAAGACAGAAGACCTGAAAAATGGAAAATATATACTGGTTATAGAAATGAATATGTACAAAAGTGCAGAGAGGAAAAAAGAAAATATGAAAAAGATGTTATAGAAAAGTGTAAAGATCAACCAAAACTATTCTACAGATTTGTAAACAATAAACTGAAAAACAAACAAGACTTGGAGAAATTAAGACAAGGAGGAGTTGAATACACTGAGGAAATGGAAATGGCAGAAATTATGAACAAACATTTTAAATCAGTGTTTACAAGGGAAAATATACAACCTGAAGAGATTGAGTGGAAGGAAAAAGTCCCCCCTATGGAAGAAATAGAAGTAACGAAGAATGAAATATTGACACACTTGGGTAATTTTGATGTCAGAAAATCGCATGGGCCAGATGAAATAGCAAACTGGATTCTGAAAGAATGTAGGAATGAACTGGCAGACAAAATACATAGCATAATAAGCAGTTCCTTAAAAGAAGGAAAAGTTCCAGAAGATTGGAAAAAAGCAAATATAGTACCTATATATAAAGGAGGAAATAAAGAAGAACCTACCAACTATAGACCAGTCTCTCTAACAAGTACAATAGCAAAAATATGTGAAAGAATTATCAAAAGTAGATGGGTAAAATACTTGGAAAAAAACAACGTACTAAATCCAAGGCAATTTGGATTCAGACAAGGACGATCATGCGTCACCAATTTAATATGTTTCTATTCAAGACTAATAGATATAATACAAGAAAGAGATGGATGGGCTGATTGTGCATTTCTAGACCTAAAAAAAGCTTTTGACAAAGTACCACATAAGAAGTTGCTTAAGAAATTAGAATATGAAGGAGGAATACAAGGTAAACTGCTAAATTGGATGGAAGACTTTTTGCAAGAAAGAAAAATGAGAGTAGTGATAAGAGATCAGCACTCAAAATGGAATGAAGTAATAAGCGGTGTCCCGCAGGGAACAGTTCTGGCCCCAATAATGTTTGCTATATATATTAATGATATGGATGAAGGAATTGAAAGCTATATGAGCTTCTTTGCAGATGATGCAAAATTACTGAAAAGAGTGAAAACTGAAGAGGATTGTGAATCACTACAGAGAGATCTAAATAAAGTACAAGAATGGAGTAGGAAGTGGGAGATGGAGTTCAATACAAAAAAGTGTAGTATAATGGAATTTGGAAAAAGCAAAAACAGAATAACAGGATCATATAATTTGGGAGAAGAAGGAATAAAAAGAGTAGAAAATGAGAGGGACCTGGGAGTCATTGTTATGAATAATATGTCACCTGAGAAACATATAAATAAGATTTTTGGAGAAACTTATAATTTAATAAGAACAATCAAAGTGGCATTTACATACCTGGATGAAGAAATGGTGAGGAAAATCCTAATCACCCTGATAAGACCAAGATTGGAATATGCAGCAACGATATGGTCACCAAGTACAAAAAAATGTATAAAAAAACTTGAAAGAATACAAAGAGCAATTACTAAACTGGCACCAACACTCTCAAAACTATCATATGAAGAGAGACTACAAAAACTTAAACTACAGACACTAGAGCAAAGAAGAGAGAGAGGAGATTTGATAGCTATTTACAGAATCATGAAAGGCATAGAAATTACTGATAGAGAGAATCTGATAAAATGGGATGACAGAAATACAAGAGGACACGGAAAGAAAATAAAAAAAGACAACTATAGAAGAGATTTGAAAAAGAACAGCTTTCCTCACAGAGCAATAGACAGTTGGAACAAGTTAGATGAGAAAGTGGTGTGTGCAAAAACAATACATGAATTTAAAAATAGTTTAGATAAAATGAGATATGAAGACGGGACCTCACGAGCATAGCTCCCCTTCCCGTAAAATACAACTAGGTAAATACACACACACATATATATATATATATATATATATATATATATATATATATATATACACCCACCCACACACAAAGGATTACACAGGCGGAGCATGCCGACAGGAGACCTTTTGATCCATATCTAGGTCGGATGAAAAAAAAAAAAAAAAAAAAAAAAAAAAAAAAAAAAATCATATTAATAATAAAATAAAAAATAAAAAATATAATGTAAATAACAAATAAAATACATAAATAAATGCATAGGTATAGTTAAAAATAATAAACAAACAGGTAAATAGTAAATAATAATAAATTGACATATAACTAATATTAAATGAAAATCAGACAGACAAATGATAACAAAACAAAGACAAATAATATAAGATAAATCATAATCATTACAGCATCTTACTTAGGTATTTATCTAAATGATTCTTAAAGCTTCGAACTGAACTACATTGCACTACCTGTGCAGGAAGTTTATTCCATTCATTAACTACACGGTTGGCAAAGTTGTTTCTACCTACTTCCAAATTGAATCTATTTCAGGACAGTTTGAGACCATTGTTTCTTGTCTGATTCTCATTCAATGTGAAAATTTTGTCACTTTTGATGTCGTCAATTCCCTTTAAAATCTTAAAGACCTGTATCAAGTCACCTCTGAGTCTACGCTTTTTTAGGGAAAACAGATTCATGTGCTTTAGTCGATTTTCGTATGATTTATTTTTGATATTTGGAATCAGTTTTGTGGCTCGCCGTTGTACTTTTTCCAGTCTGTCAATGTCTTTAATGAGATTCGGTGACCATACGGAAACAGCATATTCCAAATGTGGACGAACTAACGATTTATATAGCTTGTTAATGAGTGATGGACTTTTGAAATCAAAAGATCGCGCAATCAGTCCCAGAATCTTATTTGCTTTCTCAGAGGCTGAAATACACTGCTTGGATGATTTGAGGTCGTTACTGATAATTACGCCGAGATCTTTTTCACTATCCACTTTTGTTAACGAATTTCCAAAATAACTTGTAATTGTACTTACTGTTATTTTTACCTATGTGAATTACTTTGCATTTACTTGTGTTAAATTTCATTAGCCACTTTTCAGACCATTGCTCTAATTGATCTAAATCTTCTTGAATATCTAATTGGTTTGAGTGATCATTTGCCACTCCGCACAGTTTTGTATCATCAGCAAATTTGGAAACAGTAGATTTTAGTCCATGGTCTATATCATTTATATATACTATGAATAGAAGTGGCCCAAGAACGGAACCCTGAGGAACTCCACTTGCAACACTTTTCCATCCAGAAGTTTTTCCATTTAAAACAACTCTCTGTTTTCGACCATTCAACCAATTACTAGTCCAACCTAATAGCCTACCACTTATTCCATGCAAAGCTAATTTAGTAAGTAGTCTTTCGTGTGGGACGGTATCAAAAGCTTTTGCAAAGTCTAGATATATTAAATCTATATTGTTTCTTTTGTCATAATTCGAGATAACTGTGTTGTAGAATTCGAGTAAGTTAGTCACGCAAGAACGTTTCCGTCTGAAACCATGCTGGGTATCATTTATCAAACGGTTACTTTCTAATTGATGTTCGATAGCATATCTGATGATAGTTTCCATTATTTTTCCTACGATTGAAGTCAAACTTATAGGCCTATAGTTATTTGGTTTCTTTTTGTCACCTTTTTTGAATATGGGAGTAACGTTAGCTAGCTTCCATTCTCTTGGGACATCTCCGGATATGATGGATTTCTTGAAAATAATTTCTAATGGTACAACAATCTCATTTTTCATTTCCTTTAAGATTCTTGGATGCCAACTGTCAGGCCCTGGTGTTTTATTAACTTTGAGTTTGTCTATACACCTTTTAATTGTTTCTTTTGTTATATTTACCGTAGTGAGTAAGTTTACCCTATACCCGTTGCACTGAGAACTGGCCGTTAGGGCGGAGCACTGGGAGTTCCCCTGTGGTGCCACATCTAATTATTTCATAATTTTATTTTATTTTATAATTCCATTTTGTGATTTTATAATGTTGCCACATATGATTATATTATATTTTTTGTCACACACCACCACTGAGGTAAAAATCAAAGCAATGTTTTCTATACAAAGGTTTCGTTTCTTCAAGTCTAGACATGGCACATGGAAAAGAGAGAGCGACGTTGCCGCTACATCTAATCTCTGGCCCCGACCCCCTCACACTGCATTCAGAAAACATTGCATCCACACGCACGTTCTCGCCATGGATGCCCATGTGTGGCAACACCGGGAAATCTCCTAGCCCCGCCTTATCGGTCATTTCTCCTTGCGCTGACTATAGACTTTTCACAGGTTTCAGTTTGGAATTCACTTTGAGGTGTTTCGTTTACGAATACCGAGCTAAAATAATTGTTTAAGATATTACACATTCCTTCATTTGAATATTCAAGTTGACCGTCAGCAGATAATAGTGGACCAATGTGATTCCTAACAACCTTTTTATCTCTAATGTAACTATAGAATTCTTTGGGATTCTCTTTGGATTTATCAGCGATGTTCATTTCGTATTGTCGTTTTCTTTTTCTTATTGTCTTTTTTAAATCTCTCTGTATTGATACATAACTTTAATAGTCATTAGATGCACCCGAGCACTTATATTTCTTATAAGCCTGTCTCTTTTTAGCAATACTTTTTTCAGTTTCTTTGTCGAGCCACTTTGGGCGAGCCTGATTTGGGGGACGTCTGTCCTTAAAAGGAATGTAAGTTTGAATCATCTTAGTGAGCGTATTTTGAAATATTTCCCACATCTGATCTACAGGCCTTTCGTTTAATTTTGCCTCCCAATCTGTAAGCTGAAGCTCCTGACGTAGTCCTATGAACTGACCTTTACTGAAATCGGGTATTTTAGAAGCACAAGTATCTATTCTAAAATTGTTTAGGAGTTTGAATCTAAGTTGTGATCGCTATTTGCAACAGATTCACCGACTTCTACATCAATTACCATGCTTTCGCGGCTAGTGATCAGAAGATCTAGTAAGTTTCCATATCTTGTGGGCTCTTTTACATGCTGAATTAAGTAATTGTCACCAAGAAAATCAATCAAGCGACTACCTATATGGCCATGTTAATATATATATATATATATGTATGTATATATATATATCTATATGTATATATATATGTATATATATATTATATATATTATATATATATATATATATATATACATATATATATATACATATATATATATATATATATTGCTTGAAACTACGAGGAAATCAAAGATCGGAATACTGAACGTTTTCGTCTGTTTTAAGACATTTTCAAAGTACATAGTATCACAACAAAGTACAGCTTAAATACAATAGTGTAGAGAACAGGAGAGGTCACTCAATATAAATACTGACACAAATTCCTGGACAGTGGAAGAAGGTGGTGGTTGAGCTGGTGTGGGTAACACGTACCTTAAGTGAGTGATGAAGGGAGGGGGAAGATAGCTGCAGTTAGGGAACCGAAGTCCAGGAGATTTTGTATCACATCTCGGGACCACTCGCCTTCCCTCCAAGGCGAGCGTGAGCGAAGATCAAAGAGGGGGGGGGGGGGTATGATGGGACAACTCATTAAGTGAACCGTCCTAGGCTAATGAAACCCAGAACTCCTATTGTGAGTTTTAATAAATTATATAATTAAACACTAGAATTATGCTACTTGACATTAAACAATGTGGGTTAACAGTTGGATTTCACACATACATCCTATCTATCCTATCTCCCTGCGCGCCTATCTAGGGGTCCTATCTAGTAAATACTCTTTGTTACTTGCTATTATCCTTAGAGGGTCTCTGCTGGGTGTGGGGATGACTTCCAGGGGGTGCTGGTCCCTCGTTCTGCCAGGATGCTTTTGCTATTGAAGGATATCGGTGTTGTTGATCACGGCGGGAACCCGGGTCATCTTTTGTGATTAGCCTCGTGGCGGGGGTGCGGGTTTGATCACGTAGGGGGTTTCTTGTATTCACTATCCAGTTCCTTTCAGGTCAGTGTCCCGAGGAAAGGGGTACAGGTACGTACGTGACCCCTTGATACACGAATGATTTGTTCACTGGAGGCTGGATGCCTCAAGACACTATCCAAATCCCCACGATGGTCGGGATGTCACACACAGCGCTCCACCTGATAAGTTTCGGAAGGGGTTTGTCCCAGAATCACTTGTCGAATGTCTACAGTGCGTAAGCGCTCACTTAAGGGTGAAAATCCTTAATAGCCACATGAGGGAGGATAGGGGGCGATTGGGCTCTCAAGGACGTGAGCGGCCCGAACCTCCCTGCTTGACCCTAATGGAGGGTCCCGCGGCATGTCAGGTCAAAGTGTCTGCTGGCTAGCCTCCAACGTTGACAATACTTCTACGTTCCCGCCACTAGTGTTGGAGGGTACTACGAATAATGTTCATGTGGGAGATGACACAGTTCCAATTGTTCCTTGAGGTAGACACTATTCACGAGCGGGTTAGCTACGATCCTAATTATTCTAATTGCCTAGGTTAAAACAAATATGTGGCAGCGCGCAGGGGGGGGGGTGTTCGCACGAAGCTGGAGCTGGACAAGGCCGCTTTGTTACTTTGGCCGATGAAAATCCGTTGGCCTAAGTCGTGTGAGAACACTTGAATCTAAAGGGGGGGGGTTCTCTAAATAATTAGAAGTCTCTCACTTCGTTAAGGCACTTTAATTGATTGCCAAAATGGCACAACAGTTGATGAGGATAAGGAGAAGGAGAAAGGACAGGATGTAGCTACTAGAAGTCTTAAGGACTCTGGTAATTCCCCCGAGTATAGGGAATGAAGGGCCGAAGCGGTGAGAAATCGGACGAAAGAAAATGGAAAGGGGAGACAGTGAGCCGGGTGTCACAATAATATTCAAAAATTGTGACAAATACGATGACAAAATTATCTAAATTGAAAAGACCAGTGCTTAAATTGAGATTCTCATTAAAAATTTTTTTTTTTTTTTTTTATGAGACACGATCCAATTATATTCCTTACCAAATAAGAATTATCTTAAACAATTTCTTGGGAATTGTCCCAATCAATGCAATGGTTGTAGTCTCTAATGTGAGCAAAAATCCCACTTGAAGATTGGCCAGTACGGACACTATACTTGTGCTGGTTCAACCTAAATTCTAATTCCTTGCCAGTCTGACCAATGTAACAAGAATTGCAATTCTTGCAAGGGATAGTGTAGACACAACCAGCCGAATTATCAGGCGAATTCTTGATAAGTTCTTTGATTGTATTGTTTTTAAATACAAATTAACATTAAAAACCTTAAGGACACGAGGAAGTTTCACCAAATTGGGATGAAAGGGAAGAACCAAAAGATTCTTTTTATTGAAATGATCTTTTGGGGGTAGAATCATCGTAGGACTTCCTGGCCTTGTATTGTGATCTATCACATGTTTTGGGTATTTCAAGTTTAATGCTATTTCATAAATCCTTTTTATTTCTTCATCTAAAAATTCAAGACTACTAACTCTAAAAGCTCTAAGAAACATGGAGGAAAAAACCGAGATCTTTGTATCAAGGTGGTGAGCAGAATAATAGTGAACATATGACAAAATGTTAGTGGGTTTACGACAAACATCAAACCTGAAGTACCTTTCTTTTTTGTGAATGGTAACATCTAGAAAGGGTATTTTGTTGTCTTGTTCTGTCTCAATGCTAAATTTTATAGAAGGTACTAAATTGCTCAAACTAACCTTGCTAAACATGTCCTTTGGACCACAACGAAGTGCTATTTTTTTCCGAATTGTTTCGGACATCACACCGCTGCTGGAGTACACGCGACTCGACAACCTTTCTCTGTTATTTCTCAACTACGAAACACCAACCAATATCTTACGTGTTTCCGACCACCAGAAGCTTCCCCTACCACAAGTTATCCAGATATCGTGCATCAACTTCACCTCAAACTACCTATTTATTGGGCGACTTCAAACCGGTATCAAGACTCGTCTATAGCATAAGATTTCGTTTCACCCACCCTTCCTTACGTGCGGAATACAAGAGCACCCCCAGCTACTCTACTTGGTAAATAATTATTAATTCAATTCATGTAGCATGTATTGATATTATGTTATTACTCTATAACCATATATATTGTTTGGTGTTGTTTTTATTCGTGTAATATTTAATTTTAGCGAAGAGTTTAATTTGTCCTGCCTGAACTCTCACTCGTCCGAACTGCACACGTTTATTTATTTATTTATTTTTTCAGTGTCGCGACTAGCCTGGCCCAAAGGTGGGCCGTGGCTATGTTGTGGTTTATGATATTTGGAATGACGAAGAATGGGATTAATGTGAAAAAAGTTGTCAGTTTATGCTTAGTGACGAAAATTGTATTGGAAAATCGGGAAGTGACTACCAAAGCGTTTGTTGAAGCGGCGTCATGCACAGAATATATGGCCTTAGTGCTGGTGACGCATAGTTTTGTGATATTTGCAATAATGAAGAATGGGGTAAGTGCAAGTGATCAGTTTATACTTGGTGGCGAAAATTTCAAGGGAAAATTGACAAGTGAATAATTCCTTCCGAGTGGAACTTGTTGCACGTTGTTTAGAGTAATGGGAGTAAGCACACATTACCTCACCAGGTGGCAGCACTGTGTGATGAGTCGTGAAGTTCACGTCCTGTTTTAGTGTTGTTTCCAAACGTGATAAAAATAACTTTAAAATGCCGCAGCATTGCTCTGTTCCACTGTGTTCAGCACATAAGGGTGGACACAAGTTTCAGTCAGATGAGAAGATGAATATGAAGTGGAGAATAGAGATAAAACGCCTTGAACCAGATACAAATAAGCCATGGATTCCAAGGAAATACAGTGTTGTCTGTGAAAAACATTTTACAGCAGATGACTACATGTCTGCTGGTCTTTTAGGTAAGTGATATTCAACTTTGTCATTTATATATAAAGAAAAATAACAGGCAAATACTCTTTTTTAACAATTCAGCAAGATAACCCATTCCCCATGCTGTGTCATCATGTCAAGTGTGTGTAGTAGTAAGAATTTTGTTATGGGGAGAAGCCATTATTTTTTAACCCATGTACGTGTCATTGTATATGTTCTCAGGAAGGTAATTATGATTTTAAGGGCTTACTATTTAAATTAGGACATGTCTACAGTTACATAGGTTTTTTAACACACTTTCATTGTGATGTCACTTACGTAAAAAATTAATAGATCTACGTTTTTTTTCAAAGTTCTTTTATGACTTCCAAACTCAAACCCTGACCTTACCATTTACCCTAACCTTACTCTATTGCTTCCTGAGATAAATAAAGAACTAAATTTTTCTTTGCTTTAATTTCAGGTTCTCGAAGAGGCTGAAACCTGGTGTGGTTCCATCTATTTTTTATTTTAATATAACACCATCCACGTTCACCTCAACACTAAATGCAGAAAGAGCAGAAAGGGTAGCTAAGAGAAGTTTATTTCAAAATGAACCAGATATTCAAGATGTTGGCAACGAAGAGGTAGTGTCAGCTAAAAGGGAAAATGAGATTCTACAAAGTGACACTGACGGAGAGAAATCGGTCCAGGACCACAGTATCCAGTGTGAGATACTAAATTCTATGAATGCTAGATTCTCTATCTTCCGTGGTTTAAAAATGACAATAAGGCCATTCAGTGTTATACAGGATTTAATGACTTTGCAAATTTTTCCATAATATTCACTGTGGTTGGTCCAGCTGTTAATAATCTTTGAAACAGGCCAAGATGATATTGAATTATCTATTTTGTTCAGAATCAGTCAAACTAATGTGTCAAAAGTTGTGAATGTATGGATTAATTTTATGTACTTCCAACTCCAAGAAATCAATTTTTGGCCAGAAAGAAACACAGTGCAGGACTTAATGCCAGTGAACTTCAAAAAACAATTTCCATCAACAAGAGTAATTTTGGATGCAACAGAGGTGCCGATTCAAAAACCCAGTAATGTTAATGCACAAAGTGCTGCACTCCAGGTGGACTAATTTCTTATGTGAGTGATAGCTACGGTGGCAGCGCATCTGACAGACAGATAATCGAAAGATCTTGTTTAATACAAGGACATATGTTTGAATCTGGGGACAGTATTATGGCAGACCGTGGTATTAGAGTACAAGATTTGTTTGCTTCGTTAGACGTTAAGGTGAACACTCCAACCAATAAAATGGATATTTACACAATAACAAAGGACTATTGTTACTTGAAATTGTGTTGAAAGTAAGTACGATATCTTACCTTCTATCAAATTCTCTTTCCTCCCTGAGACAAGTGCTCCTCTTGTTGCCAATTCAACTTTTAAACGCTGAATTGTCCAATTTTCATAGGACGCCATTGTGTTTACTATGACTGATGGTACAGTGGAGCCATCTACCGGGATAAATTGTGATGCTTACTCCCATTTGCCAGCAGCAGCAACAGCAGGACAAAAAATGTTAACTGGTTTATTGTCAAGTAGTAAAATGCACTCAAAATATTCCAGTACTTGCTAATTTGTATATGGAACATGTCGAGTGCGTTTTACTACCTGACATTAAGCCAGCTGATATGTTCTAGTTTAGATGTGTTGATCATTCCCACATGTACTTGCTTCTCTCATTCTACATTCTACCTCCACCTCCACTCCTTTCCTGCCACATGTGCCCCCAAGTATCTAAAACTATCCACTTCCTCCAGCCTCTCTCTTAATACTCACTTCCAATTTGCTGCCATCCTTTCCCCTTGTACATCTCATCACCTTACATTTACCCACATTCATCTTTAATTTCCTCCTTTTGCATACCTTCTCAAACTCAGTCACTAAATTCCTCTGATCCTGCAACAAGCACAGTGCCACCAGCAAACATCTGACTTGTCTCCCATTTTTCTCCATTTTCTTTAACCATTTCCAATCTCGAGCCCATTATCCTTACATTTACCTACTACACCACTCCATCCATGTGTAAATTGAACAGCCATGGCAACATGGCACATTCCTGGAGTGAAGTCCCATCTTTACCTCAAACCACTCGTTCTTTCCATTTCTTATTCTAACACAGGCTCTACTACTCTCCAGATTTCCATATAGATGTATAAATACTTGCAATATCTTAGGTGATATAGCCCAAGCTGGATCAATGCACAATTCAAATCTATATATTTGGAAAGCAAGGATATAGACTTACTTGGTACTGTACATGAATTTGAGGCTAGGTATGATGAATTGGAGAATAAGAGACAGGACACAATGACCATTGCTCCTTTCCTATATACAGTAAGGCAAATACGCTGTGTTTTATGTCATGGGTAAGGATTAAAACAAGTGATACAGTGAGTCTGGCCTTTAAGGTATACTTTTAGACATTATAAGAAAACAGTACATATGATTTTTTTTATACTGAAGTTTCACAATACTAATGAATGACACTACAATCATTAACTATTTCATTTATTTTGTACAGATCAAGTGGCATTCCACTGTTTCTATAACATATCAGATATAAATTGAGTTGATAAACAGATTTTAGATCTTCCAGTCCTATTAAACATTCACTAAAACTATTCCACTGGTGTATATATAACTTTATCATAGGATTGTTAAATTATAATTTCATACAGTACTTGTTCACACAGTCCTGTATATAAAGAACTTGGTAGCCAAATATATATATATTTTTCAAATAGTATGTCACATTCATTTCTGCCTCAAATGCCATAGGTCTGATTTTGAATCTAATGACTATCTTCCCACACATATCAAGTCTTAAGTGAGAAATGCTCATCACAATATCACACTAGAAAAGTTTCTCTCTTGCACTAGTTATCATGTAATTCTTCAAAGCATCTCATGAAAAAGCTGCATCACACAAGTCACACCAGAATAGATTCCCTCCTGTGTTGATCATCATATCCCATTTGACATTACTTCATCATAAGGAAACTACATTGCACAGGTCACAGTGGAAAGGCTTCTCTCCTATGTTCATCATTATATGTCATTTGATATTACTCCTTTATGAGAAAGCTCCATTGCACAGGTCATAGTGGACAAGCTTCTCTCCATGCTCACATGTAATTTCAGATCACTTTGTGAGAATGTTCCATATCACAGGTTATTCTGCTGAAGCGGCCTTTCTCCAGTGTGGGTCATCATGTGATATTTGAGATCATCCTTTTGTGAGAAACCTACATTGCATAAGTCACACCAAGAAGGCTTCTCTCCAGATGAATAAGTGTTCCTGAAGCATGGTGCAATGCTATAGTGATTTTGCTTCATAAAAAAGGAGACCAGAAGGACCTTAGTAACTATCGACCGATTAGCTTGCTATCAAATGTATATAAAGTATTCTCCAAGATCCTTACAAATAAACTAAGTCAAGTTTTAGATGGAAACCAACCGAGAGAACAGGCAGGCTTTAGAAGCGGATATTCAACTCTAGACCATTTGCAGGTGATAAACCAACTAATCGAGAAAACAACAGAATAAAATATACTTCTGTGTTTAGCTTTTGTAGATTACGAGAAGGCCTTTGACTCGGTAGAACAAATAGCAATACTAAATTTGCTATGCAAACAGGATATAAATGAACAGATCGTAAGAGTTTTAGAAAAGATTTATGTGATAGGTACCACTATAGTTCGACTACATAAAGATACAGAAAAGATCAAGATAGAGAAAGGAATATGGCAAGGCGATACAATTTCACCCAAACTATTTACAGTTTGTTTAGAAGATATTTTCAGAAGGTTGAGTTGGGAAAGGAAAGGTTTGAAGATTAATAGCGAATATTTGAACCACCTAAGATTTGCGGATGACATCATTCTTATTTCAGAAAGAGCAGAAGACTTGCAAGATATGCTGAGTGATCTAAACAAGTCTCAAAGTAGGTTTAAAAATCAATAAGAGTAAAACCAAAGTAATGTTCAACATGAAAGTTCAAAGCAAAGAGATTGTAATTGATGATGAGACTCTTGAGGAAGTTGAAGAGTATAATTATTTAGGCCAGATAGTGAAAGTGATGAAAAATCATGATAATGAAATAAAAGAAAATGCATTACAATTGGTTGGAAAGTGTTTGGTAAGTATAATAAAATCCTGAGAGGCTTTCTACCTCTATGTTTGAAACGTAGAGTTTACAATCAATGCATTCTACTAGAAATAATGTACGGGTGTGAGACTTGGAAGCTGACAAGGGTGATGGAAACAAAGCTAAGAACTACATAGAGGAGAATAGAGATCAATGATGGGAATAACACTGAAAGACCAAAAGAGAGCAAGTTGGGTGAGAGAGCAGACTAGAGTGAAAGATATTGTGGAGGCAGTAAAAGAGAGGAAGTGGAATTGGGCAGGTAAGTTGGTGCGAATGACTGATGGGTGATGGAGCAAGTGTGTTACTGAGTGGACGCTGTGAGATAGGAAGCGTGGAAGAGGGAGACCAGACAGAAGGTGGAGAGATGAGATCGATAACTTTGCAGGAATGGCATGGTCGTGTGAATCATGGAATGCTATGAAGGAGGCCTTTGTTCAGCAGTTGGACTCAGGATGGCTGATTTGATTGATTCTGCTAAGGCTTCTATCCTGTGCAGGTCATCACATGACATACAAAACCTTTCTTTTGTAAGGAAGCTGCATTACCTAGGTCACACTTGAAAGGCTCCTCTCTAGTGTAGGTTATGATATTATATGTGCAGGCACCCTTTCTTGAAAATCAAAATTGCATATGTCACACTTGAAAGGCTTCTCTATATGCAGTTTGAGATAACCCTTTCTTGATAAAACAGCACCACACAGGTCACAATGGAAAGGCTTCATTCGTGTGTGGGTCATCACATGACATTTGAAATCACTCTGGAGAAGGCTACATCACACAGGTCATATTAGAAAGGATTCACTCAAGTGTGAGTTACCATATGATGTTTGAGAACAAACTTTTGTGAAAAAGTTGCATTATGGTTTCTCTCCGTTGTGGGTCATCATATGCTGTGTGAGAGCATCTTTTCTTGAGAAAGCAGAATTGCACAGGTCACACTGGTATGGCTTTTCTTCTGTGTGGATCATCAGGTGTCTTTTGAGTTTAATCTTTTGTGAGAAAGCTGCATTGCACAGGTTACACTGGAAAGGCTTCTCTCCTGTGTGGTTTATTATATGATTTTTGAGAAGACTCTTTTTTGAGAAAGCTGCATCACACAGGTCACACTGGAATGGCTTCTCTCCAGTGTGAGTCATCACATGATCTCTGAGAGACCTGTTTTGTGAGAAAGCTGCATTGCACAGGTCACAGTGGAATGGCTTCTCTCCAGTGTGAGTCATTATGTGACGTCTGAGATCACTCTTTTGTAAGAAAGATGCATCACACAGGTTACAGTGGAAAGGCTTCTCTCCAGTGTGGGTCATCATATGACGGTTGAGGTTACACTTTTGTGAGAAAGCTGCATCACACATGTTACACTGAAAAGGTTTCTCTCCAGTGTGGGTCATTATGTGATAGTTGAGAGATCCCTTTAGTGAGAAAACTGCATCACACAGCTCACACCGAAAAGGCTTCTCTCCAGTGTGAGTTAATGCGTGACGTGCGAGGTCACTCTTTTGTAAGAAAGATGCATCGCACAGGTCACAATGGAAAGGCCTCTCTCCAGTATGGGTCATCATGTGACGGCTGAGGTTACGCTTTCGTGAGAAGGCTGCATCACACATGTTACAATGGAATCGTTTCTCTACAGTGTGAGTCACTACATGACATTTGAAATGACCCTTACTTGAAAAAGCTGCATTGCATATGTCCTGTTGGAAAGGCTTCACTACAGTGTTGGTCATCATGCAATATTTAAGAGGTCTTGTGAGATAGCTGTGCCACAGATGTCACACCTGATCCTCTTTATTGTATGACTAACATGGAATTTCTGGATAGCTCTTCCAAAGAAATGTTGATAGTTACCCTCATCCTAGAAAAAGAAAATGTAATTACTGTATATGACTGACATCTGAACACTAAGACTGTGTAATAATAAGATTATGGATGTTTTGCACCCAAACCATTTCATACTCAAGTCTCTATGTACTTAAACAGACCCTCTGTACATAAATAGACCCTTTGTACATGCCATCACCTAACAAAGAATAGGTAGAAACACTAACAGATTTGGTGCTATGATATACTGCATTCTACGTTTTCATTACAGATGCTCTGAACATCACCCAATAGCTACATATATGGCACCACAAACAGAATGATGTAAATTTACTTTACCTTTCTCATCTAGTCACAAAATTTGGATGTGGGGTATAGCTGGCAATACATAATCAATTTTATCTAAGCAATTGCAGAGGTATAATCAATATTTTTTCTTGTCATCATTAATCATCAATTGGGGGCACATGCCAGGGAGTGCATTGCTTCACTCAACATGCCGGTGCCAGTCCCTATTGTCTCTACGAGCAGGCTCCCATCCAGCCACCCTTCCCACTCCAAACATCTCTCAACAGGTTCAATCATGTTGCCCCAGCAATGAATTTTGTGGACATCCCCTTTGTCTCCTTCATTTAGGTTCATCTTTTGTGGAGGAGTACCTGCCAGTAGGAACAACATTAGGGAAACATCCCACATGGCCATGTGGCTGGAGTTGATGTTTGCAAATTATGCAGTTAACTAGTCTAGAGTGAGTCTCACAGTAGTCTCTGGGTTGATACCAAGTCATTCCAGTGATACACATCCTCCAAAGGCACTTAGTGCCAAAGATGTTGAGACACCTCTTCAAGTCAGCATTCAAGCATTGCGTATCCATGTCTAAGAGCCATACAGCAAAACAGGGAGCACAAGTGACTTGAAGATTTGAATCTTAGTCACATTTCCTCTTCATGGTAAAATTTCTGCAGATGTCTACCAGATTCATATGAATCTGATATTTATTTCTTCTGCTTTTTTATTTTTTAGGGGATACTCACACAAGTTGATTTTAACAGAAATAGTACCAAAATCCTATGGATAAAGCTATAAAGTACTAATTTCTGTCTCAACCCCACCCCCAAAGCTCCTCAATCAATTACCACCAAAACAAGCTGGTGAGGTTAGCTTATCAAGTTGTGGTTACCCAGTAAGAATAGTCTTAAGTGAGTTACAATTAAATTTATGTAACAAATTTGTACCCTGTGGGAATCTTACTCATAAACCAGAATGACAACATGAGACTATTTTTTGGTTAAAGTATGCTGAATGATGATGTATGTGGAACCTTCCTATATAATATAAATATCCTAGTATAGCAGATTTCCCCAGGGAAGAATTCTTGGAACAGTGATTTTTGTTATCTACATTAATAACTTGCATGAGTGTGTGCAATTAGATATATACTTATTTGCTGATGACACAAAGTTTACCAGGAAATAAAAAGCAAATAAGACGGAGACATACTCCAGTAAGTCTTAGACTCTTTGCAAGAATGGTTGAGGACATTGTTGATACTCCTCCACCCACAAAAGTGTAGGTGTCTGATGATACATAGTGGCTTTAAGCAGACATAAAATGTAATATACTACAAGCCACAAGGGGGTGAAGATGACCACAAAGGAAAGAACTCTCAGGAGAAGGACCTTGGAATGAAGACAGACAGGAGACAGACTTCTGAGGAACATATACAAGAGAAGGTGAAATGGCTAACTGTATTATGAACAGTTTGATTGAGCAACATTTAGGACATTATTCAAATAATTTGTGTGCCCCCAGTAAATATGGTCAATAAGGAAAAGGATATCAAGACCACTAAGGATTTGTTGTATGTGGCTTCTACTGTACCACATACTGAAAGGAGAATCAATCAATTCTGGGCGAATCAGGGGATTAAATATAATTTCAAGGAAAGTCTTGTAGTAATGAATACATTTGGTCAAGGTTAAAAGGGGGAGGATACAACTTGACAGTAAAGTACATTCACAGCCACCACTATGGTCCAGGGCTGAAATAATTTCAGTATCGCTGTGCTGCAAATTGTTACTCCAACTCTTGTGGGCGGGGAGTTGGGTGTGTGTGTGTGCATGTAAGGTCACAGCATTACCCATAGATCGGTCATATATGAGCTCTGAGCTATCTTCCGGGAGGGAAATAGTTGTCAGTCATGAATCCAACACATGATGCAAGACGGTGAATTACAGAACACGCAAATCTGTCCTGAGATACCCAACCTGGAAGTTATCTGGACATATTTTTTACTTGCAAGAATATCATAATCAGTGCACAATAAATTCAGACATTAGGCAGTGAACTTCATAAATTCCTGGTTTTCATATAAAGTCAAGATGGAGCCCTGCCCTCCCAATCCTATTGTAAGAAAACAGGATACACATGTTGGTAAATATAAAGACCTTTGCCAGTATCTTTATTTGCAGAATGATAAGAGCTAGGTGGTGACATATGTAATAATTGCAAACGATGATAATGGTAAGAATTACAGCTATGACACTAACCTAACTCTTGGTAAATACTGCATAATGTTCACCCACCTCAATTATTTAAAAATTGCTACTGATGTTACTATTAATTTGAGGTACTTATCTATAGAGTTCCAAATACTCAGAATGATAAGAGCTAGCTGGTGATATATGTAAGAATTGCAGCCGTGATATAAGTAAGAATTGCAGCTTTGTGACATGACCTAACCTACCTCTTGGTAAACTTTTAGAAATGCACAACCATGCGACATAGCAATAGAATTTTTTTAATAATACATCAACGTAATATATGTTATTCTTGGCGGAAACCAATAACAGAAAAAGTTACCAAAAGCTATAAACAAAGAAACAGCCGCTTCGACTACTTGAGGCGCCATCTTTGTTTTGGTAGAGGTGGAGGTCAAATAAATTAAAGTATGATAAATTCATTTATTCTAACCTAACCTACATTTAGTATAGCAGTACCTGTAATTCTAGCAGTTATCAGGTCGTCGCCGTTGTCTTCTCCCATTGCCTATCAAAACAAATGTGGCGCGAAACTTCGTTTCTGCATAGATTTTAGCAACGTTTTCTGATATTTTTTTCCGCCAAGAAAAATACACATTACATTGTTATATTATAATTTACAAAATTAATATTTAATTTTCTAATGCTATACCGCATAGGTGTGCACTTCTAAAAAAAAAAAAAAAAAAAAAAAAAAAAAAACTACGGTCGAGGAGTCTTAGTAGTACTAGCGAGATACCTGTATTCAGTTTTATTTTCTTCGACCTACCCATGACTGACTACGACAAGAAGTTAACGACCACTGCCTCAGCCAACGCCGACTCAGCAGAGGTCAGACGTCGCTCTCCACTCCAGATCTCTAAATAGCGCCCAGCAATCTTCGCCGGCTGGTCGCTGCGAAGGAGACTTTTCTCCTTTGCTGCGGCCAGTCTGGCACAAGGCTGATCTCTCCGCTGACGTCGGCAAACGGGTTTACACCAAAGACAAATACACACATTTCCCAAGTCACGTAATTCTCTGCTTTCAGAGTTGTGCTTGGAAGAAAAGAGAGACATACGCACAATTTCTCGCTAGCTTAGCAGAGGTCGCCCTTAATCGAACTCTGAATCAGTCCTTAACTCTTCACCGGTCGGTTGTGGGGGAGGATATGCCGGGGCCTCTCCTGTCGACCGGCCCGCACCCACGCCTGACCTCTTGGCTAACACTGGCGAGCGGGTTTACACTTCTAACATTTACACATAATTCCCAAGTCTGCTTTCAGAGTTGTGTTTGGAAGGAGAAAGATAAAACAACACTCACCCGCCTGCCCGCCTCGCACTGCCATCGGATCCACTCTCCTGACTACGCTTCGGATAACGCCCACTCAACGCTCAAGCCTCACCTGGGGCCAATCAGGACCGCTCAAGCTTAACCTGGGGTTAATCAGGACCACGTTACCTAGTTGGGGTTAATCAGCAACGCCACACGTGGGAAGTGAACTCTACTCTTTCCCCGTAAGATACATACACACACCTCTCACGAACATAGCCACGACCCACGCACAAATATCTACACTTACTTTTTCTTCGACTAAAATTCGCTTCCTTTCTAACTTTCTCTTATACTACATCTCATTTCTGTTTACCTCCCACTAAAGATTTTTCCGTTTTTCCACTTTTACTACCACTACCATTTTCTCAACTTTTGGCGATTCTAATCCCGGCCGTCGGCGCCGCCGTCCGAGTCCCCTGTCCATTTCTCCCGACCCACGACCAACAGCCCCTGATCGCTCGCTTAATCGCCCAGTGGCAATAGCCCTCTTTTACACACTACTGTTTTTTCATTTTCTTACAGACATTCTTCCCCTCCCACAAAAACCGATTCCGCGCAAGCGGGTGGTCTTACCTTGCAAGTCGCAACTTCACTCCAGGACACGGCATCTTCAAGCAGCTCTCCGCTCCAAGCGGTACCCTTCTCCAAGCAAGAGTCATCTCCAAGCAACAGTCATCCCCACACGTCAAGTTCTCCCTTTACGCGTTTAGAGTTAAATGAAGCCGAGTACATAGAGTTACTTTGAGTTTCATTCCCCTGGCGTGTCCGAACCTAACCACAACACGCGTAGTCTTAGCCTGTTGACATTTAAGACATTCTCTGACAAATTTCTTCACATCTTTGTCAATGCATGGCCACAGAGCCCTTACATGCTTAAGTACCGCCCCGGGGCAAAGCTCTCAGTGACGTCCCCCCTTCCCCCCATCACCATTCCTTACTGCCTGATATAGCTATTGGCTTGAGAAATAATTAAACATATTTTAAAAATGTTATTAAATGTTCCTATTGCAGAAAGGACAAGGGGAATCATTTCATGTTCTATTGATTCTAACGCAAAATTCGTATATTACGGTAAAATATTCTGGGCTCCTCTGACCTTTTTTTTTTTATTGTTATAACTATTTTGTCAGCCTTGTGGGCGGAGTGCCAAGAATAGAATTGCCGCCCCCTAAATGTGCCTCCTCCCCCCCCCTCCATGTGAGGGCCCTGAATGGCCAGAAGTAGCATTGTTTCACTTAGAGGTGGACTTAACACCAGGATGGGAAAGGTTATGCAAAAAAAGAGACTGCGTTATCTCGTAAGGATAACGGGACAAAAGGCCAAGGAGCTTTAATACAGGTATCACACCGAAGTGTCAAGTTAGAGGGTAAGGTGAACTTAGTCTAGACTTGAAAGTCTCCAATTCATCATTTGTTTCCTGTCTTTGAGCGATATCACTAGTCAAAGCCATCGAGTGATACAGCGCATGTTGGGCGCGATAAGCAATTGACGACATTGTTGTCATCGCGGATGTACTCGGAAGAAACATATTCAGAGATGACGGAGTGTTGTCGTTGTTGTCTGTGATATTTAGCAAGACTTGGAGTGAAGAGCTGTCACTAGAGGTTTGTGGTCAAGGAATAGGGTGAATGCATGGCCATCAATGAGGGACTTAAGATGCAAAACTGCGAGATAAGCAGCCAATAGTTCGCGGTCGTAGGTATAGTAAGTACATTGTGTGTCCCGTGTCCGAGTTTCATAGAGTAAAAACACAGGGGCGTTGGCTCCCTGTCTATTAAACAGTATTCGCCTTCAAAGTCTCCCTCTTGGACTGACGCAGCAAAAGACTCCTTCAATAATTTGAAGTAAACCATACTGGATTGTCCAACCTTTTTGGCCGGCCATACACTATCATGTACACCTGACAGGTACGCCTGAACAGTCACGCCTGTCAGGTATACCTGATAGTGTATGGCGGGAAAAACTAGCCTCTCAGGCGACCTGACAACTGATGAAAATTTGATCAGTTGTCAGGTCGCCTGAGATAATAAGGAGAGAAAGTACAACTCATCTTCTCGAGAATCCATGGCGAACTGACAAACTTGACAGGTATGCATGAAGAGTGTGTGTGCTCCTCAGGTATCAGGTATACCTGACAGGCGTAACTTTTCAGGCGTACCTGTCAGGTGTATATGATAGTGCATGGCCGGCATTAGGTTACCCTCACTCATACCTACAGACTATCAACTCGTGACTGACCGTTCTGAATTGAATTGAATTGAATTGAAATTGAATTGAATTTTTTTTTAATTGAATTTTATTTGGATACAATCGTACATACAATAAGTACAATACATACAAGACTCAATATTATACACAGTATATATAATTGTACATCCGAGGATGGCACAGAAAGTCAAAAGACTTATTTCCACTGTGGTGCCGCCCTCTATCAAGTCATTGCCCGGCCAGCATACTGTCCAAAATCACTGCTCCAACAACCCTGCTCAGAAAACAAAGACGATATCCTTAATATACATTTACTGTTCGATGCTGAAGCAGAAAACCTGGAAGCGAACCGCCAAGCATTTTGTAACTTCTGGCAATACAGAACGAAGTCCGAAAATAAACGAAACGAAACCCAAAACGGACTTGGGGTGCCGAAGTCAAGGCATTCACCCCTACTACTACGGCTGCTGCTACTACTACTACTACTACTACTACAACTACTACTGTATAAGGAACTCGTTAATCTTCACGGCTATGCTTTGTTCAAAAGCGTGTGCTTACTACTTGAATTCGTGAGTGGAATCAAACAGCAGTTATGTAGCTTCGTGAATGATAAGGTATTCGCTTTTGGCATTTGTTTCACTTTAATGTCCATTTCGCAGTTTATTTGGCATTCTCAGCAAGGGTAAACGTGTGATTTGCCATGGTATTGGATCACGTGTTGGACTCGTGATCGACAGCTGTTTTCCTCCCGGAAGAGAGCTCATATATGACCGATGTATGGATGTGTATACAGATGTTTGCCAGCCTCGCGTCTGTTATTCTTAGATATGTCATTGGATTTTATCATTCCGAGTATTTTGAACCCCATATATGAGTACCGCAGATTGATTTATAGCTTTATCATACCGTGTATTTTGAGTCCCAAATATAAGTACCGCAAATTAATAGTAATGTCAGTAGTAATTGGGTAAAACGCTAGAATCACACAAACTCATATTTAACATTAAACATATGTTGTACAATAGCTCTTAACCTAATATAGTCTAACCTAATAATAATATTAATAATTACAATTACAATTGCCGAGGATAACAAAAAAACATATGAGCTTATTTCCATTGTGGTCCTCATTAGAGGGGACTAGAAACAGCTATGAGTAATACCAATCGGTACACATATTACACATAAACATTATGATAGACTTGCTAATGCTAATAAATTTTTCGTAACATACGATTGAGACCAATCTTTGAGCACCAACATAATATAGGAATATTGCATTGTTGATCAGGAACAACAGAATGGTACTAAAAAGTACCAAAAACAGTATGAATATCAGATCAGTGTAACACCATTAGTGATATACTACATTATTCTATTGCTGTAGCAGCAAGTGTAGGACAATAAAGGGGGTCCACCCCAGGGTATGAGTAAATGTAATGTATCATGGGATAGAAGGTTGTAGGCCATCAACATTTAATTATAGTTAATGCTACATGGCAGTTTAGTTTTTAGTACCATTCTGTTGTTCCTGAGTTTGGGTCACATTAATTTATTACAAAAATATTTAAAATTACCTGTACTTCAGGACGGAGTGGGCAAATACACATAAATTTGAGCACCAGGAAGTGAATGTACATTATAATCTGTAGCACCAGAAGTAGGGTACAGGGGACCAGTACTGGTATGAGTAAAACAACAAGGATCTGGAGGGAAAGGTCTAATTATTTTGTTGCCTGGTACCCAGATTCACCAGGCAAATATTATGATCAGATTATAACTGTTCTCAGACCATACCTGAAACATATACCAAACTATTACAAGCAAAACAAAGGTGGAAACCAGTTTTAAACATCAAACATTGTTATACTACACTAAATTTTTCAAGGACAAAAAGGTAAGGTCAGAACAGTTATGAGTGAATGCAAATTTGGATGGTATTACTCATGGAGTCTGGTATCCCACACTAGACTAGTAGTACATAAAATCAAGGCTGTTCTTGGTCCATAGCTGAGGCATATAGTAATCCTTGACTTTTCTTGGAAATAACTTTGCTATTCGACTGCTTAATGGAGATAGGTAGTGAGTTGCATAATTGAATCCCTGTGAAGTGAAAGCTGTTCTTTGTGAAAGAACCTGCATGAGTTACAATAACCCTTGACTGTTCCGAGTTCAGTTCTCAGCAGTTAATGTACAATTCACATATGAAGAAGCAGAATTTTGAATGACATTGTAAACATGGTTTTCTTTCAGTTGCTAGACACAAAATTTTACAGGTAACATTCCTACTTTGCTAAATTCTTCTATGCCAATATGACTATTTTGAGGTAAGTTTAGCTTAAATCTAATGATCTTATTATGTGCAACCTGTAGCCAAGACTTTTTTTTTGCTCAGACTATTGAACCAAGAGCTACAAGCATAATCAAAGCGATGCTGTATCACAACTGAGACCAGAAGCTTCTTTGTTTCCATATCAAATTTTCCGGCCTTTCTGGATAAAGATTTAACCTTATGTGAACGCTTGGATACAATCTTATCCATTAAGGCATTCCCTGAAAGGGACTGATCTAAGGCTATTCCTAGATAAGTTACTTCTTGTTTTGACTCCAAGACATTACCCACACATCTGACCTCTACACAGTGGTGTTTCCTGAGGTTAGGTTTGGATGCAAAGACAATACTTTTAGTTTTACCAAGGTGTAATGACAGCTTGTAATCTATGAACCAGTGCTGGACTGAAGATGCTTAAACACTCAGAGCCTCCTCTACTTCAACTGGGGCCCTACCTGAGACAATTAGGGTGGAGTCATCTGCATAGAGCAGTAATTTATAGTTCACTGCCCCTGGCATGTCATTGACATAGACCAAGAACAGAAACATCCCCAGAATTGAACCTTGTGGCACACTACAAGTTATCTGTCACCTGAGAAGGCTCCATTTAACTGTACAAGTTGTTTGTGTCGTGTGAGGTAGGACTTGAACCAGTCAGTATAACCTTAAAATAGCCTTAGGTTGTCATTCTGATTTATGAGTAAGATTGCCACAGGACACAAATTTGTCACATAGATTTAATTGTAACTCATTTAAGACTTCTCACTCGGTAACCAGAACTCTATTTATAAGCTAATTTCACCAGCTTGTTTTGGTGCTGGTTGATAGAGGGGCTGGGGTGGGGGTGGCAGTGGATGAGTGTAGCCTACCCAACCCCATGTAGGTATAGGTGGTGACAGGTTCAATTAAGCTAGTAGGGTAATGTATTTTTTATTTAAGGGTGTCAGAAATAATTATAGCTTTATCCATAGGATCTTAGTACAGTACTAGTTCTGCTACAATTAACTTGTGTATATCCTGAAAAATAAAAAACAAAAGTAGCAATACAAATCAATATCAGATTCACATGAATCACATGATGAAACATTAACAGCCTACTATGATTCAATTCTTCAGGTCACTTGAGCTCCCTGTCTTGCTGTGAGACATGGATGCTGAATGCTTGAATGTGGACATGAAAAGATGTTTTTGGCACTAAGTACCTTTGGAGAATGACTGTGTATCACTGAGATGACTTTGTATCAAACCAGAGACTATACTGTGAGGTTCAGTCTAAGCCAGTTAACAACATAATTCATGAACATCAACTCCAAGTATGTGGGCATGTGGCACATTTCCTTGATGTTGATCCTAATCAAAGGTATGTCTTCACAAGAGACAACCCTTGATGAAAGAGATAAAAGAGGTGCCCACAAAACTCATGGCTGGGGCAAGTTGATGAAACCTATTGAGAGTTGTTTGGAGTGAGAAAGGTGGCTCCACAGGAGCTTACTCGAAGAGACCATAGGGACTGGTGCCGGTATGTGAGTTAAGCAATGTGATCCCTGGCATATGCCCCCAACTGATGATTGTTGATGATGACAAGAAAAAATATGGATTATATCTCTACAATTGCTTAGATTAATATTATAATGTTTTGCTAAGATAATAACATAGGAACACCACTAACCAGTGTATATTAAATGATGTAGCTTCCATCATTTATTTGAGTCAGATGAGTGAGATGAACTGAATATGTCTTCCAAGAGAAGGTCCTATTTAGATTCAGGTCTTGTGAAGCAAACACAAAATGTTATGGTGTTATATTAAAATAGACTCCTGTGACCAGCTTGGCTATATCCCACTTCCAAATCTCATGACCAGATGAGAAAGCTAGAGCAAAATTTGGGTCTGTTTGTAGTGGCATAAATAGGCATGTAGCTATTGGATGATATTCAGAGCATTTCTAATAAAAAGGTAGAATGCAGTATATCATAGCACCATATCTGTTAGAATTTTACCTATTCTATGCTAGGTGATAGTATGTAGAAAGAGTCTGTTTAACCCTTAACAGGTAAAGGTCTTTTTGACAAACGATTCAGGTAAAGCGGGGTCTGACAGACCCCAAACACAAAAAATAAAAATAAAATACTTCTACTGCATTTATTGACATAGAAATCAAAACATATGTACTTCAACTTATATTCTTCCATTTACATGCTTAAAAGTGACTATAATTGTTAGACATATATTTTAATGAAAATTAAAAAAAAAAATGATGAAAAATAAGATATTGTTGACCTCAGAGGGTGCTTGACTGAAAGCATGAAACATGAAGCGGTTGGTCATCATCATTTTGTAGAGACCAATGTCCCAACTATCTTTAAGGAAAAGCAGAGCTACAACAAATGAATAATAAATGTGTTTCATAAACCATGAAATCTGAAGAAAAAAAACGAGGTGATTATTTTGACTTTGACCAATTTTACGCAAAAATTATGGACTGGTTTTAATGAAATTTTCAGGGAAGGTTGATACTAGGTCCAGCAAACAATCTATAAGTTTTTAATGGTATCTAAGTTTATTATTTATAAGTTTTTATGGCTCTAAGCACTCCTACCCTGACTCAGCAAAACCCCATCCTTCATTGACGGAAGTTTGTGGTCTCAGAGGGTTTTGAGTTTTCTTGAGAGGACACGAGTCGAGCAATTCATACATAATGCTAGTGATAATGAAGAACATATTTTATTGGATATACTGAAAGTGGAATTTGTGATGCTGAAGAATCTAATTGCAGTCATCGCAGATAGGGGTTGAATGGCCCTGACACACTGGTCTTTTGCAGTGTAGGCAGTAGTTCTTGGTCTTCCTGTCAGACTTCCGGTCACACAAGGCACATCGCTTTCTCATAGAAGAGGTATCCGCTTGCTGATGGGGCATGTTCAAGCCAAAGACCGTTCTGATGGTCATCAAAGTACTTTTGTGCATCCCCTTGAAGTTCATCCTCTCCTCTGCCCATGGCCGTATCATCTCTTCTGCCAGCTCAATCAGATACTTCCGGCGTGATGAAAGTTCCGCCTGTCCATCACGTTTCCTCATTTCATTGCAGGTGATATAGGAGTTGACACCGGCGGCGTTGACCAGTCCGTACATTATGCACAAAGGCCACCGTTTGGTTTTTCGGCTGCACGTATATCGGGCACACATTTGATCAAACGCGTCAACCCCTCCTTTTGTGTTGTTATAATACAAGATGATTTCTGGCTTCCCACAGTCATCCATAACAGGTTGTTGCTGCATTGAGATCAACTGCACAAATTTTTTCTTCTTCTTGTCAGGTAAATGTGACACAAGTGCCATGGTTGTGTCAAAGAGGAAAGCCGTGCACCCTTTTCTGATGACCGTCTTGTCTGTCTTGTCTGGTACTTGTGGCTTCTTGTCCCTCAGTGTGCCTACATATGTGAGCCCATAATTTTTCAAAAGATCTTGTACAAGGTGGATAGATGAGAACCAGATGCATGTGTGGGAATAGAGTGGCTGAGGTGTCCTAAAATGTGGCGAGATGTCAAATCTTATGATGATATGAGAAAAATGTGAGAAGAAACATATTATCAACAGAACAGAAAATATCAAACATTTATATGTAATACAAAATATGTGATACAAATTAAATTTGAACTAAAAGAGGGGAAGGATGAAATAAATTACAGCTGTATGTGTGGGAATAGAGTGACTGAGGTGCCCTAAAATGTGGCGAGATGTCACATTTTATGATGATATGAGAATAGTGTGATCTTGTTGTGAGAAGAAACATATTAACAGAACAGAAAATATTAAGCATTCATATGTGATACAAAATATGTGATACAAATTAAATTTGAACAAAAGAGGGAAGGATAAATCAATCAAATAAAATGTGGCGGAATGTCATGCTTTATGATAATATGAGTATAGTGTGACCATGATATGAAAAGAAACTCACATTACCAGAACAGAAATTAAACATTGTGATAAAAATTAATGTAATCAAAAGAGGGAAAATGGAATAAATTAAATAAATAAATTAAATAAATAAATTAAATAAATTAAATAAATAAATAAAATCAAACTCGGATGTATGTTTTTCTGTTGATAAAAAAGAAGAAATTATTATTTACCCATAAGTATAAATGATAAAACATTTATATGACATGAACAAACCTCAGGTAAAGTGGGGTCTGACAAACCCCACGCTACTCACACCTCAGGTAAAGTGGGGTCTGACTGACCCCACGGTACTCACACCTCAGGTAAAGTGGGGTCAGACGGGCTCAAAAGCTCTATAAAGCTTATATAGAGCAAGATTCAGGAATGACCCTATCACCCCATTAAACTACTCCACTGATCAAGAAGGTATATGGGAGTACATATCTGTATGTAATATATTAGTATATTAAAATTAAAAAACAAAAAAGTATGGGGTCTGTCTGACACCACTTTACCTGTTAAGGGTTAAGTACATAGGGACTTGACTATGAAATGGTTTGTGTAGAAAACATCCACAATCTTATTATTACACAATCTCAGAGTTAGAGGTCAATAATATACAGTAATTACATTTTCTTTTTTTAGGATGAGGGTAACTATCAACATTTCTTTGGAAGAGCTATCCAGAAATTCCATGTTTGTCATACAACGAAGAGGACCAAGTGTGACTTCTGTAGCACAGCAATCTCACAAGACTTCTTAAATATCACATGATGACCACTGTAGCGAAGCCTTTCCAACAGGACATATGCAATGCAACTTTTTCAAGTAAGGGTCATTTCAAATGTCAAGTGACTGACACTGTAGAGAAACGATTTCAGTGTAACCTGTGCGATGCAGCCTTCTCAAGAAAGGGTGACCTCACACGTCACGTGTTGACTCACACTGGAGAGAAACCTTTCCAGTGTAACCTGTGCGATGCAACTTTCTCTCTAAAGGGATCTCTCAACTCTCACATAATGACCCACACAGGAGAGAAACCTTTTCAGTGTAACCTGTGCGATGCAGCTTTCTCACAGAAGTGTAACCTCAACCGTCACATGATGACCCACACTGGAGAGAAGCCTTTCCCTTGTAACCTGTGTGATACATCTTTCTTACAAAAGAGTGATCTGAAACGTCACATGATGACTCACACTGGAGAGAAGCCATTTCAATGTGACTTGTGCGATGCAGCTTTCTCACTAAATAGGTCTCTCAGAGATCATGTGATGACTCACACTGGAGAGAAGCCATTCAAGTGTGACCTGTGTGATGCAGCTTTCTCACAAAAGAGGTCTCTCAGAGATCATGTGATAACTCACACAGGAGAGAAGCCATTCCAGTGTGACCAGTGTGATGAATCTTTCTCACAAAAGAGGTCTCTCAGAGATCATGTGTTGACTCACATTGGAGAGAAGCCTTTCCAGTGTAACCTGTGTGATGCATCTTTCTTGGTAAAGGGATCTCTCAACTGCCATATAATGACCCACAGTGGAAAGAAACCTTTTCATTGTAACCTGTGCAATGCAGCTTTCTTACAAAAGCGTGACCTCAACCGTCACATGATGACCCACACTGGAGAGAAGCCTTTCCATTGTGACCTGTGTGATGCATCTTTCTCACAAAAGAGTTACCTCAAACGTCACATGATGACTCACACTGGAGAGAAGCCATTCCAATGTGACCTGTGTGATGCAGCTTTCTCACAAAAGAGTTATCTCAGAGATCATGTGATGACTCATACAGGAGAGAAGCCATTCCAGTGTGACCTGTGTGATGCAGCTTTCCCAAAAAAGAATCGTCTCAAAAATCATATGATAATCCACACAGGAGAGAAGCCATACCAGTGTGACCTGTGCAGTTCTGCTTTCTCTAGAAAGGGTGCTCTCACACAGCATATGATGATCCACACAGGAGAGAAGCCTTTCCAGTGTGACCTGTGCAGTGCAGCTTTCTCACAAAAGATTCAGCTCAAAAGTCACCTGATGATCCACACAGGAGAGAAGCCATACCAGTGTGACCTGTGCAGTTCTGCTTTCTCTAGGAAGGGTTCTCTCACACAGCATATGATGACCCACACAGGAGAGAAACCATTCCAGTGCAACCTGTGTAATGCAGCTTTCTCACAAAAGTGTTTTCTCAAACGTCACATGGTAACTCACACAGGAGAGAAACCATTCCTGTGCAATCTGTGTAATGCAGCTTTCTCACAAAAGTGTTTTCTCAAACGTCACATGGTAACTCACACAGGACAGAAATCATTCCAGTGTAACCGTTGTAATGCAGCTTTCTCACAAAAGTTTGTTCTCAAACATCACATGGTAACTCACACATGAGAGAATCCTTTCTAATATGACCTGTGTTATGTAGCCTTTTCGAAACTGATTTTAAATGTCATGTGATGACCCACACAGGAATGAAGCCTTTCCAGTGTGACCTGTGTGATGCTGCTTTATCAAGAAAGGTTATCTCAAACTGCATATGATGACCCATACTGGAGAGAAGCCTTTCAAGTGTGACATATGCAATTTTGATTTTCAAGAAAGGTTGCTCTCACATGGCATACAATAACCTACACTAGAGAGGAGCCTTTCATGTGTGATGTAGGTGATGCAACTTCCTCACAAAAGAGTTGTATGTCATGTTATGACCTGCACAGTATAGAAGCCTTAGGAGAATATTCATCTCAAATGTCATGTGCTTACCCACTCTGGAGAGAAGCCTTTCCAGTGTGACTTATGCTATGTAGGTTTCTCACAAAAGGATGATCTCAAATATCACATGATGACCCACACTGGAGAAAGGCCACTTCAGCAGCATGACCTGTGATATGGAATATTCTCACAAGAAGGTGATCTGAAATTAAATGTGATGTCCCACATGGAGAGAAGTTTGTCCACTATGACCTGTGCAATGCAACTTTCTCATGAAGGAGTAATATCAAATGACATATAATGATGAACATAGGAGAGAAGCCATTCCACTGTGACCTGTGTAATGTAGCTTTCTCATGATGAAGTAATGTCAAATGAGATATGATGATCAACACAGGAAAAAATCCTTTTATAGTGTGATTTTTGTGGCACAGCTTTTTCATGAAATGCTTTAAAGAATTACATGATAACTTGTGCAAGAGAGAAACTTTTCTAGTGTTACATTGTGTTGCACATTTCTGACTAAAGACTTGATATGTGTGGGGAGACAATCATTAGATTCAAAATCAAACCTATGGCATTTGAGACAGAAATGAATGTGACAGATTTAAAAATATATATTTGGCTACCAAGACATTTCTATACATGTCTGTATGAATAAGTACTGTACGAAATTATTATGATTTAATGATCCTGTAATAGTCATACATATACCAGTTGAATTGTTTTAATGATTGTTTTATCAGATTGGAAGATCTAAAATCTGTTCAGCTCAATTTATATCTGATATGTTATTGAAACAGTGGAATGCCACTTGATCTGTAATAAAAAAAAATAAATGAAGTCGTTTAATGAATGTAGTGTCATTTGTTAGTATTGTGAAACTTCATAATAAAAAAATTGGAGATGGTTAAAGAAAATGGAGAAAAATGAGAGATAAGCCAGTTGTTGTTTGCTGATTGTACTGTGCCTGTTGCAGGATCAACAGAGGGATGAAAGAGTTTAGTGATGGAGTTTGGAAATGTGTGCAAAAGAAGGAAGTTGAAGATGAATGTGGGTAAAAGTAAGGTGATGAGATGTACAAGGTAAAAGGATAGCAGCAAATTGGAAGTGAGCATTAAAGGAGAGGCTGCAGGAAGTGGATAGCTTTAGATACTTGGGAGAGTATGCAGCAGGAAAGGAGTGGAGGTGGAAGTAGAATGTAGATTGAGAGAAGCAATTACATTTGGGGATGAATGCTAAGAGGTTGTATGAAGGGGTGATTGTGTCGACAGAACTGTATGGGGCAGAAACATGGAACATAAGAGAAAAGAGAGGAAGAGTTTAAATGTGTTTGAGATTAAATGTCTTAGAAATGTGGTAGGGGTTACTAGGCTGGATAGAATGAGAAATGAAGTGAGGAGGAGAGCAAGGGTGGACAAGGAATTGGGAGATAGGGTTGATGAAAGAGTATTACGATAGTTTGGACACATGGAAAGAATGAAGAAAGATTAGTAAAAGGGGTGTAGAAAATAGAGGTGGATGAAGTGAACATGAAGGGTTTATCAAGGATGAGATGGATGGATGGGGTAAAAGGGGCATTGAGCAAGAGGGGAATGTCTGTTGAAGAAAGGGAGAATAGAGCAGATAGGGGTGAGTGGAGAATGGTTGTGTATGGATGATACTGTGATGTATGGAAAGGAGTGGGTGGGGGATAGGTTAAGGAGTGGTTATGTGTGAATGATATTTTGAAGCAGCCCAAAGGGATTTCTCCCCATCTTTTTCTGCATGAGAGGACAGAGAGGGGGGATCACCAATTAAATGAAGTGGCCTTGCTGTGTCTTGCTGCATTGGTTCTGACCCAGGGCAATGGGCGAAATGCAGAGATGACTCATCATCCACTAGGAGCCAAGAAAAGAGGGAGATAAGGGTGGTGAATGGGAGTGGAGTGAGTGAGGATGAAGTGGGTGGAAGTGGATTTATGCCTTTTGACTCTGGCTACCTCCCTTGTAAAGTGGAAAAAAAAACTTGGTATATGTATATATATGGAAATTATTTCTTTGCATCCTTTAAACATAGTCTTCCTTAATTTGTTCTCCTGACAACTTAAAGCACCTCCTATCATTAATCAAGAGATATCTTCTCTCAGTGTAGTCCATCCTATTAAATAACCTGAACACTGTAATGATATCACCTCTTTCTCTTTGATCTTTCAAAATTGATGGGCCCAGTGCTTTTAGTCTTTCCCCATATGGTTTATCTACCAGGCATGCCATTCAATAGTTACAGTACATTGTTCATGGCACCACCTGAGTAGCTGGCCTACTGCTTACACGTCTTAACAAAGTAAACATGATAGATAAGATTAAACAAAAAACACATTGAATAGCTGCAGGAAATACAAGGAAACTCAATAAAATATAACACTTCACTCATACATTATTAATTATAGAAAAATATAAAGAAAGAATAATGAAAGTGGATTTCATAAACAACATGGTATCTGTATGCTGAAGATAAAGTTTAGAAATTTTAATATCACAAAGGTGGGCATCAAAAGATGTACCAGAGTTGGGACATTTCCCTTACAAATAGAGGTGTTGCCCTAATGTCCTTCAGAAAATCAAAGAGAAGTGGAAGAAGGGACATGATTTGTAGCAAATAAAAGGCGTAGCGTGTGAGGGTTTTAACCTTTCTACATTTAAATGTATTCTTTGCTGAATCACTATTGCTATGTGCAGTGGGGTTCAGCCTTGCTACATGCATGAGGGATAGTCAAACCCTGCGGGAGACTTTGGACTTATTGTTGAATAGTCTACAGGGACTTTGGGCATGGAGGGATCCTGTAGAGTCCTACTCGGCATATCAAAGATGGGGGTTACATATACATGAAATATATAGAGGAAATGTTTAAATGTATTTACCCAGTTGTATTTTGCAGGAAGGGGAGCTATGCTCGTGGTGTCCCGCCTTTGTATCTTGCAGTGTCTAGTTTGCTTTTAAACTCATGAATGGTTTTTGCGCATACTATTTCATTATCCAGTTTGTTCCAAGTGTCCAATACTCTATGTGGAAAACTGTTTTTCTTCAGTTCTCTTCTATAGCTATGTTTTTTTATTTTCTTTCCATGTCCTCTTGTGTTTCTCTTTTCCCAGTTTAGTAAGTCCTCTCTATCAAGTATCTCTGTGCCTTTCATGATTCTGTAGATGGTCAGTAGGTCACCTCTCTCTCTTCTTTGTTCCAGCGTTAGTAACTCCAGTTTAGCCAATCTCTCCTCATATGATAGGTTTGCAAGTGCAGGTGCCATTTTTGTTGCTGCTCTCTGGATTCTTTCTATTTTCTTTATATTCTTTTTGATACTGGGGGACCACAGTATGAAATGACTGAGAAGTATGGTAGCGGTGAAGAAAAAGAGATGGCTGATGAGAGATGATTGGGATGGTTTGGACAAACGAAAAGTATAAGTGAAGAAAGATTAGTAAAAGAGGTGTGGAGGGAATGAACTTGTGGGGAGACCAAGGATGAAATGGATGGATGGGGTGAAGGAGGCATTGAACAAAAGGGGAATGTGTTGAGGAAGGGAGAAGGCAGGATATAGGAATGAGTGGAGAGTGACTGTATACTGATATTGTTATAGAAGAAAGGGAGGGGCGGGGTGTGGGCAAAGGTGTGTGTGGAAGGTGTGTTATTTTGTTAATGTTGTTTTGTGCTGCGGGTGGTGAAAAGTCTCATCTCATTGTCAATGAGGAAGTTGGAAAACAGTTGTTAGTGAGAATCTGTTTAATGCGTGATATTTCGAAGTGGAAAATTTCCCAAGAGAAGCAGTCCTTATATGCGCATCGAAGGTATGCCCGAATGACACTAAGTTTATAATGCTGGGAGCACTTACTTGCTGCATTCAGGCATCTTCCGGTATCAGTCTTTTTCCTGTAAACAGTGGTCGTGTATTTGTTGTCTTCAGATTGGATGAGAACGCCAAAGAAGGGTATTTTGTTATGTATATTGAATTCATATGGTGTAGTACAGAGTATGTTTCCGTATGTATATGAAGCATGTATATGAGGAACCTGTCTGCAAAATGATTAGGGATGTTATACAAAATACATGAATGTTTATGGAATATAGATATGGCAAAAGCGCAAGGCGGAGTACGTATATGGAGGTAAAGGACCCACTGGGAAAAAGTGACCATGGGTGTGTATATTTCAAGTGCAATATAGAACCACAGGAAAAAAAGTGTAAGAAACTTGTATACATGTACAAAAAGGCTAACTTTGCCAAATTAAAAGAATTGTTGGCTATAGACTGGACAGATTTTTTTATCAATGCAGACACGCAGGAAATGTGGGAAAGATTTAAATTGAAGATGCAAAGTGCTATAGATGAGTGTGTTCCAAAAAGACAATTCAAGAGCAGTACAAGGAAAAGGACTAATCAGAATCTGCCAATGAACATTAAGTTGTGGAGATTGATAAAGAAAAAGCAGAGGTTATGGGCTAGATTGAAGGAAATGAAGGAAAATAGGGAGGATAATACAAGTGAGTATAGCTTTGTACAAGAAGGCTACAGTCAAACTAACAACAAAGTGAGATGGGAAACAAGGAGAGCAGTAAAAAGAATGGAGAAATCAATAGCAGAGAATGTGAAAGAGAACCCTAAAGCATTCTGGAAATATATACAATCCAAGACAAAATCGTCAGTAAGTGTCAGGGAACTGTATATGAATGCAGAGAAAACATTGAGAACTAAAAATGACAAAGAGAAAGCGAATGTTTTGGCAGAATTTTTCAGCTCTGTGTTCACACAAGAACCAGAGGGGGAGATATCTACTCTCGCTGCTAAAGATGTACCTGAAATACCACCATTCGAATTCACAGACAAGGAAATAGGTAAGGTAATTGACAAACTACAGAGACAAATCACCCGGCCCAGACGGATTACATCCTAGAATTCTGAAATAAGTGAAAGCAGAGATCATCAGCCCACTTAAGCTTATATTTAACTCATCACTACAGACCAGTAAGATACCAATGTATTGGAAAATAGCTAATATTACAGCAATATTTAGAAAAGGAGATAGAAGTGAACCAGAAAATTATAGACCAGTAAGTTTGACCTGTGTTATCTGTAAGCTGATGGAATCAATAATACGTGGAAAGTTGTTAGATCATTTGAACAAGTATAAACTAATAAGTGGAAGGCAGTACGGATTTGTGAATGGACGCTCTACGGTGCTTCAGCTGATCACAGTAATAGAAGAATGGACAAAGATATTGGATATGGGAGGAGGATTTGATGTAGCCTACTGCAATTTTATGAAGGCTTTTGATAAGGTGCCGCACCGGAGATTGATTGGAAAGGTCAGCAATTATAACATCAAGGGGAAAGTCTTGAAGTGGATTGAAGAGTTTCTAAAAGATCAAAAACAAAGAGTGATAGTGAATGGTGAAGTGTCTCAATGGAAAGATGTGATTAGCGGGGTGCCTCAGGGTTCAGTACTCGGGCCGTTGATGTTTGTTATATACATTAATGACATGCCAGACACTATATTAAACAGTCAGATATTTCTATATGCAGACAATACAAAGATATACAGAGAAATCAAAGGGAGAGGGGATTGCAGGAAGATCTACAAAGAATGAAGAACTGGTCGGAAAAGTGACTGTTGAGGTTTCATCCAAAGAAATGTAAAATAATGCGAGTAGGGAGGACAGGAATAGAGAACTTTCAATACATAATGGAAGAAGAACTAAATGCAGTGAGGGTGGAAAAGGATTTGGGTGTTGTTGTGGATGATGAATTAAATTTCAGTAGACATTTGTCTGAGATCAATGTAGCAAATAGGATGGTTGGTCTGATTAGAAGAACATTCACTACTATGGATGAGAGTATGTTTAAGAACTTGTTTGTGAGTTTAGTTCGACCACACTTGGAGTATGCAAACCAAGTGTGGTGCCCATATAAAAAGAGGGACATAGCTGCAGTTGAGGCAGTACAGAGGAGAGCAACAAAGATGGTACCGGGCTTGAGGACTCTTACATATCCAGAGAGACTAAAGAAGCTAGGTTTACCAACTCTTACTTACCGAAGATCTAGAGGCGGTATGATTGAGACGTTTAGAATAATAACTGGAGTGTATGATGAAGGTGTGAGTGAAGGATTATTTGTGAGGCAGTCTGAGATAGTGACAAGAGGACATAATAAAAGGATCTTCGTACAAAGAACAAGGTTAAACATAAGGAAATATACATTTAGTAATAGAGTGGTGAATAATTGGAACAAGCTGCCCGAGGGTGTGGTGAATGCTAAGTCAGTGGTGGATTTTAAGAGGAAGCTTGATCGAGTGTGGAAGAACCAGGAGCAGAAATATGATTTTGAATCGTTAATTGTTAATATTCGCCTCGACCACAGTGACCACTAGACTATGATATAAGAGGATAGTTATTAAGAGCTGGAGCCACAGGCGCATTAGCCTCTTCCAGAAGCCTTCTGTAAGTATTTGTAAGTATCTAGCGACGCACGTAAACTACCACGTAGAACAATTACGTAATGACTACGCAGAATACACACATAAAGCATTTACTGTATAAGGATAAAGTACTACATATACTATTTAGGGAATAATTACTAATATAAAGAGAAGAATTACTACATATAGTCTCCCCTCTCCCCACTAGAGTGGAGCGCATAGAAAAGGAAAAGGGTCAATAGTAGATAAAGTCTTTTTGATCACGGAAGCGGCAAATTGAGTCAGTCGTGTTCGAAGTGGCTGAGTCAGTGACGTCGGTCATGGGAGCTGGGCTGGATACTGGGACGTCATTTATACAAGACTGGGTCTGACTAGTGATATGAAGAAAAGTCTGTTTTAATCGATCTATGGAAACCGATGTTTCACCCTGAGGAAGACTGAAGGATGAAGTACTTAGGTTCACGGCGGAGAACGTTATAAGGACCAGAGTACGGAGCCTCGAAACTCTTACGAATTCTGTCACCTCTCACCCAAACTTTACAGCAAGAGTGAAGGTCATGAGGCACGTATGGTTGAGGTAATGTATGACAGTCACTGCATCTCCTTGACAAGGTGGAGGATGGCTGCGTCATCAGACATGGCGATGTGTTCCTTAGTGATGGCAACGGAAGGACACAACATATGAGTGCCGGTAAATGGGGGAAAAATAGTGGTGTGAGGCGTCAAGCGGTGGCCAAGGAGGACTATGATTAAGGAATAGAACCAGTTATCCTGCCTAGCGCAAAGGGCAAATTTAAGAGAGCGGTGATAACGTTCAATCATTCCGTTAGCTTGGAGGTGATAACTAGTAGTACGCATATGGTGGAAATCAATGATACACGAAAGCTCAGAGAAAAGTTCGCTCTCGAACTGGGAACCTCTATCCGTGATGACGTGAAGTGGGACACCAAAACGACATATCCATCCACTCATGAAAGAAATTGCTACTAAAGTGGCAGTGGTGTCGATGAGGGGGATCGCTTTAGTCCAACGAATCGGTCAGTTGGTGCAAGTCAACAAGTATTTGTATGGAAGAGGATAGGGATAGTTAAGGAGGGTAGCAAGTGGCATTGGTCCAACGATAACAATGTGCACCGACTAGAAACGGTCAGTAGGAGTAGATATAGTTGAAACAGGTGATGAGGTGTAGTCTTAGCCTGTCGACATTAAGATCTTCTCTGACAAATTTCTTCACATCTTTGTCAATGTATGACCACAGCCCTTTTATGATTAAGCGCCGCCCTGGAGCAAAGTTTTCAGTGATCCTCCCCCCCCCCTTCCGCCATCACCACTTCTCATCTCCTCCATTCCTTACTGCTTATTATAGCTATTGGCTTACAAAATAATTAAACATATTTAAGAATTGTTATTTAATGACCCTATTGCAGAAAGGATAAGGAAAAACAATTTCATATTCTGTTGATTCTAACGCAAAATTCGTACATCACGGTAAAATATTCAGGGCTCCTCTGACCTTTTTTCTCTTATCATTATAATTATTTTGTCAACCTTGTGGACGGCATGCATGTCCAAACTAGAATTGCCGCCCCCCTAAATGTGCCACCCCAGGGCATGTGACCCCCCCCCCCCTATGTGGGGGACCTGAATAGCCAGGACGTTGTTTCACTAACTTAGATGTGAACACCAGGATGGGAAAGGTTGTGCAAAAAAGAGACTACGTTATCTCAAAAAGATAATGGGACAAAAGGTCGAGGAGTCTTGGTAGAGGTATCACACCAAAGTGTCAAGTGAGTGGGTAAGGTGAACTTTGTCTAGACTTGCAAGTCTCCAATTGATCATTTGTTTCCTGTCTTTGAGCGATATCACTAGTCAAAACCATCGAGTGATACAACGCATGTTGGGCGCGATAAGCAATCTGCGACGACATTGTTGTCACCGCGAATGTATTCAGCTGAGGAAACATATTCAGAGATGACGGAGTGTTGTCGTTGTTGTCTGTGAGATTTAGCAAGAGACTTGGAGTGAAAAGCTGCCACTAGAGGTTTGTGGTCAATAAATAGGGTAACTGTATGGCCATTAGTGAGGGACTTAAGGTGAAAAACTGTGAGATTATCAGCCAATGGTCGTAGGTAGAGTTATGTTGTGTGTCCGAGAGTTTGATAGAGTAAAAACCCAGGGACGTTGGCTCCCTATCTATTAAATAGTGTCCATCTTCAAAGTGTCTCACTTGGACTGACGCAGAAAAAAAACTCCTTCAATAATTTGAAGCCTTACTGCATTGTTCAACCTTAGCTTACCCCTCACTCATACTGACAGACTATCAACTCGTTACAGACAGGTCAAGCCTAGCCGTTGGTGCCGCACTATATCAAGCCATGCCGGCCAGCATCCTGTCCAAAATAAACTGCTCCAACAACCCTACTGTAACAAATATGGCAAGTAGAATATATTAAAATTTAAATTGTGTTATTCATTATCCAGGTTCGGGAAAGAGAGTTAAGTTTTATTTTTTTATTTACATAACAAAACCCTTTTGTACAGAAAATTTGATCACGGATTAAGTATTAAATTTTAATATAACTTAAAAATCAGAAGACAAGAAGAATCACGTGAGATAAAATTAACTCTAAAAACACTGTTGTGTAAAAACTCGTTGGGAGAAAACAAAGATCACGCACGGGAATCGAAAAGCGGTAAAAGCCTATTTGACGCACCAGCATAAAAAGAAACCGAAAAGGCGACCTACAAATCTAAACCCAAACTCCGGAACAATACACGGACGTAATGGGAAAACAAAAGGTGGAGGAAACATTAAAAAGGTCACCCACGAGAACAGAATTGACAAAAGCCCGAAGACACGCCAATTCAAGAATAACCAATCCCAAAAGGATGAAACCACGGGAATAGAATTCTGGCAAAAGCCTAATTTGACACACCAGATTCAAAAGTCTCAAAAGGGGATCCTACAATCCTACCAAAAACCTTGCACCAAACATAGGATGTATTTCCTATGAAAACCCACTTACGTGTTACTATATACCTTGTGGGCAAAATGTCTCCACAAGGAGACAGAACGGCCGGGTCTTGACTCGTCGAGATGAGGAAGAAGCAAGCGAGATGTTCTGTTTCTGTTCTGTGAAATTTGGGGAAAATATTCCCACGGGCTTTGTGTGAGCCCGTTTGGAGGGTGATTTGACTTATGAGTGTGTGTGGACCCAACCACACACACTCATACATTCACAAGATGTGCATACGTATATGAAATACGTATGGTGGGAACCCTTACGTCAAGACAAACCCGGTCTCGCACGCTCTAGGTGCACTCGGGCCTCGTATTTTATCGATTGCTTGCTAGATAGACAGGATACGTTAAGCGAACTAGCACCAACGCGTTAGTACACGCCCGCGCCCCCTTGCCCCTTAGATTTCCGCTTTTTTCCGCTAGTCCTGCACACAAAGTTCCTTTGTTAATTCCCGTCATCAGTACCGCCATGGCGGCTACTGATACCGTGACTGGCGTGGTAAAACGTAGGCGCTGCGCTCCAGGATCAGAGCCTCCATCCGATGATGAAGCTGCCGTGGTGATGGCCCCTGTTCATAACAAGGGTGGCAAGCTCCCCACCTTCAGCGGGGTACGATACAGCTTTTGAGGTGGTACGAGCTCTTGAGAAGGGCCCCCTCCACAGTAAGCTTGTATCCCTCCGGCCCCTTGGCAACGGTAACTTGCTGCTGTTACCGAGCAGTTACCAACTCGTCGAGGAGTGGGAGGCAGTTACATCATTGAATGGAAAGCCTCTGACCCTGGAGAGACTCAATCCCGAGGACAAGCGGCACAGACTCGTGGTGCACAATTATCCGACCTCATACATGACTGAGGCCATTGAGGACCACCCTCAGGTGATTGGAGCCACGAGAATGCGCCGCTGGGATAAGACGCCCACCCGCCAGGTCTTGATCACCATAAAAGGCGAACCGTTCAATCGTATTGACCTGGGGATGTATGGCAGCTATGATGTACGAACGTACATCTCATATCCTCTCCATTGTTTTAAGTGTCAACGTTATGGTCATCACCAGGCGCGGTGCACTTCCAGGCTACCGAAATGTGGCATTTGCAGCATGTCTCATGCTACCGAGACTTGTCTTAACAAGTTTAAGGCTGGCATTAAGACTGTGGCCAAGTGTCCCAATTGTAGCAAGAAGCACCACGCCTGGAATACTTCTTGCTCAGCTCGCAAAGCTCAGGCCATTGCCTGTAAGGAGAGGACAGAGAAGCGACAAGCGAGATGGGTTGAGCCTCTCTTTTACGAGTAAAGGGCTTGCCAATAACCTGATGGGTCACTGGAGCCATAAAGGCCGAAAGGACAAAAAGGAGTTTTTTCCTATCCTACTTTGAATGATCTTAAAGAAGCCTAACCTACTCACAGAACCTTAAGCTACACACACAAGAATATCATGCGCGTAACGATAAAAACCTTAATACTAACACATAAAGTAAAACGGAAAAAAAAATAAACGGCAACTCGACATGCGCGAAGCCTATGTCCAGCCAGTCTGCCGGCGATAGAAAATGTTACCATATGAAATACATTAGCACAAAATATTTTTAACACACATATTCGAGTACGTCGCAGCGTACTGAGAAATAGTAACAGAGATGCAAAAACCAATTATTGGGACTCTGGTTACATTATATCAAATAAAAATTGTAAAATACAAAGAAAAATAAATATATGAAAAAAAACTTCGCAAATCTGGGCCCCAATGCTAACGTTCACGGCTACTTGACCTGAGGGCAAGGGTATTAATCAAAGACGCCGCTGATCTGACCATGTTTGACCTGCTGGGTGTGTCAAACTTCTCCACAGCTGGGCGATAAGGGGAGAGGGGGTGGATGAAAATTGCGTGCTGGCCGACAACTTACGACCATCCACGAGAGGAAAAGAAAACACGTTTTAGATATCGAAGCAGAAAACCTAGAAGCGAACCGCCAAACATTTTATAACTTAATAAACGAAGCGAAACCCAAAACAGACTAGGGGTGCCGAAGTCAAGGCATTCATTCCTACAACTACTACTCTATAAGAAACTCGTTTAGTCTTCGCGGATGTGTTTTGTTAACGCCGAAAGCTTGTGCTTCCTACTTGAATTCGTGAGTGGAATCAAATAGCAGTTATGTGGCTTAGTGCATGGATAAGATGTTCGCTTTTGGCATTTGCTACACTTCGATGCCCATTTCGCAGTGTGTATGTGTATAGTATAAAGATGTTTGGAACTCTAGCATCTAGTTCTTACCTATCTCATCGGCTAACTGTTATCATTCTGAGTATTTTGAACCCCATATATAAGTACCGCATATTGATAGTAATATCTATAGCGATTTTTAAGAAGGGTGAACATCTATATTTACAATGAGTCGGTTTAGGTCGTCTCAACCTCGATCCTTATCAATATCATGGTATAACTCTATGATCTATCGAGGTGTGTATTTTGAATCCCAGATATAAGTACCGCAAAATGATAGTAATGTCAATAGCTGTTTCTTAAAAATTGGGTTTAATGCCAGCATCGCACACTCATATTTAACATGAAACATGTTATCCAATAGGTCTTAACCTAATATAATCTAACCTAACTTAATAATGATAATGTTTATTTGGCAATAAATCAAATACAGATAATGAAAAGAATACAGAGTTTGAAATTACAATTATAATTCCTTTGGATAACACAAAAAAAGCATGTTAGTTTATTTCCATTGTGGTCCTCATTAGACTATTATTCTACACAAAGTTTACACAGACAACACATGCAGGGGTTAAGGGGACCAGAAACAGTCATGAGTAATACCAGTCAGTATACATATTACACCTAAACATTATAGATTTGCTAATGCTAATAAAATGTTCATAACACATATGGTTGAGACCAAAATTTGAGCACTAACATAATAAAGGAACATTGCATTATGCATCAGGAACAACAGAATCCGAGAATGGTACTAAAAGGTACCAAAACAGTATGAGTGAGTACCATATCAGAGTAGCACCATGAGTGATATACTACATTATTCTACTGCTGTAGCAGGAAGTGTGGGACAATAAAGGGGTTCATCCCAGGGTATGAGTAAATATCAAGTAATATGGGTTGTAGGCCATCAGCAATATCAACATACATTTATTTTGAGTTTATAGTGCAACATGGCAATTTGGGTCACATTAATTAATTACAAAAATTACCTATACTTCAAGATGGAGTGGGCAGTTACACATTAGTTTGAGCACCAGGAAGTGAATGTACATTATAATCTGTAGTACCAGAAGTAGGGTGCAAGGGACCAGTACTGATATGAGTAAAACAACAATTACCTTCTTACCTAGTACCCTGATTCACCAGACAAGTATTATGATCAGATCATAACTGTTCTCAGACCATACCTGAAATAACCAAATTATGACAAGCCAAACAAAAGTGGAAACCAGTTTTGAGCATCAAACATTGTTATACTACACTAAAACTTTCAAGGACAAAAAGGTAAGGTCAGAATAGTTATGAGTGAATGCAGATTTGGATGGTATTACTCATGGAGTCTGGTACCCCTCACTAGAATAGTAGTACATAAAATCAAGGCTGTTCTCATTCCATAGCTGAGACATATAGTAATCTTGACTTTTTTCTTGAAAATAACTTTGATGACCGCTGGACATAGGTAGTGAGTTGCATAATTGAACTCCCATGAAGTGAAAGCTGTTGTTTGTAAAAGAACCTGCATGAGTTACACTAAATGACCCTTGACTGTTCCAAGTTCAGTTTTCAGCAGATAATGTGAAATTACAATTCACATATGAAGGGGCATAATTATGAATGACATTGTAAACATGATTTAGTTTCAGCTGCTAGACACGAAATTTTACAGGTAACATTCCCACTTTGTTAAATTCTTCCATGCCAAAATGAATACATTGAGGTAAATTTAGCATGAATCTAGTTATCTTATTTTGTGCAGCCTATAGCTGCGACTTTTTTTATCTTTTTTGCTCAGACTACTGTACCAAGAGCTACAAGCATAATGAAAGTGATGCTGTATCACAACTGAGACCAGAAGCTTCTTTGTTTCCATATTAAAATTTCTGGTCTTTCTGTATAAAAATGTAACCTTATGTGAACACTTGGATACAGTCTTATCCATTAAGGTATTCCATGAAAGGGACTGATCTAAAGGTATTCCTAGATAAGTTACCTCTTGTTTTGACTCCAAGACATTACCCCCACATCTGACCTGTATACAGTGGTGTTTCCTGAGGTTAGGTTTGGATGCAAAGACAATACTTTCAGTTTAACCAAGGTGTAAAGACAGCTTGTTATCTATGAGTCAGTCATGGACTGATGACAGTACAACACTCAGGGTCTCCTCCATTTCAACTGGGTCCCAACCTGAGACAATTAGTTTGGAGTCATCTGCATAGAGCAGTAACTTACAGTTCACTGTGGTATAGACCAGGAAGAGAAATGTCCCCAGAATTGAACCTTGTGGCACACCACAAGTTATCTCTCTGTCACCTGAGCAGGCTCCATTTACCTGTACAAGTTGTTTGTGTCCTGTAAGGTAGGACTTGAACCAGTCAGTATAACCTAAAAATAGTCTTAGGTTGTCATTCTGATTTATGAGTAAGATCATCATAGGGCAGAAATTTGTCACATAGCTTTAATTATAACTCATTTGAGACTTCTCACTGGGTAACCAGAACTCTGTTTATAAGCTAATTTCACCAGCTTGTTTTGGTGCAGGTTGATAGAGGGGCTGGGTTGGGGGTGGGGGTGGCAGTGGATGAGTCTAGCCTACCCAACCCCATGTAGGTATAGGTGGTGACAGGTTCAATTAAGCTAGTAGGGTAATGTATTTTTTTATTTAAGGGTGTCAGAAATAATTATTTTATAGCTTTATCCATAGGATCTTAGTACTAATTGTGCTACAATTAACTAGTGTATATTCTGAAAAATAAAAAACAAAAGTAGCAATACAAATCAATATCAGATTCACAAGAATCACATGATGAAACATTGATATCCAACTAAGATTCAGTTCTTCAAGTCACTTGTTCTCCCTGTCTTTCTGTGAGACATGGATGCTGAATGCTTGAATGCGGACTTGAAAAGGTGTCTTGATGTTTTTGGCAATAAGTATCTTTGGAGAATGACTGTGTATCACTGAGATGACTTTGTATCAAACCAGAGATTATACAGTGAGATTCAGTCGAGGCCAGTTAACAATATAATTCATGAACATCAACTCCAACTATGTGGGCATGTGGCACATTTCCTTGATGTTGATCCTAATCAAAGGTATGTCTCCACAAGAGACAACCCTTGATGAAAGAGATAAAAGAGGCACCCACAAAACTCATGGCTGGGGCAAGTTGATGAAACCTGTTGAGAGTTGTTTGGAGTGAGAAATGTGGCTTCACGGGAGCTTACTCAAAGAGACCATAGGGACTGGCGCCGGCATGTATTTACCTAGTTGTATTACATGGAAAGGGAGCTATGCTTGTGGTGACCCGTCTTTGTATCTTTCAGCATCAAGTTTTTCATAAATCTTGAATAGTGTTTGCACACACTCTTTCCCTGTCTAATCTATTCCAGGTATCCACTACTCTATGTGGGAAGCTATTCTTTTTCTGATTTCTTATATAATTATAATTTTTGAATTTCTTTTGATGTCCTCTTGTTTTTCCATTGTTCCATTTTAATGTGAGTTAAGCAGTGTGCTCCCTGGCATATGCCCCCAGTTGATGATTGTTGATGATGACAAGAAAAAATATAGATTATATCTCTACAATTGCTTAGATTAATTTTATCTATAATGTTTTGATAAAATAATAACATAGGAACACCACTAACCAGTGTAGTTTAAATGATATGCCTTCCATCACTTATTTGAGTCAGATGAGTGTGACGAATTGAGTATGCCTTCCATGAGAAGGTCCTATTTAGATTCAGGTCTTGTGAAGCCAAATATGGAATGTTATGGTGTTATATTAAAATAGACTTCTGTGACCAGCTTCCTTACTTCCAAATGTCATGACCTGATGAGAAAGCTAGAGCAAAATCTGAGTCCATCTATTTGTGGTGGCATAAATAGGCATGTAGCTATTGGATGATGTTCAGAGCATTTCTAATAAAAAGGTAGAATGCAGTATATCGTAGCATCATATCTGTTTGTGTTTCTACATATTCTATATTAGGTGATGGCATGTACAAAGGGTCTGTTTAGGTACAAAAGGTCTGTGTACATAGGGACTTGAGTATAAAATGGTTTGTGTAGAAAACATCCACAATCTTATTATTACACTATCTCAGAGTTAGATGTCAATCATATACAGTAATTACATTTTCTTTTTCTAGGATGAGAGTAACTATCAACATTTCTTTGGAAGAGCTATCCAGAAATTCCATGTTTGTCATACAATGAAGAGGACCAGGTGTGACTTCTGTAGCACAGCTATCTCACAAGACCTCTTAGATATCGCATGATGACCACTGTAGCGAAGCCTTTCCAACAGGACATGTGTAATGCAACTTTCTTAAGTAAGGGTAATTTCAAATGTCGTATGACTGACACTGTAGAGAAACGATTTCAGTGTAACCTGTGTGATGCAGCCTTCTCAAGAAAGGGTGACCTCACACATCATGTGTTGAATCACCATGGAGGGAAGCCTTTCCAGTGTAACCTGTGTGATTCAGCTTTCTCACTAAAGGGATCTCTCAACTCTCACATAATGACCCACACTGGAGAGAAACCTTTTCAGTGTAACCTGTGCGATGCAGCTTTCTCACAAAAGCGTAACCTCAACCGTCACATGATGACCCACACTGGAGAGAGGCCTTTCCCTTGTAACCTGTGTGATGCATCTTTCTTACAAAAGAGTGATCTGAAACGTCACATGATGACTCACACTGGAGAGAAGCCATTCCAATGTGACCTGTGTGATGCAGCTTTCTCACATAAGAGTTATCTCAGAGATCATGTGATGACTCACACTGGAGAGAAACCTTTCCAGTGTGACCTGTGTGATGCAGCTTTCTCAAAAAAGAATCGTCTCAAGAGTCATATGATAATCCACACAGGAGAGAAGCCATACCAGTGTGACCTATGCAGTTATGCTTTCTCTAGAAAGGATGGTCTCACAAAGCATATGATGACCCACACAGGAGAGAAGCCTTTCCAGTGTAACCTCTGTAATGCAGCTTTCTCAAAAAAGAGCTCTCTCAAAGATCACATGGTAACTCACACAGGAGAGAAGCCATTCCAGTGTAGCCTGTGTGATGCATCTTTCTCTCAAAAGAGATCACTCATCTGTCACATAAGGACCCACACTGGAGAGAAACCTTTTCAGTGTAACGTGTGTGATGCAGCTTTCTTACAAAAGAGTGACCTCAACCGTCACATGATGACCCACACTGGAGAGAAGCCTTTCCATTGTGACCTGTGTGATGCATCTTTCTCACAAAAGAATTATCTCAAACGTCACATGATGACTCACACTGGAGAGAAGCCATTCCAATGTGAACTGTGCAGTTCTGCTTTCTCTAGGAAGGGTGATCTCACACAGCATATGATGACCCACACAGGAGAGAAGCCTTTCCAATGTAACCTTTGTAATGCAGCTTTCTCACGAAAGTATTTTCTCAAACGTCACATGGTAATTCACACAGGAGAAAATGCTTTCTAATATGATCTGTGTTATATCACCTTTTCCAAAGTGATTTTAAATGTCATGTGATGACCCACACAGGAATGAATCCTTTCCAGTGTGACCTATGTGATGCTGCTTTATCAAGAAAGGGTTATCTCAAACTGCACATGATGACCCATACTGGAGAGAAGGCTTTCAAATTTGACATACGTAATTTTGATTTTCAAGAAAGGGTGCTCTCACATGGCATATGATAACCTACACTAGAGAGGAGTCTTTCAAGTGCAACCGAAGTGATGCAGCTTCCTCACAAAAGAGTTGTATGTCATGTGATGACCTGCACAGGATAGAAGCCTTAGGAGAATATTCATCTCAAATGTCATGTACTTACCCACTCTGGAGAGAAGCCTTTCCAGTGTGACTTATGCAATGTAGGTTTCTCACAAAAGGATGATCTCAAATATCACATGATGACCCACACTGGAGAAAGGCCAGTTCAGCAGCATGACCTGTGATATGGAATATTCTCACAAGGTGATCTGAAATTACATGTGATGCAGCTTTCTCTTGAAGGAGTAATATCAAATGACATATAATGATGAACATAGGAGAGAAGCCTTTCCACTGTGACCTCTGAAATGTAGCTTTCTCATAAAGGAGTAATGTCAAATGAGATATGATTATCAACACAGGAAAGAATTCTTTCCAGTGTGACTTGTGTGATGCAGCTTTTTCATGAGATGCTTTAAAGAATTACATGACAACTTGTGCAAAAGAGAAACTTTTCTAGTGTGACATCGTGTTGCACATTTCTGACTAAAGACTCGATATGTGTGGGGAGACAATCATTAGATTCAAAATCAGACCTATGGCATTCGAGGCAGAAATGAATGTGACATATTTAGAAATAAATATTTGGCTACCAAGTTCTTTCTATACAGGTCTGTATGAACAAGTACTGTATAAAATTATTATAATTTAATGATCCTGTAATGAAGTCATACATATACCAGTGGAATTGTTTTAGTGAGTGTTTAATAGGACTGGAAAATCTAAAATCTGGTCAGCTCAATTTATATCTGATATGTTATAGAAACAGTGGAATGCCACTTGATCTGTACAAAGAAATAAATGAAATAGTTTAATGAATGATTGTAGTGTGATTTGTGAAACTTATAAAAAAAATATATATACATATATATATATATACTGTTTTGTTTTAATGCCTAAACACATGTCTTTGCTGCCTAATTGTATATTGGAAAGGAGCAATTGTCATTGGGTCCTGTCTCTCTTACTCTCCTTTTATCATACCTAGCCTCAAATTCATGTACAGTACCAAGCAAGTCTATCTTTGCTTTCCAATTTTATTGAGATTTGAATTGTGCATTGATCCAGCTTGGCCTATATTGCGTAAGATATTGCAAGTATTTATACATATATATGGAAATCTGGAGATTAGTAGAGCCTATGTTAAAATTAAAAATGGAGAGAGGAAGTGGTTTGAGGTAAAGGTGGGACTTTGCCAGGGATGTGGCATGTTTCCATGGCTGTTCAATTTCTTGGATGGGATGGTACATTAGGTAAATGCAAGGGTATGGGCCAGAGATTGGAAATGGTTAAAGAAAATGGAGAAAAATGAGAGGTAAGTCAGTTGTTGTTTGCTGATGGTACTGTGCTTGTTGCAGGATCAGTAAAGGAATTGAAGAATTTAGTGATGGAGTTTGGGAATGTGTGTAAATGTGCATAAAAGTAAGGTGATGAGATGTACAAGGTGAAAGGATGACAGCAAATTGAAAGTGAGCATTAAAGGAGAGGCTGCAGGAAGTGGATAGCTTTAGATACTTAGGGGAGTATGTGGCAGGATAGGAGTAGAGGTAGAATGTAGATTGAGTGAACCAAGTACATTTGGGAATGGATGCTAAGAGGAGGTTGTATGAAGGGGTGATTGTGCCAATAGCACTGTATGGGACAGAAACATGGAACATAAGAGAGGAAGAGTTTAAATGTGTTTGAGATTAAATGTCTGAGAAATGTGGTAAGGGTTACTAGGCTGGATAGAGTGAGGAACGAGATGAGGAGAGCAAGGGTGGAAAAGTAACTGAGAGGTGGGGTTGATGAACGAATATTAAGATAATTTGAACACATGGAAAGAATGAAGAATGATTAGTAAAATGGGTGTAGAAGGCAGAGGTGGATGGAGTGAACATGAGGGGTTTACTGAGGATGAGATGGATGGATGGGGTAAAAGGGGCATTGAGCCAGAGGGGGATGTCTGTTGAGGAAGAAAGGGAGAAGAGAGCAGATAGGGGTGAGTGGAGAATGGTTGTGGATGGATGATACTGTGATGTATGGAAAGGAATGGGAGGGTTAAGGAGTGGTTATGTGTGAAACATATTTTGAAGCAGCCCAAAGGGAATTCTCCCTATATTTTTCTGCATGAGTGGACAGAGAGGGGGGGGGGGGTCAGTTAAATGAAGTGGCCTTGCTGTGGATGTGCTGTGTCTTGCTGCATTGGTTCTGACCCAGGACAATGGGCAAAATGCAGGGATGACCCATCATCCAGTAGGCGCCAAGATAGTGCAAAAATTTGTTTTGGACAACCCAGCCCAGAAGTTCAACATCATTGGTGAGCATGCAGGAGGGGAGCGCATCGAATGTAGGATGTTTCGGCCACTGACGTTTCGGCCAGAACTCTGCAGGGTAGGACGTTTCGGCCAGTCCTCCAAATGTTGCTATTATTATTTACTTATTGAAAGAAAAAAAATACTTATAAATCATTTCAAGTAACAATATTTTTTGCACATACTGTGTGAAAACGAAATGAAATTTATGAAACAAATTATCTAAATTGAAATTATACAGTGCACCATGCCAGGGCACCAAGCCTTCAAGCTTAAAAGGTTATTTTCGCTGGGCCGAAATCACCGGCGATTTCGGCCCAGAAAAAAAACCTGGGCCGAAATCACCGGACCGAAATCACCTTGGGCCGAAATCACCTGATCCCAGGCTGGGTACGATATGGGAACTGCGTAGATCTAACAACGCACGTAAACTACCACGTAGAACAATTAAGTAATGTCTAAGCAGAATAGATACATGCAAGTTACTATATAAGGATAAAGTACTACATAAATTATTTAGGGAATAATTACTACTTATACTATAAAGAGAAGAATTACTATATATAGTTAGGAAGAAGCAGCAGGCGGCATTGGTCCAACGATATCATGTGCACTGATTGGAAACGGTCAGTAGGAGTAGATATAGGTGATGAGGTGTGGCCCGTAGTCTTAGCTTGTTGACATTAAGACTTTTTCTGACAATTTTTTTCACGTCTTTGTCAGTGCATGACCACAGCCCCTATATGATTAAATGCCGCCCCGGGGCAAAGTTCTCAGTGTCTTCCCATCACCACTTCCCACCTGCACCATTCCTTACCACCTATTATAGCTATTGGCTTGCAAAATAATTAAACATATTAAAAAATTATTATTTAATGTCCCTATTGCAGAAAGGACAAGGAAAAATATTTCGTGTTCTGTTGATTCTAACGCAAAATTCGAGTATTATTATAATTATTTTGTCAGCCTTATGGGCAGCATTGTCCAGACTAGAATATCCACCCCCTTAAATGTGCCGCCCCAGGGCATGTGCCAGCCCCCTCGCCCCCTACCCATGTGAGGACCCTGAATGGCCAGGGCGTTGTTTCACTAACTTAGAGGTGGACACCAGGATGGGAAAGGTTATGCAAAGAAGAGACTACGTTATCTCGTAAGGATAACGGGACATAAGGTCGAGGAGTCTTAGTAGAGATATCGTACCAAAGTGTCAAGTTAGAGGGTAAGGTGAACTTAGTCTAGACTTGCAAGTGTCAAATGCATAATTTGTTTCCTGTCTTTGAGCGATATCACTAGTCAAAGCCATCGAGTGATACAGCACATGTTGGATGCGATAAGCAATCGGCGACATCGTTGTCACCGCAGATGTACTTTTGTCTGTGAGATTTAGCAAGAGACTTGGAGTGAAAAGCTACCACTAGAGCAGTGGTTCTTAACCTGTGGGGAATTCCCCACTGGTGGGGAATGGCGGAGTTGCCAAGTGGGGAATGACCGGGTGGACAGAAGAACCACTGTCTTTTTTATTTTTTTTTATTTTTTTTAATCGATGTGTTTTTGTTTCTTTTTGTTTGTTTCTGGTGTCTTCTTGTTGTCACATTTCGTGAATTTGTTTCCACCCACAAATAATCGATAGTGTTTAAAAGTTTAATACATTACATCCAAATGTTGACTTACTTTACAAATCACAACCATTTACAGACTGTTTTAATAACAAAAAACAACCAATATATGAGGTATTGTAAGTCATGTTTGGGTAAAAGTGACAACACTGTATATTTACGTACTAATCACTGCATGGGTTAAAATCGAATTTGTCAAAGACCGATGCTATGGTGGGAAATGGAGAGTTGGCTCACTAAAAAGTGGGGAATTGGAGAAAAAAGGTTAAGAACCCCTGCACCAGAGGTTTGTGGTCAATGAATAGAGTAACTGTATATGGCCATCAATGAGGGACTGAAGATGCAAAACTGCGAGATAAGCAGTCAGTAGTTCGCGGTCGTAGGTAGAGTAATGTTGTGTATCCGAGAGTGATTGAGTATAAACCCAAGGGCGTTGGCTCCCTGTCTATTAAACAGTGCCCGTCTTCAAAGTGTCTCACTTGGACTGACGCAGCAAAAGACTCCTTTAATAATTTGAAGCCTGTCACAACTTTGGGTTGTGACACAGGGCCTACTATTTCTTCTCATTTTCCTACGTCTGCTCTCAAACCACAGTTACTAAATACTTTCGCTCAAGGGCCTAGCCGACGCAGGCTCCACATTTTTTCATCCCTTTTCAGCCCTTTTCGGCTGTCAATTCCCTCTACTCTTTGGAATTGCCGGAACTCTTAAGGCCTCTATCAACTACTTCTTGATATTTTTTCTTCTTATCTTCATTAACTGTTGCGCCAATTTGGCAGTCAATTACAGTGCCTTAACGAATTTGAGAGAGACTTCTAATTGCTTAGGAAAACCCTCCCCCCTCCCTTTAGTTCCAGGTGTCTACATATACCTGCTAGCAAAGACCCGAATGTTTAATATTAAGTGTGGAATTCCATAACCTCTCAGTTTTACTGTTCTTCCATGCAGTTGTAATTTGCTACTTTATGAATAGAATTGGTGTATTGCATCCAAGAGTTACCGTTCGAATTGGTTCTAACGGTCCAACCCCCCCCCCTGCGCACTTGCCATTTATTGTTTAGGCTAGTTTTAATTAGACTTGTTAGGATCACATCTTCCACTCTCGTGAGTAGTGCCTACCCTCAAGGAACAATTAGAAATGACTCAACGTCCACATAAACGTTGCACGGCGCTCCCTACGGAACTATTGATTTGAAATTAAGAAATACCGGCAACAGTGTATGCCATCAGTGTATGGGTAGGCAGTTGACCCGACAGTGCCTGTCCAGTAGTTATCCCCCTGGGTTCCCAAAGGGAGGGGTGGGCCAGTCGTACTCTTGGAAGATCAAACGCGCCCTACCCTCCCATATGGTGGCTATCGAGGGTTTTTACATTAATACGACCCGTTTACGCACCGTCAGGCCCCACACGAGTGATTCGTGTGCAAAATCCCCCGGAGACTTATTGAATTGAAGACAGTGATGCGAGTGACGCCCCGACCCTCGTGGGAACGGGTTTGAACGGTGTCGCGACGAGGTCAGCCTCCAGTGAACACACCGCGGTTAGGGTGGGCTGAATCGCCACCATTGTGCCAATTCGACGATTAGCGTGAGCAGTTCCCCTTTTCGGGACATCCTGACCAAAAAGGAACTTGTGCCAGAGTGGATAACGGGGAGACGCTTACGGAATCGAACTAGCTTCCCGCCACGAAGTACCATCCCACGAGGACAGTCAGTTTCCCGCCGAGCTCAACAGCAAATTATCCTGCCACAGCAGAAGCATCCTGCCTGGACGAGGGACCCGCGCCTATTTGAAGACATCCCCTCAACCAGCAGAAGTCTCCTTGAGAGGGCAGCAAGTATCGACACAGTGGTATTATTAGCTAGATGTTAAAAAGGTTGCGCAGGTTAGCTAGGCACATAATAGAAGTAAATTTTGATTAATTCCTAAGGAAAACTTCTAAGAGTTAGAGTTGCAGGCCAATAATGTTTGATTGTAGAAATAATCTTGATCATTAAAACTCACAATAGGATGATCTGTTTGATTAGCCTAGGTCTGTGCTTTGATTGAGTTGTCCCACACCCCCTTTTTTGAGTTATATACACGCGCGCCGAGAAGGGAGCGCGCGTGGTCCCGGTCGGTGACTCAAATCTCCTGGACTTCGGCTTCCCACTGCAGCTATCCATCCCCCTTCACCCATCCCCTGAGGTAGGAGTATTTCCCACGCACCCACATCCACCACCTCCTCCTTCCACTGTCCAGGGATTTTGTGACACTGCACTCTCCAACCTTAGCTTACCCCTCACTCATACCGACAGACTATCAACTCGTGACTGACAGGTCAAGCCTAGCCGTTGTTGACTCACTATATCAAATCATGCCGGCCAGCATCCTGTCCGAAATCAACTGCACCAACAACCCTACCCAGAAAACAAAGACGATATCCTAAGAACCTTTTAGTTTTTGATACTGAAGCAGAAAACCTAGAAGCAAACCGCCAAACATTTTACAACTTCTGGAAATACAGAACGAAGTCCGAAAATAAACGAAGCGAAACTCAAAACGGACTAGCGGTGCCGAAGTCAAGGCATTCAGCCATTCACCCCTACAACTACTACTGTATAAGGAACTCGTTTAATCTTCGCGGCTGTGCTTTAACGCCAAAAGCGTGATGTTCCTACTTGAATTTGTGAGTGGAATCAAATAGCAGTTATGTAGCTTAGTGTATGTATAAGGTGTTCGGTTTTGACATTTGCTACACTTCGATGCCCATTTCGCAGTTTATTTGGCACAGAGCAGGTAAACGTGTGTGTGGGTATTATAAAGATATTTGGAAGTCTCGCATCTACAGTTCTTACATATGTCATCGGATAACTCTTACCATACTGATTATTTTGAACCCCATATATAGCGATTTTTTTAAGGGTGAACATTTATATTTACAATGAGTCAGTTTAGGTCGTCTCAACCTCGATTATTGTTAATATCATCATGGTATAGCTTTATCGTACTGTGTATTTTTAACCCAAATATAAGTACCGCAAAATAATAGTAATGTCAGTAGCATTTTTTTAGTTGGGTTAAATGCCAGAATCGTACAAACAAATTTAACATGAAACATGTTGTCCAATAGCTCTTAACCTAATATAATCTAACCTAACTTTATAATAATAATGTTTATTTGGCAATAAATCTAATACATCAAATACAGATAATGAAAAAACACAGTTTGAAATTACAATTATAATTGCCTTGGATAACACAAAAAAGCATGTGAGCTTGTTTCCATTGTGGTCCTCATTAGACTGTTATTCTGCACAAAGTTTACAGAAGACAACATATGCAGGGGTTAAGGGGACCAGAAACAGTCATGAGTAGTACCAGTCAGTACATATATTACACCTAAACATTATTTTAGATTTGCTAATGCTAATAAAATGTTCATAACACATAGGGTTGAGACCAAAATTTGAGCACCAACATAATAAAGGAACATGGCATTATGCATCTGGAACAACAGAATCTGAGAATGGTACTAAAACTAAAAGGTACCAAAACAGTATGAGTGAGTACCATATCAGAGTAGCACCATTAGTGATATACTACATTATTCTATTGCTGTAGCAGCATGTGTAGTACTATAAAGAGGGTCCATCCCAGGGTATGAGTATCAAGTTATATGTGTTGTGGGCCATCAGCAATATCAACATATATGTATTTTGAATTTATAGTGCTACGTGGCAGTTTGGGTCACATTAATTAATTACAAAAATTATGTATACTTCAAGATTGAGTGGGCAATTACACATTAGTTTGAGCACCAGGAAGTGAATGTATATTATAATCTGTAATACCAGAAGTAGGGTACAGGGGCCCAATATTGGTATGAGTAAAACAACAATTACCTTCTTACCTAGTACCCTGTTTCAACAGACAATTATTATGATCAGATCATAACTGTTCTCAGACCATACCTGAAATAACCAAATTATGACAAGCCAAACAAAGGTAGACACCAGTTTTGAGCATCAAATATTGTTGTACTACACTAAATCTTTCAAGTACAAAAAGGTAAAATCAGAACAGTTATGAGTGAATGCAGATTTGGATGGTATTACTCATGGAGTCTGATACCTCACTAGACTAGTACTGTAGTACATAAAATCAAGATTGTTCTTGGTCCATAGCTGAGACATATAGTAATCTTGACTTGTTTCTTGAAAATAAATTTGCTATCTGACTGCTGGACAGGTAGTGAGTTGCATAATTGAACTCCCATGAAGTGAAAGCTGTTGTTTGTGAAAGAACCAGCATGAGTTACAATAAATGACACTTGACTGTTCCAAGTTCAGTTCTCAGCAGTTAATGTAAAATTACAATTCACATATGAAGGAGCATAATCATGAATGACATTGTAAACATGGTTTAGTTTCAGCTGCTAGACACGAAATTTTACAGGTATCATTCCCACTTTGCTAAATTCTTCTATGCCAATATGACTACATTGAGGTAAATTTAGCATGAATCTAGTTATCTTATTTTGTGCAGCCTATAGCTGTGACTTTTTTTTTTTTTTTTTTTGCTCAGATTACTGTACCAAGAGCTACAAGCATAATGAAAGTGATGCTGTATCACAACTGAGACCAGAAGCATCTTTGTTTCCATATTAAATTTCTGGTCTTTCTGTATAAAAATGTAACCTTATGTGAACACTTGGATACAATCTTATCCATTAAGGCATTCCCTGAAAGGGACTGATCTAAAGGTATTCCTAGATAAGTTACCTCTTGTTTTGACTCCAAGACATTACCCCCACATCTGACCTGTATACAGTGGTGTTTCCTGAGGTTAGGTTTGGATGCAAAGACAATACTTTCAGTTTTACCAAGGTGTAAAGACAGCTTGTTATCTATGAGCCAGTCGTGGACTGATGACAGTACAAAACTCAGGGCCTCTTCCATTTCAACTGGGTCCCAACCTGAGACAATTAGTTTGGAGTCATCTGCATAGAGCAGTAACTTACAGTTCACTGCACCTGGCATGTCATTGGTATAGACCAGGAACAGAAACATCTCCAGAGTTGAACCTTGTGGCACACCACATGTTATCTCTCTGTCACCTGAGCAGGCTCCATTTACCTGTCCAAGTTGTTTGTGTCCTGTAAGGTAGGACTTGAACCAGTCAGTATAACCTAAAAATAGTCTTTGGTTGTCATTCTGATTTATGAGTAAGATTGCCACGGCAGAAATTTGTCACATAGCTTTAATTATAACTCATTTAAGACTTCTCACTGGGTAACCAGAACTCTATTTATAAGCTAATTTCACCAGCTTGTTTTGGTGTTGGTTGATAGAGGGGCTGGGGTGGGGGTGGCAGTGGATGAGTCTAGCCTACCCAACCCAATGTAGGTATAGGTGGTGACAGGTTCAATTCAGCCGGTAAGGTAATGTATTTTTTACTTAAGGGTGTCAGAAATAATTATTTTATAGCTTTATCCATAAGATCTTAATACTAGTTTTGCTACAATTAACTTGTGTATATCATGAAAAATAAAAAACAAAAGTAGCAATACAAATCAGTATCAGATTCACATGAATCACATGATGAAACATTAATATCCAACTAAGATTCAGTTCTTCAAGTCACTTGTGCACCTTGTCTTGCTGTGAGACATGGATGCTGAATGTTTGAATGTGGACTTGGAAAGGTGTCTTGATGTTTTTGGCTCTAAGTACCTTTGGAGAATGTGTATCACTGAGATGACTTGGTATCAAATCAGAGACTATACTGTGAGATTCAGTCTAAGGCCGTTAACAACATAATTCATGAACATCAACTCCAAGTATGTGGGCATGTGGCACATTTCCTTGATGTTGATCCTTATCAAAGGTATGTCTTCACAAGAGAAAACCCTTGATGAAAGCGATAAAAGAGGCGCCCACAAAACTCATGGCTGGGGCAAGTTGATGAAACCTGTTGAGAGTTGTTTGGAGTGAGAAAGGTGGCTTCACTGGAGCTTACTCGAAGAGACCACAGGGACTGGCGCCGGGATGTGAGTTAAGCAATGTGCTCCCTGGCGTATGCCCCCAATTGATGATTGTTGATGATGACAAGGAAAGTATGGATTATATCTCTATAATTGCTTAGATTAATATTATAATGTTTTGCTAAGATAATAACATAGGAACACCACTAACCAGTGTATCTTAAATGATGTGGCTTCCATCATTTATTTGAGTCAGATAAGTGAGATGAACTGAATATGTCTTCCAAGAGGAGGTCCTATTTAGATTCAGGTCTTGTGAAGCAAACACAGAACGTTATGGTGTTATATTAAGATAGACTCCTGTGACCAGCTTGGCTATATCCCACTTCCAAATCTTATGACCAGATGAGAAAGCTAGAGCAAAATTTGAGTCATTCTGTTTGTAGTGGCATAAATAGGCATGTAGCTATTGGATGATATTCAGAGCATTTCTAATAAAAAGGTAGAATGCAGTATATCATAGCACCATATCTGTTTGTGTTTCTACCGATTCTATGTTAGGTGATGGTATGTAGAAAGAGTCTGTTTAGGTACAAAGGGTCTGTATAAGTACATAGGGACTTGACTATGAAATGATTTGTGTAGAAAACATCCACAATCTTATTATTACACAATCTCAGAGTTAGATGTCAATCATATACAGTAATTACATTTTCTTTTTCTAGGATGAGAGTATCAACATTTCTTTGGAAGAGCCATCCAGAAATTCCATGTTTGTCATACAACGAAGAGGACCAGGTGTGATATCTGTAGCACATCTATCTCACAAGACCTCTTACATATCGCATGATGACCACTGTAGCGAAGCCTTTCCAACAGGACATGTGCAATGCAACTTTCTTAAGTAAGGGTCATTTCAAATGTCGTATGACTGACAGTGTAGAGAAACAATTTCAGTGTAACCTGTGTGATGCAGCCTTCTCAAGAAAGGGTGACCTCACACATCATGTGTTGAATCACCATGGAGGGAAGCCTTTCCAGTGTAACCTGTGTGATTCAGCTTTCTCTCTAAAGGGATCTCTCAACTCTCACATAATGACCCACACAGGAGAGAAACCTTTTCAGTGTAACATGTGCGATGCAGCTTTCTCACGAAAGCCTAACCTCAGTCGTCATATGATGACCCACACTGGAGAGAGGCCTTTCCATTGTAACCTGTGTGATGCATCTTTCATAGAAAAGTGTGATCTGAAACGTCACATGATGACTCACACTGGAGAGAAGCCATTCCAATGTGACCTGTGCGATGCAGCTTTCTCACATAAGAGTTATCTCAGAGATCATGTGATGACTCACACTGGAGAGAAGCCTTTCCAGTGTGACCTGTGTGATGCAGCTTTCTCAAAAAAGAATCGTCTCAAAAGTCATATGATAATCCACACAGGAGAGAAGCCATACCAGTGTGACCTGTGCAGTTCTGCTTTCTCTAGAAAGGATGGTCTCACAAAGCATATGATGACCCACACAGGAGAGAAGCCTTTCCAGTGTAACCTTTGTAATGCAGCTTTTTCACAAAAGAGTTCTCTCAAAGATCACATGGTAACTCACACAGGAGAGAAACCATTCCAGTGTAGCCTGTGTGATGCATCTTTCTCTCAAAAGGGATCACTCATCTGTCACATAAGGACCCACACTGGAGAGAAACCTTTCCATTGTAACCTGTGTGATGCAGCTTTCCTACAAAAGAGTGACCTCAACCGTCACATGATGACCCACACTGGAGAGAAGCCTTTCCAGTGTGACCTGTGTGATGCATCTTTCTCACAAAAGAATTATCTCAAACGTCACATGATAACTCACACTGGAAAGAAGCCATTCCAATGTGACCTGTGTGCTGCAGCTTTCTCACAAAAGAGTTATCTCAGAGATCATTTGATGACTCACACTGGAGAGAAGCCATTCAAGTGTGACCAGTGCCTTGCAGCTTTCATAAAAAAGAATCGTCTCAAAAGTCATATGATAATCCACTCAGGAGAGAAGCCATACCAGTGTGACCTGTGTAATTCTGCTTTCTCTAGAAAGGGTGATCTCACACAGCATATGATGACCCACACAGGAGAGAAGCCTTTCCAGTGTAACCTTTGTAATGCAGCTTTCTCACGAAAGTGTTTTGTCAAACGTCACATGGTAATTCACACAGGAGAAAAAGCTTTTTAATATGATCTGTGTTATGTAGCCTTTTCCAAAGTGATTTTAAATGTCATGTGATGACCCACACAGGAATGAAGCCTTTCCAATGTGAACTGTGTGATGCTGCTTTATCAAGAAAGGTTATCTCAAACTGCATATGATGACCCATACTTGAGAGAAGCCTTTCAAGTGTGACATATGCAATTTTGATTTTCAAGAGAGGGTGTTCTCACATGGCATATGATAACCTGCACTAGAGAGGAGTCTTTCAAGTGCAACCTAGGTGATGCAGCTTCCTCACAAAAGAGTTGTATGTCATGTGATGTCCACAGGATAGAAGCCTTAGGAGAATATTCATCTCAAATGTTATGTGTTTACCCACTCTTGAGAGAAACCTTTCCAGTGTGACTTATACAATGTAGGTTTCTCACAAAAGGATGATCTCAAATATCACATGATGACCAGTGATATGGAATATTCTCACAAGAAAGTGGTCTGAAATTACATATGATGTCCCACATGGAGAGAAGCTTGTCTACTATGACCTGTGGAATGGAGCTTTCTCTTGAAGGAGTAATATCAAATGACATATAATGATGAACATAGGAGAGAAGCCTTTCCATGTGACCTGTGCAATGTAGCTTTCTCATAAAGGAGTAATGTCAAATGAGATATGATGATCAACACAGGAGAGAATACTTTCTAGTGTGACTTGTGTGATGCAGGTTTTTCATGAGATGCTTTAAACAATTACATGATAACTTGTGCAAGAAAGAAACTTTTCTAGTGTGACATTGTGTTGCACATTTCTGACTAAAGACTCGATATGTGTGGGGAGACAATCAATATATTCAAAATCAGACCTTTGGCATTCGAGGCAGAAATGAATGTGACATATTTAGAAATAAATATTTGGCTACCAAGTACTTTCTATACAGGTCTGTATGAACAAGTACTGTATGAAATTATTATAATTTAATGATCCTGTAATAAAGTCATACATATACCAGTGGAATTGTTTTAGTGAATATTTAATAGGACTGGAAAATCTAAAATCTGTTCAACTCAATTTATATCTGATATGTTAGAGAAAATGTGGAATGCCACTTGATCTGTACAAAAGAAATAAATGAAATAGTTTAATGAATGATTATAGTGTCATTTGTTAGTAATGTGAAACTTCAGAATAAAAAAAAATATATATATACTGTTTTGTTATAATGCCTAAACACATGTCTTACAGGCCAGACTTAGCTTATCACTTGTTGTTTTAATCCATATCCATGACATAAAACTGTATTTGCCTACTTGTATATTGGAAAGGAGCAATGGTCATTGGGTCCTGTCTCTTACTTTCTAATTTATCATACCTAGCCTCAAATTCATGCACAGTACCAAGCAAGTCTATCCTTGCTCTCTAATTTTATTTAGATTTGAATTGTGCATTGATTGTACATTAGGTAAATGCAAGGGCATGTGCTGGAGATTGGAAATGGTTAAAGAAAATGGAGAAAAATGAGAGATAAGCCAGTTGTCTGCTCATGGCACTGTGCTTGTTGCAGGATCAGAAGAGGAATTGAAGAATTTAGTGATAGAGTTTGGGAATGTGTGTAAAAGGAGGAAGTTGAAGATAAATGTGCATAAAAATAAGGAGATGCGATGTACAAGGTGAAAGGATGACAGCAAATTGGAAGTGAGCATTAAAGGAGAGTCTGCAGATAGTGGATAGCTTTAGATATTTGGGGGAGTATGTGGCAGGATAGGAGTGGAGGTAGAATGTAGATTGAGTGAACCAAGTACATTTGGGAATGGCTGCTAAGAGGAGGTTGTGCCAATAGCACTGTATGGGATTAAATGTCTGAGAAATGTGGTAAGGGTTACTAGGCTGGATAGAGTGAGGAACGAGATGAGGAGAGCAAGGGTGGAAAAAGGAACTGAGAGGTGGGGTTGATGAACAAATATTAAGATAGTTTGGATACATGGAAAGAATGAAGAAAGATTAGTAAATTGGGTGTACAAGGCAGAGGTGGATGAAGTGAACATGAGGGGTTTACTGAGGATGAGATGGATGGATGGGGTAAAAGGGGCATTGAGTAAGAGGGGGATGTCTGTTGAGGAAGAAAGGGAGAATAGAACATATAGGGGTGAGTGGAGAATGGTTGTGTATGGATGATACTATGATGTATAGAAAGGAGTGGGTCGGGGATGGGAGGGTTAAGGAGTGGTTATGTGAGAATATTTTGAAGCAGCCCAAAGAGAATTCTCCCCATCTTTTTTTGCATGAGGGGACAGAAAGGGGGGGATCAATTAAATGAAGTGGCCTTGCTGTGTCTTGCTGCATTGCTTCTGACCCAAGGCAATGGGCGAAATGCAGGGATGACCCATCATCCAGTAGGAGCCAAGAAAAGAGGGAGAGAAGGGTGGTGAATGGGAGTGGAGTGAGTGGGGATGAAGTGGGTGGGAGTGGATTTATGCCTTTTAACTCTGGGTACCTCACCTTGTAAAGGGGAAAAAACTTGGTATTTGTATGTATATGTATATATTTGGAAATTATTTCTCTGCATCCTTTAAACAAAGTCTTATTTGTTCTCATGGCATCTTAAAGCCCTTCTATCAATAATCAAGAGATATCTTCTCTCAGTGTAGTCCATCCTATTAAGTAACCTGAATACTGTAATGATATCACCTCTTTCTCTTCGATCTTTCAAAATTGGTGGTCCCAGTGCTTTTAGTCTTTCCCCATATGATTTATCTACCAGGCATGTCATTCAATAGTTACAATACATTGTTTATGGCACTGCCTGACTGGCTGGCCTACTGCTTACACATGTTAACAAAGTAAACATGATAGATAAAATTAAACAAATAACACATAGAATAGCTGTAGGAAATACAAGGAAACTCAAGAAAATATAAAACTTCACACACATTATCAATTACAGAGATCATAAAGGAAGAATAATGAAAGTCTGGATTTCATAAACAACATGGTGCATGCTGGATTTATTGATGGATAGTCTATAGGGACTTTGGGCATGGAGGGAACCTGTAGAGTTTTGCTCAGCCTATCAATGATGGGGGTTACATATACTGTACACTAAATACATAGAGGAAATATTTAAATGTGTTTGAGATGAAATGTCTAAGAAGTATGGTAGGGGTGGGGAAAAAAGCAGGAGTGGAAATAGCGATGGCTGATGAGAGAATAAATGAAGAAAGATTAGTAAAAGAGGTGTGGAAGGCAGAGGTGGAGGGAATGAACCTGTGGGGAGACCAAGGATGAGATGGATGGGGTGTAGGGGTCATTGAACAAAAGGGAAATTTGTTGAAGAAAGGAGAAGGCAGGATATAGGAATGAGTGGAGAGTGACTATACTGATATTGTTATGGAAGAAAGAGAGGGGCGGGGTGTGGGCAAAGGTGTGTTATTTGTTAATGTGTTGCGGGTGATGAAAAGTCTCGTCTCTTTTTCAATGAGAAACTTGGAAAACCATTGTTAATGAGAATCTGTTTAACACGCGATATAACGAAGTGGAAATTTCCCCAAGAGAAGCAGTTCTTATATGTGCGTCGAAGATATGCCCGAATGACACTAAGTTTACAGCACTGGGGGCATTTACTTGTTGCATTCAGGCATCTTCCGGTATCAGTCTTTTTCCTGTAAACAGTGGCCAGGCATTTGTTGTCTTCAGAGTGGATGAGGACGTCAAGGAACGGAATTTTGTTGTGTATATTGAGTTCATATGTGAAGTGTAGTACAGAGGATGTTTCCATGGCTTGCTGTGTGTGAATATATATATATATATATATATATATATATATATATATATATATATATATATATATATATATATATATATATATATATATATATAATATATATGAGGAACCTGCGTGCAAAATGATCAGGGGTAACGTTATACAGTACAAAATGCAATAATGCTTATGGAATACAGATATGGTAAAGTGCAAGGCGGAGTACGTATAAGGGAACTGCGTAGATCTAACGACGCACGTAAACTATCACGTAGAACAATAACGTAATGACTAAGCAGAGTACACACATAAAACTTTACTCTAAAAGGATAAACTACAACATATACTATTTAGGGAATAATTACTACTTATACTACAAAGAGAAGAATTACTACATATACTCCCCCCTCCCCCCACTAGAGTGGAGCGCATGGAAAAGGGTCAATAGAAAAAGTCAGATTGATCACGGAAGCGGACAGTCCTGCCCGAACGGGTCGCGCAGGGAAGGATAGGAGAAGGAAGGCAAGGAGAGTCAGCCGTGCTCGAAGTGGCCGAGTCAGTGACGTCGGTCATGGGAGCTGGGCTGGGTACTGGGACGTCATTTATGCTAGACTAATTCCGACTAGTGATATGAAGAAAAGTCTGTTTTAATCGATCTATGGAAACCGATGTTTCACCCTGAGGAAGACTGATGAAGTACTTAGGTTCACGTCGGAGAACGCCATAAGGACCAGAGTACGGAGCCTCGAAACTCTTACGAATTCTGTCAACTCTCACCCAAACTTTAGAGCAAGAATGAAGGTCATGAGGCACGTATGGTTGAGGTAGTGTGCGACAGTCACTGGACGCAAGGTCATGAAATTGATGGACTGCATTTCCTTGACAAGGTGGAGGATGGTTGCGTCATCCGACGTGGCGATGTGTTCCTTAGTGATGGCAACGGAAGGACACAACATATGAGCGCCGGTAACCGCGGTAAATGGGGAAAAATTAGTGACGTCAGGCGTCAAGCGGTGGCCAAGGAGGACTATGGGTAAGGAATAGAACCAGTTATCCTGCCTAGCGCAAAGAGTAGATTTAAGAGAGCGGTGATAACGTTCAATCATTCCGTTAGCTTGGAGGTGATAACTAGTAGTACGCATATGGTGAAAATCAATGATACACGAAAGCTCAGAGAAAAGTTCGCTCTCGAACTGGGAACCTCTATCCGTGATGACGTGAAGTGGGACACCAAAACGACATATCCATCCACTCATAATGAAATTGCAACTAAAGTGGCAGTGGTGTCAATGAGGGGGATCGCTTCAGTCCAACGAGTCGCTCGGTCGTTGCAAGTCAATATTTGTATGGAAGAGGATAAGGATAGTTAGGGAAGGTAGCAAGTGGCATTGGTCCAAAGATATCAATGTGCACTGATTGGAAATTGTCAGTAGGAGTAGATATAGGTGAAACAGGTGATGAGGTGTGTCGCGTAATCTTAGCTTGTTGACATTCTCTGACGAATTTCTTCACATCTTTGTTAGTGCATGACCACAGCCCTTCTTATATGATGTGCCAGCCTCCCCCACCTCCTCCTACCCATGTGAGGACCCTGAATGGCCAGGACGTTGTTTCACTAACTTAGAGGTGGACACCAGGATGGGAAAGGTTATGCAAAGAAGAGACTACGTTATTTCGTAAGGATATCGGGACAAAATGTCGAGGAGTCTTGGTGGAGGTATCGCACCAAAGTGTCAAGTTAGAGGGTAAGGTGAACTTAGTCTAGACTCACAAGTGTCAAATTTATAATTTGTTTCCTGTCTTTGAGCGATATCACTAGTCAAAACCATCGAGTGGTACAGCACATATTGGATGCGATAAGCAATATGCGACGACATTGTTGTCACCGCAGATGCACAGTACTCAGATATTCAGAGATGACGGAGAGTTGTCGTTGTCGTCTGTGAGATTTAGCAAGAGACTTGGAGTGAAAAGCTGCCACTAGAGTTTTGTGGTAAATGAATAGGGTAACTGTAAGGCCATCAATGAAGGACTTAAGATGCAAAACTGCGAGAAAAAAAATTAGCCAATAGTTCGCGGCCGTAGGTAGAGTTAAGATGTGTGTCTGACAGTTTGATTGAGTAAAAACTCAGGGGCCTTGGTTCCCTGTCTTTTAAACAATGTCCACCTTCAAAGTGTCTCACATGGATTGTTTGTTTTAATCATTTTATTACGCTCAAAGAGCGGCAAGCCTAGTACATAGGTAATTAACTATTTACATGAAAATCGTGACTCATAGGACACGCTGTTCGACTGAGGTGGCAATTCGTGGTCAAGTACAAATTTTCAGAGGTTGGGACACAGTGGTGGAGGACACGGTATACAATCAGTGGCAATAACAGCATGTATAAAACAATCACAGTCAACAGTATACTCACATGGACTGACGCAGCTGTCCAACCTTAGGTTACCTCTCACTCATACCGACAGACTATCAACTCGTGAGTGACTGGTTGTTATCGCTCCTACTAAATAACGCCCGGTAGCGATTTCCTATAGTGCCTGGGCGTTGTGTAAGCCTGTTTTTTCAGTTCGAATGGTTCATATCATATGAATGATTCGTCTTCTAGTGAATTCACGAAAAAAAATCGTTGAATTTAGCAGGTCGCTGTCGGGCGTTAATTAGTACTACCTGGTTAAGCCTAGCCGTTGGTGCCGCACTATATCAAGTCAGGCCTGCCAGCATTGTCCGAAACAAACTGCTCCAACAACCCTACCCAGAAAACAAAGACAATATTCTAATGAAAATTTAGTTTTCGATACTGAAGCAGAAAACCTAGAAGCGAACCGCCAAACATTTTATAACTTCTGGAAATACAGAACGAAGTCCGAAAATAAACGAAGCGAAACCCAAAACGGACTAGGGGTACCGAAGTCAAGACATTCACCCCTACAACTACAGTACTACTGTATAAGGAACTCGTTTAGTCTTCGCGGCTATGCTTTGTTAACGGCGAAAGCGTGAGATTCTTACTTGAATTCGTGAGTGGAATCAAATAGCAGTTATGTGGCTTAGTGCATGGATAAGATGTTCGCTTTTGGACCATTTCGCAGTTTATTTGGCACGGAGCAGTGTTAGACGTGTATGTGTGTCTAGTATAAAGATGTTTGGAAGTCTCGCATGTACAGTACTTACCTATGTCATCGGCTAACTCTTATCATTCTGAGTATTATGAGTCCTATATATAAGTGCCGCATATTGATAATAAAATAGCGATTTTTAAATAAAGTTAAGAAGGGTGAACATCTATATAATGAGTCAGTTTAGGTCGTCTCAACCTCGATTCTTATCATTATCATGGTATGGCTCTATCGTACTGTATATTTTGAATCCCAAATATATATTGCAAAATAATAGTAATGTCAGTAACTGTTTTTTAAAAATTGGGTTAAATGCCAGAATCGCACAAACTCATTTCACATGAAACATGTCCAAAAGCACTTATTCTAATATAATCTAACCTAACTTAGTAATAATAATAATGTTTATTTGACAATGAATACAGATAATGAAAAAATACAGTTAATGAAAAAACCACATAGTTTGAAATTACAATTACAATTGCCTTGGATAACACAAAAAAAGCATGTGAGCTTATTTCCATTGTTGTCCTCATTAGACTGTTATTCTACACAAAGTTTACACAGACAACATATGCAGGGGTTAAAGGGACCAGAAACAGTCATGAGTAATACCAGTCAGTACACATATAACCCATAAACATTATATTTGCTAATGGTAATAAAATGTTCATAACACATAGGGTTGAGACCAAAATTTGAGCACCAACATAATAAAGGAACATGGCATTATGCATCAGGAACAACAGAATATGAGAATGGTCCTAAAAGGTACCAAAACAGTTTGAGTGAGTACCAGATCAGAGTAACACCATTAGTGATATACTACATTATTCTACTGATGTAGCAGCAAGTGTGGGACAATAAAGGGGTCCATCCCAGGGTATGAGTAAATATCAAGTAATATGGGTTGTAGGCCATCAGCAATATCAACATATATTTATTTTGAATTTATAGTGCTACATGGCAGTTTGGGTCACATTAATTAATTACAAATTAATTAATTACAAAAATTACCTATATTTCAAGACGGAGTGGGCAATTACACATTAGTTTGAGCACCAGGAAGTGAATGTTCATTATAATCTGTAGTACCAGAAGTAGGGTGCAGGGGACCAGTACTGGTGTGAGTATAACAATGACATTCTTACCTAGTACCCTGTTTCACCAAACAACTATTATGATCAGATCATAATTGTTCTCAGACAATACATGAAATAACCAAACTATGACAAGCCAAACAAAGGTGGAAACCAGTTTTGAGCATCAAACATTGTTATACTACGCTAAACCTTTCAAGGTCAGAACAGTTATGAGTGAATGTAGATTTGGATGGTATTACTCATGGAGTCTGGTACCCCTCACTAGAGTAGTAGTACATAAAATCAAGGCTGTTCTTTGTCCATAGCTGAGACATATAGTAATCTTGACTTGTTTCTTGAAAATAACTTTGCTATCTGACTGCTGGACATAGGTAACGAGTTACATAATTGAACCCCTGTGAAGTGAAAGCTGTTGTTTGTGAAAGAACCAGCATGAGTTACAATAAATAACCCTTGACTGTTCCGAGTTCAGTTCTCTGCAGTTAATGTAAAATTACAATTCACATATGAAGGAGCATAATTATGAATGACATTGTAAACATGGTTTAGTTTCAGCTGCTAGACACGAAATTTTACAGGTAGCATTCCCACTTTGCTAAATTCTTCTATGCCAAAATGACTACATTGAGGTAAATTTAGCATGAATCTAATGATCTTATTTTGTGCAGCCTATAGCCAAGACTTTTTTCTGCACTCAGACTACTGTACTAAAAGCATAATCAAAATGATGCTGTATCATGACTTGAGACCAGAAGCATCTTTGTTTCCATATTAAAGTTTCTGGCCTTTCTGTATAAAAATGTAATCGTATGTGAACACTTGGATACAATCTTATCCATTAAGGCATTCCCTGAAAGGGACTGATCTAAGGGTATTTCTAGATAAGTTACCTCTTGTGTTGACTCCTAGATATTACCCCCACATCTGACATGTACACAGTGGTGTTTCGTGAGGTTAGGTTTGGATGCAAAGACAATACTTTAAGTTTTACCAAGGTGTAAAGACAGCTTGTTATTTATGAGCCACTCCTTGACTGAAGACAGTTGAACACTCAGGGCCTCCTCCATTTCAACTGGGTCCCAACCTGAGACAATTAGTTTGGAGTCATCTGCATAGAGCAGTAACTTACAGTTCACTGCACCTGGCATGTACAAGTTGTTTGTGTCCTGCGAGGTAGGAGTTGAACCAGTCAGTATAACCTCAAAATAGTCTTAGGTTGTCATTCTGATTTATGAGTAAAATTGCCACAGAACACAAATTTGTCACATAGATTTAATTATAACTCATTTGAGACTTCTCACTGGGTAACTGGAATTCTATTTATAAGCTAATTTCACCAGCTTGTTTTGGTGCTGGTTGTTAGAGAAGCTGGGGTGGGGGTGGCAGTGGATGAGTCTAGCCTACCCAACCCCATGTAGCTAAAGGTGGTGACAGGTTCACTTAAGCTGGTAAGGTAATGAATTTTTTATTTAAGGGTGTCAGAAATAATTATTTTATAGGTGCATCCATAGGATCTTAGTACTAGTTGTGTTACAATTAACTTGTGTAAATCCTGAAAAATAAAAAAACAAAAGTAGCAATACAAATCAATATCAGATTCACATGAATCACATAATGAAACATTAACAGTCTACTATGATTCAATTCTTCAAGTCACTTGTACTCTCTGTCTTGCTGTGAGACATGGATGCTAAATGTTTGAATGCGGACTTGAAAAGGTATCTTGATGTTTTTGGCACTAAGTACCTTTGGAGAATGATTGTGTATTACTGAGATGACTTTGTATCAAACCAGAGATTATACAGTGAGATTCAGTCTAGGCCAGTTAACAATATAATTCATGAACATCAACTCCAAGTATGTGGGCATGTGGCACATTTCCTTGATGTTGATCCTAATCAAAGGTATATCTCCACAAGAGACAACCCTTGATGGCTGGGGCAAGTTGATGAAACCTGTTGAGAGTTGTTTGGAATGAGAAAGGTGTCTTCATGGGGTGCTTACTCGAAGAGACCATAGGGACTGGCGCCGGCATGTGAGTTAAGCGATATCCTCCCCGGTGTATGCCCCCAATTGATGATGACAAGAAAAAATATGGATTATACCTTACAATTGCTTAGATTAATTCTATTTATTATGTTTTGCTAAAATAATAACATAAGAACACCACTAACCAGTGTAGATTAAATGATATGGCTTCCATCACTTATTTGAGTCAGATGAGTGAGATGAACTGAATATGTCTTCCAAGAGGAGGTCCTATTTAGATTCAGGTCTTGTGAAGCCAAACATGGAATGTTATGGTGTTATATTAAAATAGACTCCTATGACCAGCGTGGCTATGCCCCACTTCGAAATCTCATGACCAGATGATAAAGCTAGAGCAAAATTTGAGTCATTCTGTTTGTGGTGTCATAAATAGGTATGTAGCTATTGGATGATGTTCAGAGCATTTCTAATAAAAAGGTAGAATGCAGTATATCATAGCATCACATCCGTTTGTGTTTCTACCTATTCTATGTTAGGTGATGACATGTAGAAAGGGTCTGTGTACATAGGGACTGAGTATAAAATGGTTTGTGTAGAAAACATCCACAATCTTATTATTACACAATCTCAGAGTTAGATGTCAATCATATACAGTAATTACATTTTCTTTTTCTAGGATGAGAGTAACTATCAACATTTCTTTGGAGGAGCTATCCAGAAATTCCATGTTTGTCATACAACGAAGAGGACCAGGTGTGATATCTGTAGCACATCTATCTCACAAGACCTCTTAAATATCGCATGATGACCACTGTAGCAAAGCCTTTCGAACAGGACATATGCAATGCAGCTTTCTCAAGTAATGGTCATTTCAAATGTCATGTGACTGACACAGTAGAGAAACAACTTCAATGTAACCTGTGTGATGCAGTCTTCTCACAAAAGGGTGACCTCACACATCATGTGTTGAATCACCATGGAGGGAAACCTTTCCAATGTAGCCTGTGTGATACAGCTTTTTCTCACAAGGGAGCTCTCAACTGTCACATAATGACCCACACAGGAGAGAAACCTTTTCAGTGTAACCTGTGTGAAGCAGCTTTCTCACGAAAGCCTAGCCTTAACCGTCACATGATGACCCACACTGGGGAGAGGCCTTTCCATTGTAACCTGTGTGATGCATCTTTCATAGAAAAGTATTATCTCAAATGTCACATGATGACTCACACTGGAGAGAAGCCATTTCAATGTGACCTGTGCAATGCAGCTTTCTCAAATAAGAGTTGTCTCAGAGATCATGTGATGACACACACTGGAGAGAAGCCTTTCCAGTGTGACCTGTGTGATGCAGCTTTCTCAAAAAAGAATCGTCTCAAAAGTCATATGATAAGCCACACAGAAGAGAAGCCATACCAGTGTAACCTGTGCAGTTCTGCTTTCTCTAGAAAGGATGGTCTCAAAAAGCATATGATGACCCACACAGGAGAGAAGCCTTTCCAGTGTAACCTTTGCAATGCAGCTTTCTTACGAAAGAGTTATCTCAAAAATCACATGGTAACTCACACAGGAGAGAAACCATTCCAGTGTAGTCTGTGTGATGCATCTTTCTCTCAAAAGGGATCAATCATCTATCACATAAGGACCCACACTGGAGAGAAACCTTTTCAGTGTAACCTGTGCGATGCAGCTTTCTTAAAAAAGAGAGGCCTGGACTGTCACATGATGACCCACACTGGAGAGAAGCCTTTCCATTGTGACCTGTGTGATGCATCTTTCTCACAAAAGAATTATCTCAAACGTCACATGATAACTCACACTGGAAAGAAGCCATTCCAATGTGACCTGTGTGCTGCAGCTTTCTCACAAAAGACTTATCTCAGAAATCATTTGACGACTCACACTGGAGAGAAGCCATTCAAGTGTGACCTGTGTGATGCAGCTTTCTCAAAAAAGAATCGTCTCAAAAATCATATGATAATCCACTCAGGAGAGAAGCCATACCAGTGTGACCTGTGTAATTCTGCTTTCTCTAGAAAGGGTGATCTCACACAGCATATGAAGACCCACACAGGAGAGAAGCCTTTCCCGTGTAACCTTTGTAATGCAGCTTTCTCACGAAAGTGTTTTCTCAAACATCACATGGTAATTCACACAGGAGAGAATCCTTTCTAATATGGTCTGTGTTATGTAGCCTTTTCCAAAATTATTTTAAATGTCATGTGATGACCCACACATGAATGAAGCCTTTCCAATGTGAACTGTGTGATGCTGCTTTATCAAGAAAGGTTATCTCAAGTTGCATATGATGACCCATACTTGAGAGAAGCCTTTCAAGAGTGACATATGCAATTTTGATTTTCAAGAGAGGGTGTTCTCACATGGCATATGATAACCTACACTAGAGAGGAGTCTTTCAAGTGCAACCTAGGTGATGCAGCTTCCTCACAAAAGAGTTGTATGTCATGTGATGACCTGCACAGGATAGAAGCCTTAGGAGAATATTCATCTCAAATGTCATGTGCTTACTCACTCTGGAGAGAAGCCTTTCCAGTGTGACTTATGCAATGTAAGTTTCTCACAAAAGGGTGATCTCAAATATTACATGATGACCCACACTGGAGAAAGGCCACCTGTGCAATGAAGCTTTCTTATGAAGGAGTAATGTTAAATGGTATATGATGATCAACATGGGAAAGAATCCTTTCTAGTGTGATTTGTGTGATGCAGTTATTTCATGAGATGCTTTAAAGAATTACATGATAACTTTTGCAAGAGAGAAACTTTTTCAGTTTATATTGTGTTGCACATTTCTGAATAAAGACTTGATATGTGTGGGGAGACAATCATTAGATTCAAAATCAGACCTATGGCATTCGAGGCAGAAATGAATGTGACATATTTAAAAATGTATGTTTGACTACCAAGTTCTTTCTATGCAGGTCTGTATGAACAAATACTGTATGAAATTATTATAATTTAGTGATCTTGTAATAAAGTCATACATATACCAGTGGAATTGTTTTAGTGAACATTTAATAGGATGGAAAATCTAAAATATGTTCAACTCAATTTATATCTGATATGTTATAAAAACAGTGGAATGCCACTTGATCTGTACAAAAGAAATAAATGAAATAGTTTAATGAATGATTATAGTGTCATTTGTTAGTATTGTTAAACTTCAGAATAAAAAAAATATATATACTGTTTTGTTATAATGCCTAAACACATGTCTTACAGGCCAGACTTAGCTTATCACTTGTTGTTTTAATTCATACCCATGATATAAAACACAGTGTATTTGCCTAATTGTATATAGGAAAGGAGCAATGGTCATTGGGTCCTGTCTCTTACTCCTCAGTTATAACTAGCCTCAAATTCATGTACAGTACCAAGCAAGTCTATCCTTGCTTTCCAATTATATTTAGATTTGAATTGTGCATTGATCCAGCTTGGGCTATTGCAAGTATTTATACATATATATGGAAATCTGGAAAGTAGTAGAGCCTATGTTAGAATTAGGAATGGAGAGAGCAAGTGTTTTGAGGTAAAGGTGGGACTTAGCAAGGGATGTGTCATGTTGCCATGGCTGTTCAATTTATACATGGATGAGATGGTACATTAGGCAAATGCAAGGGTATAGGCTGGAGATTGGAAATAGTTAAGGAAAATGGAGAGAAATGGGAGATAAGCCAGTTGTTGTTTGCTGATGATACTGTGCTTGTTGCAGGATCAGAAGAGGGGTTAAAGAATTTAGTGATGTAGTTTGGGAATGTGTGGGAAAAGAGGAAGTTGAAGATAGATGTGGGTAAAGTAAGGTGATGAGATGTACAAGGTGAAAGGATGATAGCAAATTGGAAGTGAGCATTAAAGGAGAGTGCAGGAAGTGGATAGCTTTAGATACTTAGGGGAGTATGTGGCAGGATAGGAGTGGAGGTAGAATGTAGATTGAATGAATCAAGGACGTTTGGGAATGGCTGCTAAGAGGAGGTTGTATGAAGGGGTGATTGTGCTGATGGCACTCTATGGGGCAGAAACATGGAACATAAGAGAGGAAGAGTTTAAATGTGTTTGAGATTAAACGTCTGAGAAATGTGAAAAATGAGATGAGGAGAGCAAGGGTGGACAAGGAATTGGGAGATAGGGTTGATGAAAGAGTGTTACAATAGTTTGGACACATGGAAAGAATGAAGAAAGATTAGTAAAATGGGTGTAGAAGGCAGAGGTGGATGAAGTGAACATGAGGGGTTTACTGAGGATGAGATGGATGGATGGGGTAAAAGGGGTATTGAGGAAGAGGGGGATGTCTGTTGAGGAAGAAAGGGAGAAGAGAGCAGATAGGGGTGAGTGGAGAATGGTTGTGTATGGATGATACTGTGATGTATGGAAAGGAGTGGGTGGGGGATGGGATGGTTAAGGAGTGGTTATGTGTGAATGATATTTTGAAGCAGCCCAAAGGGAATTCTCCCCATCTTTTTCTGCATGAGGGGACAGAAAGGGGGGATTAATTAAATGAAGCAGCCTTGCTCTGGATGTGCTGTGTCTTGCTGCATTGCTTCTGATCCAGGGCAATGGGCAAAATGCAGGGATGACCCATGATTGAGTAGGAGCCAAGAAAAGAGGGAGAGAAGGGTGGTGAATGGGAGTGGAGTGAGTGGGGATGAAGTGGGTGAGAGTGGATTTATGCCTTCTGACTCTGGGTACCTCCCTTGTAAAAACAAAACAAAAAAAACTTGGTATATATATATATATATATATATATATATGGAAATTATTTGTTTGCATCCTTTAAACAAAGTCTTCTTTAATTTGTTCTCATGGCATCTTAAAGCCCTCCTATCATTAATCAAGAGATATCTTCTCTCAGTGTAGTCCATCCTATTAAATAACCTGAATACTGTAATGATATCACCTCTCTCTCCTTGATCTTTCAAAATTGGTGGGCCCAGTGCTTTTAGTCATTCCCCATATGGTTTATCTACCAGGTATGCCATTCAACAGTGTCAGTACATCGTTCATGGCACCACCTGACTGGCTGGCCAACTGCTTACACGTCTTAACAAAGTAAACATAGATAAAATTAAACAACACATTGAATAGCTGCTGGAAATACAAGGAAACTCAAGGAAATATAAATCTTCACTCACACATTAATTACAGCAAATATAAAGAAAGAATATTGAAAGTCTTGATTTCATAAGCAACATGGTATCTGCATGCTGAAGATGAAGTTTAGAAATTTTACTAACACAAAAATGGGCAATAAAAGTTGTACCAGAATTGGGACATTTGCCTTACGAAGAGAGGTGTTGCCAGTTGGTCCTTCAGACAATCGAAGAGAAGTGTAAGAAGGGACATGATTTGTAGCAAATAAAAGGCGAAGTGTGTGAGGGTTTTAACCTTTCTACAGTTAAATGTAGCCTTTGCTGAACCATAATTGCTGTGCAGTGGGGTTCAGCCTTGCTACATGCATGAGGGATAGTCAAACCCTGCAGGAGACTTTGGACTTATTGATGGATAGTCTACAGGGACTTTGGGCTTGGAGGGAACTTCTAGAGTCCTGTTTGGCATATCAAGGATGGGGGTTATATATACACTAAATACATAGAGGAAATGTTTAAATGTGTTTGAGATTAAATGTCTGAGAAGTATGGTAGGAGAGGAAAAAAGCAGGAGTGGAAAAAGAGATGGGATGGTGTGGAAGGCAGAGGTGGAGGGAATGAACTTGTGGGGAGACAAAGGATGAGATTGATGGGGTGAAGGGGGCATTGAGCAAAAGGGGAATGTGTTGAGGAAGGGAGAAGGCAGGATATAGGAATGATTGGAGAGTGACTGTGTACTGATATTGTTATAGGAAGGGAGGGGTGGGGAATGAGGTGTAGGGGGTGCTTATGTGTGATATTTTGACACAACCCAAATGAATTTCTCCCATTTTTTTTTTCCTGTAAGAGGGGGATTCTCTGATTAAGTAATAGAGGGTTGACCTATCATCCTTGAGGAACTAGGGTGAGAGGGGGGAAAGGGTGTTGGATGGGAGGGAGCAGGTATGTGCATTTGACTTGGCTACCTCCCTTGTAAGGGGGAAAAAGCTCCTGGTATTTAGAAATACATAGCATTTACACACAGGGTTTACAAGTATTGTTACAATAAAACTTTTAACCCATTGTTGGAGAAAAGAAATATAGAACCCCTGTATCATTATGGTCATTCTCCTCTGTACTGATTCTAGTGAACTGATGTCCATTCTATAAGATGGAAACTAAAACTGTACCGCATAGTCAAGGATGGGTCTAATTTATGGTAGATAGAGTTTGGTAATAACCTCTGCACTTCTATTCATATCTGTCCTAGCAATGAAACCTAATGCTCTGTTAGCTTTATTCCTGGTGCTGCACTATTCCTGAATTTAAGATCAGGACTCACAAGAACTCCCAAACCTCTCGCACTCGGTTTTTTCTAAAAACATGTTATCTAAACTATATATGTTTTTGGGGCTGTGAAGCCCTACATTTGACACACTGCACTTTGAGATATTGAAGTCCATTTGCCATTTCACTGACTGTGAAGAATTTGCTAAGATCATCCTGCAGAATCTTGGCATCATCTCCTGACCTAATTAGGTGTCTTATTTTGGTGTCGTCCGCAAACTTACTAACATTACTGTACTACTAATACCATTGTCCAAGTCATTTATGTACACAATGAACTATAAGAGACCCAAAACTGAGCCCTGGAAACTCCACTAGAAACACTCCCCCATTTGGATTTTACACCATGGTGACCTGCAGTTTTCTGTCACTGATCCAAGCTCTAATCCATTCTAACACTTTACCTCCTATGCCATGGGCTTTGATTTTATTTAGTAGTCTCTGGTGGGGCACCTTGTCGAATGATTTGCTAAAGTCAAGGTAAATAACATAATGATAATAATAATAATAATTTTATTTGGCAAAGAATATACATGAAGTAGATAATGACAAGAAGACATAATTCAAAATAATAATTGCAATTGCCGAGGATAACACAAAAAAGCATTTAAGCTTATTTCCATTGTGGTCCTCATTAGATTGTTTTTCTACACTAAGTTACACTGACAACATACTGTACGTAGGGGGTTAAGGGGACCAGAGACAGTCATGAGTAATACCAATCGGTACACATATGACACATAAACATTGTTATAGTTTTGCTAATATTAGTAAAATGTTCGAAACACGTAGGATATTGAGACCAAAACTTGAGCACCATCACAATAAGGAACATTGCATCGTGCAAAGGAACAACAAAATAATGCTAAAAGGTAACAAAACAGTATGAGTACCATATCAGAGTAGTACCATTAATGATATACTACATTATTCTACAGCTGTATCAACATGTTATAGTGAATGCTACATTGCAGCTAGGGTCACCTATTAATTAATTCTAAATTTTACCTGTACCTCAGGATGGAGTGGGCAATTAGTATGAGTACTAGGAAGTAGTACATTATAACCTGAAGCACCAGAAGTAGGGTACAGGGGACCAGTACTCTTATAAGTAAAACAACAAGGAGATTGAGGGAAAAGTCCAATTACCTTGTTGCCTGGTGCCCTGATTCACCAGGCTTGTATTATGGTCAGATCATAACTGTTCTCAGACCCTACCTGAGACATATACCATACTATGACTAGCAAAACAAAAGTGGAAACCAATTTGTAACATCAAATATTGTTATTCTAAACTAAACCTCTGAAGGACAAAAAGGGGAGGTCAGAAAAGTTATGAGTGCACACAGATTTGGATGGTATTACTCATGAAATGAGGTATCCCTCACTAGGCTAGTAGTACATAAAATCAAAGCTGTTCTTTGTCCATAGGTGAGACATATAGTAGCCCTTGACTTTTTTCTTGAAAGTAACCTTGCTATTTGACTGCTTAATGGACACAGGTAGTGAGTTCCTTAGTTGAACACCTGTGAAATGAAAGCTGTTTTTGGTGAAGGAACCTGCACGAGTTACAATAAAAGACCCTTGACTGTTCCGGGTTCGGTTCTCAGCAGATAATATAAAATTACAGCTCACATATGAAGGAGCAGAATTATGAACAACATTGTAAACATGGTTTAGTTTCAGCTGCTGGACATGATATTTTACAGGTAACATTCCTACACTGCTAAATTCTTATATACCAATATGACTACATAGAGGTAAATATAGCATGAATCTAATTATCTTATTTTATGCAACCTGTAGCCGAGACTTTTTTTTGCTCAGACTACTGTACCAAGAGCTACAAGCATAATCAAAGTGATGCTGTAACAAGGCTGAGACCAGAAGCTTCTATGTTTCCAAATAAAAATTTCTGGATTTTCTGTACAAAATTTTGACTCCATGTGAACACTTGGATACAATCTTATCCGTTCAGGCATTCCCTGAGAGGGACTGATCTAAGGGTATTCCAAGATAAGTTATACCTCTTGTTTTGAGTCCAAGACATTATCCCCACATCTGACCTGTACATCATGGTGTTTCCTGAGGTTGGGTTTTGATGTGAAGATCATACTTTCTGTTTTACCAAGGTGTAAAGACAGCCTGTTATCTATGAGCCAGTCCTGGGCTGATACCAGTTCAACACTCAGGGCCTCCTCTGCTTCAACTGGCTCCCAACCTGAGACAATTAGTATGGAGTCATGTGCATATAGCAGTAACAGTTCACCGCACCTGGCATGTCATTAATATAGACCAGGAACAGAAGTGGTCCTAGAATTGAACCTTGTGGCACACCACAAGTTATCTCTCTGTCACCTGAGCAGGCTCCAATGTGTAAACATCTAAAACACAAGAACATAAGAATAAAGGTGACTGCAAGAGACCATAAGGCCTACACTAGGCATTTCCATGTCCATTACCTGTCATTCCCATCCATAAAATTGTCTGTTTCTTAAAAGAACCATATTGACTTGAGGGGAATAGATTTATTTTGTGCATTTAGAATTAAAGTTGTTAGGTTACTCTACATTTCATCCAAATTACTGACCCGGCTGTTGACCTCACGCTTGTAACTGACCTGACCCAAGGTACACATATTACCCTCCGTGACTGTGGTTTGAATGTAGCATGGGAACAGGTGTACAGTTGGCACCCCGGCATGGGGTCAAAGGTCACCATCTAGAAGGAGGGTGTATGGGCATTGGCTGGTGTGCGGCTCTAGTGCGTATGTGTGTGTTTATGGGTGAAGGTTCGAGTGATCGAGGCGCGACATAGAAAAAAAAAATGTAGATAGTACTTAGCTAGCATAGGATTAGGTGGCGATACGAACGAAAGAAAAACTAGAGCAGAGTGTCATATTAAACGAAGAACATGAAGAAGAGCCAAGAACTAACGCGGACAAGGTAAGTGATACGTCGCTCCGTTATGATAGTGACCCGACACCTGACCGCGCTAATGACGTCCGGACTGACCGTGTATCTCACCTCGTCACAGCCCCCCTGGGTCGGTCTCGTAAGTAACCAAATGTCTTAAATACTTTTTTATTTATCTCATCAAAATTGGCTGTCCTGAAGTCCTGTAATAGAACATTATTCGTACTATTTAATTCTTCCCACATACTATTAAATCTTATTTCTTGATGATCACTAGAGCCTAGATTATCTCCCTCTTTTACGCTTCTCGTTAGGTGCTAATTATTAGTTAAAAGTAAGTCCAGAGTATTCTCTCCCCTCGTAGGATCGGTAATCATTAGTTTTAGGAAATTATCCTGCACCACATCTAACAAATTTTGTGCTTCCTGATCTCCTACTAAAAATTCCCAGTCAATGTTCGTATAATTAAAATACCCCATGATCACAACGTTTTTGTACTGTAACGCCCGGTGAATTTCATGAGTCAAGGGATCAGTCTGCTCAATGCTGAGGTTAGGAAGTCTATATAGGACGCCAATAATAAGTTTCTTATTCTTGCCTATAATCTCTTCTTTAATCGAATGGTTGATAATACAAGTTATTGTATTTTTAACGAAAAGTGCTACTCCTCCCCAACTCTTGCAAACCTAAATCATTTGGGTTGTAGTGGTTTGGTTCGAACAAGCCAGGGAAAATGAAATTCACTTTGGTCTCTTATTCTAATCTCTTTGGTAAAACAACCACAAGTAATAGCCACTGCTTAGTGGATCTGATCAGTCGTAGCTGGACGGTGAGCCTAACGTCAGAGGCGGTGGCGGCTGATGACGGCGAGGCTCGATGGGACTGCTACAAGACTGGACGAGATGTTGTTGCTGCTGCCGTGGCTACTACTATTCTGCCCTGACTGGCCGCCGCTGCCCTATTTAAGGGTCGCTCGCGGCTCAGCGTAGTTGGCAAGAGAGGTCGCTAGCCGCTCGAGAACCATTTGCTGGCTCCTGATTGGCTAGCTCATATTCACCTCTTGCCAACTATGGGAAGTGTGTGACCGCCTGTGGCTGCGTCACTACACCACTCCCCCTCTCTTCGAGAGCGGGCGTCGAGGGAGATAGGGAGCGACGCGCGCGACGTGGTTGAATCGGTGTGGCCTTCGTATCACTCGCCCAAAACGTGTGGTCATTCCATCAGGGGGCATGTCTGGCGAGGAGGGCCTTGATGGAGGGGGGCTCGAATGCAGGGTGGTGTGGTCGAAGTCAGATGCCTGGCGAGGTGGGGTCGGTTGAGTATGGAGCTGTGGAGACATAAGGTTGGGTGAGAATTGTTGCATTGCATGGTAGAGTGGGGGCGTAGGGTGGGGAGGATCTTGCGGGGTGCCGGGAACAGTTGTAGAAGGATGTGGTTGCGGGGTGGGAGAAGGAGAAGGGTTCGCTGTCGTGTGCGTGTGATCTGTGTATGGTGAAGAGTCAGGGGCAGGAGGGGAGTGATGGTTTGGAAGGGAGAGTGTTTCGGGGGGTGAGGAATGACTTGGTTCGGTGGTGAGGATGGGGTTAGGACCATGTTGTAAGATATATTGTAGTGGCCCTGGAGGTTTGGTAGGGGGATTGATGGGGAGATGGGCCGGCTTGAGCCTGTCGATGGAGACGCTATCCGGTTTGGCATCTCGGTTGATCACGAAGTACTTTGGTGATCTGCTGAGGACTCGGAAGGGGCCGTCGTATGGGCGCTGAAGAGGAGCTCGTGTGGAGTCTTTCCTGACGAAGACGTAGTCACTTGTAGACAGGGCCGGGGGAAGGTGCTCCGGCTGTGGTTGTGGTGGACGAGGGGGTGTTGGACGGGTGTTGGCAAATGTGTCCTTGATGAGTTGGAGGAGGGCGTGACGATCCGGATCGCCGACGGCAGGCGTGGCAATTTCCCCAGGGAGGCGAAGGTTCTCAGCGTAAAGTAGCTGCGATGGGGAAATGTCATTGTCGACCTTAGGTGTGACGCGGATCGTGAGAAGCACCAGGGGAAGGGCGTCGACCCAGTCGCATGAGGGTTGTGCCTTCAGCGACTTCTTCAGTTGGCGGTGGAACCGTTCCACGAGTCCATTGGCTTGGGGGTGGTAAGCGGTGGTCCGGTTACGTTTGGTACCAAGGAATTTGAGGAGGCTGGACCATAGGTCAGATTCGAACTGGGGGCCCTTATCGGTGACAATGATGTGAGGTGCGCCGAATCTGGATACCCATCCAGAGAGGAAAGCACGGGCGGTCGTCTCGGCGGATATATCCGGAAGGGGGATCGCTTCTGGCCACCTGGTGTATCTGTCGATACACGTAAGGAGGTAACGCATGCCGCGAGAAGGCGGAAGGGGGCCCACAATGTCCACATGAACTGACTGGAAACGTGCCGTTGGTGCAGGAAAACGCTGGAGTGGTGCGTGGACGTGGCGCGTAACCTTGGCCGTCTGGCAGGGGAGGCAGGTCCGGGTCCATTGTCTGACATCCTTGTTGATGCCTGGCCAGACGACTCGATCCGTGATGAGGCGTTGTGTCGCGCGGATGCCCGGATGACTGTGGTCATGGAAGGAGGAGAAGACGTCCTTACGGTGACAGGCGGGGATGTACGGACGGGGTTTGCCTGTGGAGATGTCACACCACAATGGTACGTGGTTGTTGGGAAGCTGTCTTAGCTGTAGGGATGAGGTGTCGTGCATACGTAGGAGGCGGAGTTCACCGTCGTTGTTCTGAGATGCGGCGATGCGTGCGTAGTCTATGTTGTGGTTAGGGAGGATGCTGGAGGTGATTCTAGACAAGGCGTCGGCTACCTGGTTATCCTCTCCCTTGATGTATTCAATGCGAGTATCAAATTGGGAGAGGAAGGACAGCTGCCGGGAGACTATTGGGGAGTGATGGTCGGAGACTCTGTCTAGGGCATGGGCGAGTGGCTTGTGGTCTGTAAGGATAACGAAAGGCCGGCCTTCCAGGAAGTAAAGGAAGTGCTTGACAGCCGAGACTATGGCTAGCAGTTCCCTGTCAAAGGCGCTGTAGCGAATTTGAGGAGGGTCCAGACGTTTGGAGAAAAAGGCGATAGGCTGGAGCTGGCCGTTGATCTTCTGTTGGAGGACGGCGCCAATTGCTGTGGAGGAGGCATCAGTGGTAAGGAATGTGGGTGCGTGAGCTACTGGGTAGGACAAGCGGGCGGCTTCAGCGATTGCCGCCTTGGCTTGCCCGAATGCCTGGGTCGCTTCGGAAGACCATCTCACAGGTTTGAGCGACCGCTTGGAATGGTTCTTGGTGAGGTCGTTCAAGGGAGCGAGTTTTGCAGCTGCGTTGGGGATGAATCTGTGGTAATAATTGACGATTCCTAGGAAACGTCGGAGCATCTTGATGGTTGTTGGCTGTGGGAAATCTTGGATTGTGTCTACTTTCTGAGGGAGAGGATACAGACCTGCTGTTGAGATGCGGTGTCCGAGGAAGTCGAGAGATGAAACTCCGAGGAGACACTTGGACGGATGTACCCGGAGGCCATAATCTTGGAGGCGGCGGAAGAGGAGGCGGAGGTGTTGGCCGTGGGTATCGGAGGCTACGAGGATGTCGTCGATGTAAACGGTGATGAAGTCGAAGTCTCTGAGGGCATGGTCTATGAATCTCTGGAACGTCTGGGCGGCATTCCGGAGGCCAAAGGCCATCATCTTCCACTCAAAGAGGCCGAACGGAGTGGCTATGGCTGTCTTCTGGACGTCTTCCGGCGCTACAGGGATTTGATGAAACGCCCTGACCAGGTCAATTTTGGAGAAGACCTGCTTCCCGTGAAGCTTGAAGTGGAAGTCTTGAGCGTGAGGGATGGGGTAGCGGTCGGGCTTCGTGATGCGGTTAAGTTGACGGTAGTCACCGCAAGCCCGCCATTGGTTGGGCGGTGGGGGTGGCTTGGGAACCATGTGGAGTGGTGATGCCCAAGCACTCTCCGATGGTTGGATGATGTCCTGGTCTAGGAGTTCTTGGAACTCCTGTTTGGCAGCGGCCAACTTCTCTGGGGAAAGTCGTCGAGGCTTGCTGTATACTGGCGGTCCAGATGTCTGGATGTGGTGCATGATGTTGTGAGGGGTGGTGGTGGTGTTGGTCTTGTCTGGCGATGTTAGCTGGGGAAACTCCTGCAGGATGCGTACATAATCGCCAGCGGACTGGAGGGACGATATCTGGTGGGATTTGGCGTTAGTGGTGGTTCCCGGTATGCTTGTCGTGCCGTGGTACAAGCAGTTATCCTTGGCGCTAACTACCATATTGTAATGCTGGAGGAAGTCGTAGCCAAGAATGGGGTGCTGGACCGCTGCTATGACGAATGTCCAAGGGAACTTGACATCGTGGAGGTCCAGGACGCTGTGGTGGCTGCCGTACGTTGCAATGGGCGTACCGTTGGCTGCAAGCAGGTCGTAGGATGGCCACCGTGTACCGTGGTTGGGTTCTTCCGTCGGGGGTATGATGCTGACGGCTGAGCCCGTGTCTACCAGGAAAGATAGGCCAGAGTGGCGATCACGCACTGAGAGGAGGGTGTGAGTATGGTTAGCGGGGGTAGGAGTGCTTACCGACCCCCGCGTTTGGCGTTTCCCCGCGACCAGCTGCATGGTTGTGTGCATCTGAGCGCCTTGGCTCCGAAGCGGGTATGGTACCAACAGGAGGCAGTATCCTGTCGTGGAGCGGGGCTAGGTGGTGGTTGAGGGGGGGTTCCCTTCTCGGCTAGTAACTGGTTGAGCAAGGTCTTCATGTCGGCGACTTCCTGCCGTAGCTGCTGCATACTTTGGTCACTGGCACTATATGACATGGGAATGTTTTCACTCACAGCACTATGGTCAGTAACACCTGGGTTGTCACTACACTTTGCACGAACACTATGCACTGGTTTGTGTACCGAGGTATGTCGCTGGAACAACCTATCTGCTATTTCGCAGTATTGTTCGTCGTCCTTATCGCCGGCTAGAGCTTCCAGGTGTAAGTGGAGGGCGTCCGGCATCTTGGAGAGGTGAATGGAGCGGAGGAGTTCCTTGGGCAATGACACCTTTGCCCGGGTGTTGAGGTTGGCCATACGGGTGTATAGCTGTGAGGGGGTGGTGTCGCCGAGTTCGCTCTGCTGGATATCTCGGTAGAGCTGGTCGTCAGGCCTGGCGCATAGCTTCCGTAAGGCAGTCTTGAGGGCGGCACACTTGCCTTCTTCCGGAGGAGAAGAGACGGCGTTACGGACAAGGGCGATGACGTCCGTTGGTAGAGCGGCGATGTACGCGCCGAAGGCTTGGTGGTCCGGAACGTCACCTTGAGTGGCTAAATAGGCTTCTGTGTGAAGTAGCCAGCTCTCCAAGTCACGGGAGAAACTGGGAAGTTTCACTTGTGAGTTTTCCATAATCCTGGTTGTCCTTCACCGGGGTCACCAATTTGTAGTGGTTTGGTTCGAACAAGCCAGGGAAAATGAAATTCACTTTGGTCTCTTATTCTAATCTCTTTGGTAAAACAACCACAAGTAATAGCCACTGCTTAGTGGGTCTGATCAGTCGTAGCTGGACGGTGAGCCTAACGTCAGAGGCGGTGGCGGCTGATGACGGCGAGGCTCGATGGGACTGCTACAAGACTGGACGAGATGTTGTTGCTGCTGCCGTGGCTACTACTATTCTGCCCTGACTGGCCGCCGCTGCCCTATTTAAGGGTCGCTCGCGGCTCAGCGTAGTTGGCAAGAGAGGTCGCTAGCCGCTCGAGAACCATTTGCTGGCTCCTTATTGGCTAGCTCATATTCACCTCTTGCCAACTATGGGAAGTGTGTGACCGCCTGTGGCTGCGTCACTACAGGGTGACAAGTGCACCCCGTCCCTTGTATGTAGATGATTCTTACCGTAAAAAGCGACCCCTATTGTCGACAAATGCCCATCAATTGGCCTTGCAATGTTTTGCCAGCCTGCAATTCATTGCAATAGCCTTGGAATGTCACATGCCTCCAACTCACTCCCTAACTTACATATGTCATTTCCCCCAGCACTCAACAAACAATGGGTTTCACACCTTCCCCGACTATACATTCTTCAATCCTTTCTCTAACATCACTTTTATCGCCGCCCCGGGGGTAACACACCTGAGTCCTATGCTTCCTATCTTTTTTGCAGAAGACCCCATCTAAATATCTCACCTGGCTATCCCCTACAACCAAAATCTTGCCTGTGGGCAGGTGACCTATCAACTGCCTTACCCCTCTTCTCTTGTATATTTATTTATTTATTTATTTATTTATTTATTTATTTATTTATTTATTTATTTATTTATATTTATTTATTTATTTATTTATTTATTTATTTATTTATTTATTTATTTATTTATTTATTTATTTATTTATTTATTTATTTATTTATTTATTTATTTATTTATTTATTTATTTTTGTAGACCCGCGAGAACTTGAGAAGATTTTCTACACTCAAACATGCCTGGTGAGGGCTTTTTACCATCTCTCCGTATATATATTTTTTTCACCGTTTTCAATCCAGGTTCCAAACACGGTTTGTCATCTGTGTTTTGGGCCTTCGAGCGAAGAACTCGATTCTCCCCTATAAGGCCCTTAACAGTCTTCTCTAAGGCTACAATTCAACTACGTAGCGATTGTACCTCTTCGGCACTGATCACTGAAACATAACCACTCGCTATCTCACTGTCTGAAGCAGCTACCCCAGTTTGGATGTGATTCACCATGGTCTTGGATCACGTATTGGACTCGTGGTCGACAGCTATTTCCCTCCCGTAAGAGAGCTCAGAGCTCATATATTCCCGATCTATGGGTAATGCTGACCTTACACGCACACACACACATAACCCCCCACCATTTGGAGTAACGACTCGCAACGCAGCGATACTGAAATTGTTTCAGCCCTGGGTGGGATTCGAACCCGGTCCGCCGTAGTGGCAGCCGGGAACTCCAACCACTGCGCGACGAGTTAGCAGATGACATATGCCAGTATCACAGCTGCAATTCTTAGCTATATCAACGGCTGGCTGTTATCATTCTGAATATTTTGAATCCCATAGATAAGTACCGAAAATTAATAGTAATATCAGTAACGATTTTTAAATAATCGAGACGGGCGAAAATCTAAAGGTATTTTTTAGAAGCCCACATCTAGGCAGTATAGCATTATAAAATAAAATATTAATTTTGTAAGTTATAATACATAAATGTAATAGATCTTTTTCTTCGCGGAAATCAATATCAGAAAACATTGAAACTATGCAGAAACGAAGTTGCGTCACATCCTTTAAACGCCATGTTTATTTTGATAGATTCGGCGATCGGATACAACAACAGCGACGAACTTATGACCGCTTGAATTGCAGGTATTGCTCAACATATTTTAGGCTAGGTTAGGTTAGAATAGACGAATTTATCATACTTTAATTTCTTTTACCTCCGCCTCTACCAAAACAAAGATGGCGCCTCAAGTAGTCAAAGCTGCTGTTTGTTTATAGCTTTCGGTAACTTTTTCTCTTATTTATTTCCGCCAAGAATAACGTAGATTACGTTGATGTTTTATAATCTACAAAATTACTTTTCTATTGCTATATCGCGTAGGTGTGCATTCTAAAAATTTACTCATCTTTATAATTACCAATTCAAAGAGTTACGTTTAAGGTTAGGTTATGTCTCAAAACTCCAATTCTATTATTCTTACATATATCATCAGCTAGCCCTTATGACTTATCATTCTGAGTGTTTTGAACCCCATAGATAAGTATATTAAATTAATAGAAACATTCACATTGGTAGCTATTTTTAAATAATTGAGGTGGCTAAACATCTTTTGTGTAATGTCTGACAGCTGTAATTTTTACCATTATTATCGACTGCAAATCTTACATATGTCACCAGGTAGCTCTTATAATTCTGCAAATAAATAGTAATTTCAGGAGCTATATAAAAAAGTACTGGTAAAGTTCTTTATATTTACCAAAATGTTAATCCTGTTTGCTTATATTATGATTGGAAGGCATACTCCATCTGAACTTCCTCAGTATGAAAATGAAGAATTTAAGAAGTTCACTGCCTAACATCTGAATTCAATGTGCACTGATTATGATATTCTTGCAAATAGAAATATGTCCAGATCACTACCAGTTTGGGTAGGTCAGGACTCAGGACTTGTTTGTGAGCCCTCTGGCCTCCCCCATTTGACCTCATCTAGATGTGCTCATTACTACTAGACTTTCCTTGAAATTATATTCAATCCCCTGATTCACCCAGAATTGATCAATTCTCCTTTCAGTTTATACTACAGTAGAAGCCAGATTTAACAGATCCCTAGTTAGCAGAAGCCGAATTTAATAGAAATTTAAGATCAATAATGGAATGTCCTGGAAAGATAATTCTGATAAACTGAGCATATTCCATCATTTAATGGCAAACCCAATAATAAAAGAGCACTGAGGCCCAACATGGATGGTATTTAGTAGAAAGGCTTAATATATCATCAGCGTTGTACACCTGAAACTCATGTAGTTCCTCCTTCACCATCAATTTGTGCAATTTTTCAATAAAAGGGTCCATAGTACTATTATCAGTGCTCAACAGCTCGCCTGTGTTTGCTCGATTCTCCAAGTCATGGCGCCTCCTGAACTACCACAGCCAGCCATCGCCACACTTAAAATCTTGGATCCCAAGGTGGTTTGCTAAGTGTTGTGCGGGATTTTGAATGTCCAAGCCTCTCACAGGAAGCCCTTCTGTGCGCTGCTGCACATACCACTTGTAAACTGCCTCGTTTAAGTTTTTGTGAGCAAAACACTTCCTGTTCCTTCCCACCTTCAATTTTTTTTTTTACCACTTCCTTTATTTGGTCCTTGGGTTGCAAAATATCATGGAGAGTTGATATTATAAGGTTGAATTGAGTCATGAGGTTCCCCCTCTTGGTCCCATTTTCATACAACTCGATCACCTTCAATTTCTCGCTCATGCTGAGACCTCTCCTTTTTTTGGATGGTGTAGAAGGCAGAGCACTAGCCTTGGAAGCCATCACAAAGTGCATATAGGGTAGCGAATAACACATGTGAGGATCGGCAAAATGACTGTGCATCTGATCGGTAGGTGACAACGTAAACTGACCAAGGAGCAACATGTGTCAGTGTGGGTGGCTGGTTTGGCGGTAAACTATAGCGGATGCCTGCATATATCACTGCAGTCCGAGTTAGATAAGAATAACCCGGTGGCTATATAGAGCCCAACTTATCCAATATCTGACTTTTACATATCCGATGTATAGAGGGTTTAATTTACTTGCGTTTTGTGTTATCTATTGGAATACTAAAAAAAAAAAATCATTGCTTCACTAAATATTACAAAGTTTATATTATCTATATAGGTTCAACATACATCATCATTCAGCATACTTTAACCAAAAAATAGTATCAGTGTTGTCATTCTAATTTATGAGTAAGATTCCCACGGTACAAATTTGTTACAAATTAAATTGTAACTCACTTGAGAGTGTTCTGACTGGGTGACCACAACTTGATGAGCTAATCTCACCAACTTGTTTTGGTAGTGATTGATTGAGGGGCTTGGTAGGGGAAACCTACCCAATCCCATGTACTGTACATAGGTGACAGGTTCACTTAGGCTGGTTGGGTAATGTACTTTTAATTCAAGAGTGTCAGAAGTTATTATTTGATAGCTTTATCCATAGGATTTTGGTACTATATCTGTTTAAATTAACTTGTGTGAGTATCCTCTAAAAAATTAAAAACAAAGGTAACAGTAGAAATCTGCAGAAATTTTTACGATGAAGAGGAAATGTGACTAAGATTCAAATCTTCAAGTCACTTGTGCTCCTTGTTTTGCTGTATGGCAGTTAGACATGGACACGCAATGCTTGAATGCTGACTTGAAGAGGTGTCCAATATCTTTGGCCATAAGTGCCTTTGGAGAATGTGTATCACTGGAATGACTTGGTATCAACCCAGAGACTACTGTGAGACTCAGTCTAGGCCAGTTAACTGCATGATTTGTGAATATCAACTCCAGCTCTCTGGGCATGTGGCATATTTCCCTAATGTTGTTCCTATTGGCAGCTCCTCCACAAAAGATTGCCCTCAATGAAGGGGATACTCACAAAATTCATGACTGGGGCACCATGACTGAACCTGTTGAGAGATGTTTGGAGTGGAAAAGGTGGCTGGTTGGGAGTCTGATCTGAGAGACCATAGGGAATGGCACAAGCATGTGAGTGAAGCAATGTACAGTGCTCGACAAAATTCGCGCCTGCTTAGGCCAGACCGGGCGCAAACTATGGCGAAATAATGATGGTCATTTTGATGGTGAAACAAAGATGTCAGAACTCGCGCCTGCCTGTATGACGTCACTGCATCCAAGGACGATGCGACCAGGGAAGCTGGAGCGCGTTAGTTGCCTCAGGGCATTCGTAGAGGTAGGGTGTGTGTGGCGTTGTGCTCGTGAGGGGGCCAAGTTTTGTGTCGCATTTTTTTACCTTTTTTCCCTTTTCAGTGTAAATATGGCTCCGACCAACCATTTAAGCAATGAACAGATTGCACAGGTGCTGGTATTGAAAGATGCAGGCCATGGAACGAAAGAAATAAGTGACTTGATGAACATAAACCCTTCCACAGTGCGCAGGTGGATAAGGCGTCGACGCCAAGAAAACAGTGGTGCAGACCCAGTGCCTAGAAAACACACTGGCAGGCCTAGGAAAACTTCCCATAGGGCTACTAATGGCCCTATGGTGAAGGGCTACTAATGGCCCTATGGGAAGTTTTCCTAGGCCTGCCAGTGTGTTTTCTAGGCACTGGGTCTGCACCACTGTTTTCTTGGCGTCGACGCCTTATCCACCTGCGCACTGTGGAAGGGTTTATGTTCATCAAGTCACTTATTTCTTTCGTTCCATGGCCTGCATCTTTCAATACCAGCACCTGTGCAATCTGTTCATTGCTTAAATGGTTGGTCGGAGCCATATTTACACTGAAAAGGGAAAAAAGGTAAAAAAATGCGACACAAAACTTGGCCCCCTCACGAGCACAACGCCACACACACCCTACCTCCACGAATGCCCTGAGGCAACTAACGCGCTCCAGCTTCCCTGGTCGCATCGTCCTTGGATGCAGTGACGTCATACAGGCAGGCGCGAGTTCTGACATCTTTGTTTCACCATCAAAATGACCATCATTTTTTCGCCATAGTTTGCGCCCGGTCTGGCCTAAGCAGGCGCGAATTTTGTCGAGCACTGTACTCCCAAGCATATGCCCCCAATTGATGATTAATAATGATGAAAAGAAAAAAATATGTATTATACCTCAGCAATTGCTTAGATAATTTTTATTTATTATGTTTTGCTAAAATAATAACACAGGAACACCACTAACCAGTGTATCTAAAATGATGTGGCTTGCATCACTTATTTGAGTCAGATGAGTGAGATGAACTGAATATGCCTCCCAAGAGAAGGTCCTATTTAGATTCAGGTCCTGTGAGCCCAAACATGGAATGTAAAGGAGTTATGTTAAAATATGACTACTGTGGCCAGCTGAGCTATACCCCACTTACAAATACCATGACCAGATGAGAAAGCTAGGGCAAAATTTGCATCATTCTGTTTGTGGTGGCATAAATATGCATGTAGCAATTGGCTAAGGATCAGTGCATTTCTAATGAAAAAATAGAATGCAGTATATCATAGCATCATATCTGTTAGTGTTTCTACCTATTCTATGTTAGGTGATGGCATGTACGAAAGGTCTGTTTAAGTACAAAGAGTCTAAGTACCTAGGAACTTGAATATGAAAGTTTGTGTACAAAACATCCACAATCTTATTAATACACAATCACAGAGTTAGATGTCAATCATATAATTACATTTTCTTTTTCCAGGATAAGGGTAGCTATCAACATTTCTTTGGAAGAGGTATCCAGAAATTCCATATTTGTCATACAACGAAGAGGATCCGGTGTGACACCTGTGGCACAGCTATCTCACAAGACCTCTTAAATATTACATGATGACCAATACTGTAGCAAAGGCTTTCCAAAAGGACATGTGCAATACAGCCTTCTCAAGTAAGAGTCATTCCAAATGTCATGTAGTGACTCAGACTATAGAGAAACGATTCCAATGTAACCTGTGTGATGCAGCCTTCTCAGAAAAGGGTGTCCTCACACGTCATATGTTGACTCACACTGGAGAGAAGCCTTTCCAGTGTGGGCTGTGTGGTGCAGCTTTCTCATTAAAGGGAGCTCTCAACTGTCACATAATGACCCACACTGGAGAGAAACCTTTTCAGTGTAACCTGTGTGAAGCAGCTTTCTCACGAAAGCCAAGCCTTAACCGTCACATGATGACCCACACTGGAGAGAGGCCTTTCCCTTGTAACCTGTGTGATGCATCTTTCATAGAAAAGTATTCTCTCAAATGTCACATGATGACTCACACTGGAGAGAAGCCATTCCAATGTGAGCTGTGTGATGCAGCTTTCCCAAATAAGAGTTGTCTCAGAAATCATGTGATGACTCACACTGGAGAGAAGCCTTTCCAGTGTGACCTGTGTGATGCAGCTTTCATAAAAAAGAATCATCTCAAAAGTCATATGATAAGCCACACAGAAGAGAAGCCACACCAGTGTAACCTGTGCAGTTCCGCTTTCTCTGGAAAGGATGGTCTCAAAAAGCATATGATGACCCACACAGGAGAGAAGCCTTTCCAGTGTAACCTTTGCAATGCAGCTTTCTTTCGAAAGAGTTATCTCAAAAATCACATGGTGACTCACACAGGAGAGAAACCATTCCAGTGTAGTCTGTGTGATGCATCTTTCTCTCAAAAGGGATCAGTCATCTATCACATAAAGACCCACACTGGAGAGAAACCTTTTCAGTGTAGCCTGTGCGATGCAGCTTTCTTAAGAAAGAGAGGCCTGGACTGTCACATGATGACGCACACTGGAGAGAAGCCTTTCCATTGTGACCTGTGTGATGCATCTTACTCACAAAAGAATTATCTCAAACGTCACATGATAACTCACACTGGAAAGAAACCATTCCAATGTGAACTGTGTGCTGCAGCTTTCTCACAAAAGACTAATCTCAGAAATCATGTGATGACTCACACTGGAGAGAAGCCATTCAAGTGTGACCTGTGTGATGCAGCTTTCTCAAAAAAGAATGGTCTCAAAAATCATATGATAATCCACTCAGGAGAGAAGCCATACCAGTGTGACCTGTGCAATTCTGCTTTCTCTAGAAAGGGTTCTCTCACACAGCATAAGAAGACCCACACAGGGTGAGACACCTTTCCCGTGTAACCTTTGTAATGCAGCTTTCTCACGAAAGTGTTTTCTCAAACGTCACATGGTAATTTACACAGGAGAGAATCCTTTCTAATATGGTCTGTGTTATGTAGACTTTTCCAAAGTGATTTTAAATGTCATGTGATGACCCACACATGAATGAAGCCTTTCCAATGTGAACTGTGTGATGCTGCTTTATCAAGAAAGGTTATCTCAAGTTGCATATGGTGACCCATACTGGAGAGAAGCCTTTCAAGTGTAACATATGCAATTTTGATTTTCAAGAAAGGGTGCTCTCACATGGCATATGATAACCTACACTAGAGAGGAGTCTTTCAAGTGCAACCTAGGTGATGCAGCTTCCTCACAAAAGAGTTGTATGTCATGTGATGACCTGCACAGGATAGAAGCCTTAGGAGAATATTCATCTCAAATGTCATGTGCTTACCCACTCTGGAGAGAAGCCTTTCCAGTGTGACTTATGCAATGTAGGTTTCTCACAAAAGGGTGATCTCAAATATTACATGATGACCCACACTGGAGAAAGGCCACCTGTGCAATGAAGCTTTCTCATGAAGGAGTAATGTTAAATGGTATATGATGATCAACATGGGAAAGAATCCTTTCTAGTGAGATGCTTTAAAGAATTACATGATAACTTTTGCAAGAGAGAAACTTTTTTAGTTTATATTGTGTTGCACATTTCGGAATAAAGACTTAATATGTGTGGGGAGACAATCATTAGATTCAAAATCAGACCTATGGCATTCGAGGCAGAAATGAATGTGACATATTTAAAAATGTATGTTTGACTACCAAGTTCTTTCTATGCAGGTCTGTATGAACAAATACTGTATGAAATTATTATAATTTAGTGATCTTGTAATAAAGTCATACATATACCAGTGGAATTGTTTTAGTGAACATTTAATAGGATGGAAAATCTAAAATATGTTCAACTCAATTTATATCTGATATGTTATAAAAACAGTGGAATGCCACTTGATCTGTACAAAAGAAATAAATGAAATAGTTTAATGAATGATTATAGTGTCATTTGTTAGTATTGTGAAATTTCAGAATAAGAAAAAATATATATATTGTTTTGTTATAATGCCTAAACACATGTCTTACAGGCCAGACTTAGCTTATCACTTGTTGTTTTAATTCATACCCATGATATAAAACACAGTGTATTTGCCTAATTGTATATAGGAAAGGAGCAATGGTCATTGGGTCCTGTCTCTTACTCCTCAGTTATAACTAGCCTCAAATTCATGTACAGTACCAAGCAAGTCTATCCTTGCTCTCCAATTATATTTAGATTTGAATTGTGCATTGATCCAGCTTGGGCTATTGCAAGTATTTATACATATATATGAAAATCTGGAAAGTAGTAGAGCCTATGTTAGAATTAGGAATGGAGAGAGCGAGTGTTTTGAGGTAAAGGTGGGACTTAGCCAGGGATGTGTCATGTTGCCGTGGCTGTTCAATTTATACATGGATGAGATGGTACATTAGGCAAATGCAAGGGTATAGGCCGGAGATTGGAAATGGTTAAGGGAAATGTGAGATAAGCCAGTTGTTGTTTCCTGATGATACTGTGCTTGTTGCAGGATCAGAAGAGGGGTTAAAGAATTTAGTGATGTAGTTTGGGAATGTGTGGGAAAAGAGGAAGTTGAAGATAGATGTGGGTAAAGTAAGGTGATGAGATGTACAAGGTGAAAGGATGACAGCAAATTGGAAGTGAGCATTAAAGGAGAGTCTGCAGGAAGTGGATAGCTTTAGATACTTAGGGGAGTATGTGGCAGGATAGGAGTGGAGGTAGAATGTAGATTGAATGAATCAAGGACGTTTGGGAATGGCTGCTAAGAGGAGGTTGTATGAGGGGGTGATTGTGCTGACGGCACTCTGTGGGGCAGAAACATGGAACATAAGAGAGGAAGAGTTTAAATGTGTTTGAGATTAAACGTCTGAGAAATGTGAAAAATGAGATGAGGAGGAGAGCAAGGGTGGACAAGGAATTGGGAGATAGGGTTGATGAAAGAGTGTTACAATAGTTTGGACACATGGAAAGAATGAAGAAAGATTAGTAGAAGGGGTGTACAAGGCATATGTGGATGAAGTGAACATGAGGGGTTTACTGAGGATGAGATGGATGGATGGATGGGGTAAAAGGGGTATTGAGGAAGAGGGGGATGTCTGTTGAGGAAGAAAGGGAGAAGAGAGCAGATAGGGGTGAGTGGAGAATGGTTGTGTATGGATGATACTGTGATGTATGGAAAGGAGTGGGTGGGGGATGGGATGGTTAAGGAGTGGTTATGTGTGAATGATATTTTGAAGCAGCCCAAAGGGAATTCTCCCCATCTTTTTCTGCATGAGGGGACAGAAAGGGGGGATCAATTAAATGAAGCAGCCTTGCTGTGTCTTGCTGCATTGCTTCTGATCCAGGGCAATGGGCAAAATGCAGGGATGACCCATGATCGAGTAGGAGCCAAGAAAAGAGGGAGAGAAGGGTGGTGAATGGGAGTGGAGTGAGTGGGGATGAAGTGGGTGGGAGTGGATTTATGCCTTCTGACTCTGGGTACCTCCCTTGTAAAGGAAAAAAAGAAAACTTGGTATATATATATATGGAAATTATTTGTTTGCATCCTTTAAACAAAGTCCTCTTTAATTTGTTCTCATGGCACCTTAAAGCCCTCCTATCATTAATCAAGAGATATCTTCTCTCAGTGTAGTCCATCCTATTAAATAACCTGAATACTGTAATGATATCACCTCTCCTTGATCTTTCAAAATTGGTGGTCCCAGTGCTTTTAGTCATTCCCCATATGGTTTATCTACCAGGCATGCCATTCAACAGTGTCAGTACATCGTTCATGGCACCACCTGACTGGCTGGCCTACTGCTTACACGTCTTAACAAAGTAAACATAGATAAAATTAAACAAATAACACATTGGATAGCTGCAGGAAATACAAGGAAACTCAAGGAAATATAAATCTTCACTCACACATTAATTACAGAGAATATAAAGAAAGAATAATGAAAGTCTTGATTTCATAAGCAACATGGTATCTGCATGCTGAAGATGAAGTTTAGAAATTTTACTAACACAAAAGTGGGCAATAAAAGTTGTACCAGAATTGGGACATTTGTCTACGAAGAGAGGTGTTGCCAGTTGGTCCTTCAGACAATCAAAGAGAAGTGTAAGAAGGGACATGATTTGTAGCAAATAAAAGGCGAAGTGTGTGAAGGTTTTAACCTTTCTACAGTTAAATGGGTTGTGAATGGTGGGATGAGGAAACAAAGAAGGTTGTAGAAGAGAAGAAGCGAGCTTTCACAGATTGGTTACAAAAGAGGACAGGGGAGTCATATGAGACGTACAAAGAAAAGAAAAGAGAAGTAAAGCAAAAGGTAAAGGAGGCAAAGAGGAGAGCAGATGTGAAATGGGGTAGGAGTATGACAGAAAATTTTGAAAGTAATAAAAAGATATTTTGGAAAGAAATTAAGAGAGGAAGAGGAGGCGAATCAAGTAGGGAAGAAAAGGTAAAAGGTACAGATGGAGAGATGATAATGGAAGAGAAGGCAGTGAGGGGAAGATGGGCAGAATATTTTAGGGAGTTGCTGAATGTGAAGGAGGATAGGGAAGGAAAGATAGCTGCAGTGGGAAATGCGAAGAAAATGAGAGTGATGAGTGAGGAGAATGGAGGAGAAATAAGGAAGGATGAGGTGAAGGCAGTTGTGAAGATGATGAAAGCAGGTAAGGCACCTGGTCTGGATGGATGTCATGCAGAATGTCTGAAAAAGGGAGGTTCAGTGATGGTGGACTGGTTGGTGAGGTTATTTAATGTTTGCTGGAGAGAGGGTAGAGTACCGGAGGACTGGAGTAGTGCCTGTATAGTTCCTCTTTACAAGGGAAAAGGGGACAAGTGTGAATGTAGTAATTTCAGAGGGATTAGCCTGTTGAGTGTAGTAGGGAAGGCTTATGGGAGGATCTTAATTGATAGGATTAGGATAGGAACAGAAGGAGTAATTGGTGAGGAACAGTGTGGATTTAGGACGGGTAGAGGTTGTGTAGATCAGATCTTTGTGGTAAGACAGATATGTGAGAAAGCTATAGGAAAGGGGAAGGATGTTTTTTGGGCTTTTATGGATCTGGAAAAAGCTTATGATAGGGTAGACAGAAAGGCACTGTGGGAGGTTATGCAGATTTATGGGATAGGAGGAAAGCTTTTGGGAGCTGTCAAGAGTTTTTATGAGAGTAGTAGAGCATGTGTTAGGATTAGAAATGGAGAGAGTGAGTGGTTTGAAGTAAAGGTGGGACTTCGTCAAGGATGCGTTATGTTGCCCTGGCTGTTCAACTTATACATGGATGGGGTGGTGCGAGAGGTGAATGCTAGGGTAGTGAGTCAGGGATTGGAGATGGTTAAAGAAAATGGAGAAAAGTGGGAGGTGAGCCAGCTGTTGTTTGCGGACGACACTGCGCTTGTGGCAGGGTCAGAGGAGGGATTGAGGAAGCTGGTGGCAGAGTTTGGGAGAGTATGTGATAGAAGAAAGCTAAAGATAAATGTGGGTAAAAGTAAGGTGATGAGATGTACAAGGGGTGAAAGTGGCAGTAGACTGGAAGTGAACATTAAGGGAGAGCGACTGGAGGAAGTGGATAGTTTTAGATACTTGGGTGCAAGTGTAGCAGGAAAAGGTGGAGTGAAAGTGGAGGTAGAATGTAGATTGAGAGAAGCGAGTAAATGCCTTGGTGGTTTAAAGAGTGTAATGAGGAATAGACATTTGGGAATGGATGCGAAGAGGAGACTGTATGAAGGAGTGATTGTGCCAACAGCACTGTATGGGGCAGAAACGTGGAACATAAGAGAAGAAGAGAGAAGGAGTTTGAATGTGTTTGAGATGAGGTGTCTGAGAAGTATGGTGGGGGTTACTAGGCTGGATAGAGTGAGAAATGAGGAGGTGAGGAGGAGAACAGGGGTGAAAAAGGATTTGGGAGATAGGGTTGATGAAAGAATATTAGGATGGTTTGGACACATGGAAAGAATGAGTGAAGAAAGACTAGTAAAAGAGGTATGGAAGGCAGATGTGGAGGGAGTGAACATGAGGGGACGTCCTAGGATGAGGTGGATGGATGGGGTGAAGGGGGCTTTGGGGAAGAGGGGAATGTCTGTTGAGGAAGGAAGGGAGAGGACGGAAGACAGAGGTGAGTGGAGAATGGTTGTATATGGATGATGTTGTGACTGCATGAGGAGGTGTGAGTAAATTTTGACGCAGCCCGAAGGGATTTCTCCCCGTCCTCGCCTTATATGCAAAGGGGGACAGAGAGGGGGGTCGCCGATTAAATGAAGCGGCCTTGCTGTGGATGTACTGTGTCTTGCGACACTGCTTCTGACCCAGGGCGGTGGGCAGGGTGCAGGGATGACCCGTCATCCAGGAGGTGCTCAGATGAGAGGAAGGGTGGGAGGGGTGTGGAGGGTATTTAGGGATGAAATGGGTGGGAGTGTTTTTATGCCTTTCCCTTTTTGGCTACCTCCCTTGGAAGGGGGAAAAAGCCTTGGTATATGTATGTATGTATGTACAGTTAAATGTAGCCTTTGCTGAACCGCAATTGCTATGCAGTGGGGTTCAGCCTTGCTACATGCATGAGGGATAGTCAAACACTGCAGGAGACTTTGGACTTATTGATGGATAGTCTACAGGGACTTTGGGCATGGAGGGAACTTGTAGAGTCCTGTTCGGCATATCAAGGATGGGGGTTATATATACACTAAATACATAGAGAGAGGAAATGTTTAAATGTGTTTGAGATGAAATGTCTGAGAAGTATGGTAGGAGTGAGGAAAAAAGCAGGAGTGGAAAAAGAGATGGGATGGTTTGGACACACAAAAAGAATAAGTGAAGAAAGATTAGTAAGAGGTGTGGAAGACAGAGGTGGAGGGAATGAACTTGTGGGGAGACAAAGGATGAGATGGATGGGGTGAAGGGGGCATTGAGCAAAAGGGGAATGTGTTGAGGAAGGGAGAAGGCAGGATATAGGAATGAGTGGAGAGTGACTGTGTACTGATATTGTTATGGAAGGAAGGGAGGGGTGGGGAATGAGGTGTAGGGGGTGCTTATGTGTGATATTTTGACACAGCCCAAATAAATTTCTCCCATTTTTTTTTCCTGTAAGAGGGGGATTCTCTAATTAAGTAAAAGAGGGTTGACCTATCATCCTTGAGGAACTAGGGTGAGAGGGGGGAAAGGGTGTTGGATGGGAGGGAGCAAGTATGTGCATTTGACTTAGCTACCTCCCTTGTAAGGGGGAAAAAGCTCCTGGTATTTAGAAATACATAGCATTTACATACAGGGTTTACAAGTATTGTTACAATAAAACTTTTAACCCATTGTTGGAGAAAAGAAATATAGAACCCATGTATCATTATGGTCATCCTCTGTACTGATTCTGGTGAACTGATGTCCATTCTATAAGACGGAAACTAAAATGTACCGCATAGTCAAGGATGGGTCTAACTAATGCTAGAGTTTGATAATAACCTCTGCACTTCTATTCATATCCGTCCTAGCAATGAAACCTAATGCTCTGTTAGCTTTATTCCTGGTGCTGCACTATTCCTGAATTTAAGATCAGGACTCACAAGAACTCCCAAACCTCTCACATTCGGTTTTTTCTAAAAACATGTTATCTAAACTATATATGTTTTTGGGGCTGTGTAGCTCTACATTTGACACTCTGCACTTTGAGATATTGAAGTCCATTTGCCATTTCACTGACTGTGAAGAATTTGTTAAGATCATCCTGCAGAATCTCGGCATCATCTCCTGACCTAATTAGGTGTCTTATTTTGGTGTCATCCCTTGTCCAAGTTGTTTATGTACACAATGAACTATAAGAGACCCAAAACTGAGCCCTGGAAACTCCACTAGAAACACTCCCCCATTTGGATTTTACACCATGGTGACCTGCAGTTTTCTGTCACTGATCCAAGCTCTAATCCATTCTAACACTTTACCTCCTATGCCATGGGCTTTGATTTTATTTAGTAGTCTCTGGTGGGGCACCTTGTCGAATGATTTGCTAAAGTCAAGGTAAATAACATAATGATAATAATAATAATAATAATTTTATTTGGCAAAGTATATACATGAAGTAGATAATTACAAGAAGACATAATTCAAAATAATAATTGCAATTGCCGAGGATAACAAAAAAGCATGTAAGCTTATTTCCATTGTGGTCCTCATTAGATTGTTTTTCTACACTAAGTTACACTGACAACATACTGTATGTAGGGGGTTAAGGGGACCAGAGACAGTCATGAGTAATACCAATCAGTACACATATGACACATAAACATTGTTATAGTTTTGCTAATATTAGTAAAATGTTCAAAACACATATGATATTGAGACCAAAACTTGAGCACCATCACAATAAGGAACATTACATTGTGCAAAGGAATAACAAAATAATGCTAAAAGGTAACAAAACAGTATGAGTACCATATCAGAGTAGTACCATTAATGATATACTACATTATTCTACAGCTGTATCAACATGTTATAGTGAATGCTACATTGCAGCTAGGGTCACCTATGAATTAATTCTAAATTTTACCTGTACCTCAGGATGGAGTGGGCAATTAGTATAAGTACTAGGAAGTAGTACATTATAACCTAAAGCACCAGAAGTAGGGTACAGGGGACCAGTACTCTTATAAGTAAAACAACAAGGAGATTGAGGGAAAAGTCCAATTACCTTGTTGCCTGGTGCCCCAATTCACCAGGCTTGTATTATGGTCAGATCATAACTGTTCTCGGACCCTACCTGAGACATATACCATACTATGACTAGCAAAACAAAAGTGGAAACCAATTTGTAACATCAAATATTGTTATTCTAAACTAAACCTCTGAAGGAAAAAAGGGGAGGTCAGAAAAGTTATGAGTGAACACAGATTTGGATGGTATTACTCATGAAATGAGGTATCCCTCACTAGGCTAGTAGTACATAAAATCAAAGCTGTTCTCTGTCCATAGGTGAGACATATAGTAGCCCTTGACTTTTTTCTGGAAAGTAACCTTGCTATTTGACTGCTTAATGGACACAGGTAGTGAGTTCCTTAGTTGAACACCTGTGAAATGAAAGCTGTTTTTGGTGAAGGAACCTGCACGAGTTACAATAAAAGACCCTTGACTGTTCCGGGTTCGGTTCTCAGCAGATAACATAAAATTACAGCTCACATATGAAGGAGCAGAATTATGAACGACATTGTAAACATGGTTTAGTTTCAGCTGCTGGACATGATATTTTACAGGTAACATTCCTACATTGCTAAATTCTTATATACCAATATGACTACATAGAGGTAAATTTAGCATGAATCTAATGATCTTATTTTATGCAACCTGTAGCCGAGACTTTTTTTTTTGCTCAGACTACTGTACCAAGAGCTAAAAGCATAATCAAAGTGATGCTGTAACAAGGCTGAGACCAGAAGCTTCTTTGTTTCCAAATCAAAATTTCTGGCTTTTCTGTACAAAAATTAGACTTTATGTGAATACTTGGATACAATCTTATCTGTTAAGGCATTCCCTGAGAGGGACTGATCTAAGGGTATTCCAAGATAAGTTATACCTCTTATTTTGACTCCAAGACATTATCCCCATATCTGACCTGTACATCATGGTGTTTCCTGAGGTTGGGTTTTGATGTGAAGATCATACTTTCTGTTTTACCAAGGTGTAAAGACAGCCTGTTATCTATGAGCCAGTAGCCTGTTATCTATGAGCCAGTCCTGGGCTGATGACAGTTCAACACACAGGGCCTCCTCTATTTCAACTGGGTCCCAACCTGAGACAATTAGTATGGAGTCATGTGCATATAGCAGTAACAGTTCACTGCACCTGACATGTCATTAATATAGACCAGGAACAGAAGTGGTCCTAGAATTTAACCTTGTGGCACACCACAAGTTATCTCTCTGTCACCTGAGCAGGCTCCAACGTGTAAACATGTAAAACACAAGAACATAAGAATAAAGGCGAGTGCAAGAGACCATAAGGCCTACACTAGGCAGTTCCATGTCCATTACCACCTGTCATTCCCATCCATAAAATTGTCTGTTTCTTAAAAGAACCATATTGACTTGAGGGGAATAGATTTATTTTGTACATTTAGAATTAAAGTTGTTAGGTTACTCTACATTTCATCCAAATCACTGACCCGGCTGTTGACCTCGCGCTTGTAACTGACCTGACCCAAGGTACACATATTACCCTCCGTGACTGGTTTGAATGTAGCATGGGAACGGGTGTACAGTTGGCACCCCGGCATAGGGTCAAAGGTCACCGTCTAGAAGGAGGGTGTATGGGCATTGGCTGGTGTGCGGCTCTAGTGCGTATGTGTGTGTTTATGGGTTAAGGTTCCAGTGATCGAGGCGCGACATAGAAACAAAATGTAGATAGTACTTAGCTAGCATAGGATTAGGTGGCGATATGAATGAAAGAAAAACTAGAGCAGAGTGTCATATTAAACGAAGAACATGAAGAAGAGCCAAGAACTAACGCGGACAAGGTAAGTGATACGTCACTCCGTTATGATAGTGACCCGACACCTGACCGCGCTAATGACGTCCGGACTGACTGTGTATCTCACCTCGTCACAGCCCCCCTGGGTCGGTCTTGTAAGTAACCAAATGTCTTAAATACTTTTTTTTTTTATCTCATCAAAATTGGCTGTCCTGAAGTCCTGTAATAGAACATTATTCGTACTATTTAATTCTTCCCACATACTATTAAATCTTATTTCTTGATGATCACTAGAGCCTAGATTATCTCCCTCTTTTACGCTTCTCGTTAGGTGCTAATTAATAGTTATAAGTCCAGAGTATTCTCTCCCCTCGTAGGATCGGTAATCATTAGTTTTAGGAAATTATCCTGCACCACATCTAACAAATTTTGTGCTTCCTGATCTCCTACTAAAAATTCCCAGTCATTGTTCGTATAATTAAAATACCCCATGATCACAATGTTTTTGTACTGTAACGCTCGGTGAATTTCATGAGTCAAGGGATCAGTCTGCTCAATGCTGAGGTTAGGAAGTCTATATAGGACGCCAATAATAAGTTTCTTATTCTTGCCTATAATCTCTTCTTTAATCGAATGGTTGATAATACAAGTTATTGTATTTTTAACGAAAAGTGCTACTCCTCCCCAACTCTTGCAAACCTAAATCCTTTGGGTGACAAGTGCACCCCGTCCCTTGTATGTAGATGATTCTTACCGTAAAAAGCGACCCCTATTGTCGACAAATGCCCATCAATTGGCCTTGCAATGTTTTGCCAGCCTGCAATTCATTGCAATAGCCTTGGAATGTCACATGCCTCCAACTGACTCCCTAACTTACATATGTCATTTCCCCCAGCACTCAACAAACAATGGGTTTCACACCTTCCCCGACTATACATTCTTCAATCCTTTCTCTAACATCACTTTTATCGCCGCCCCGGGGGTAACACACCTGAGTCCTATGCTTCCTATCTTTTTTGCAGAAGTCCCCATCTAAATGTCTCACCTGGCTATCCCCTACAACCAAAATCTTGCCTGTGGGCAGGTGACCTATCAACTGCCTTACCCCTCTTCTCTTGCATCTCTTTTTATTTATTTATTTATTTATTTTTGTAGACCCGCGAGAACTTGAGAAGATTTTCTACACTCAAACATGCCTGGTGAGGGCTTTTTACCATCTCTCCGTATTTTTTGTTTTTTTTTCACCGTTTTCCATCCAGGTTCCAAACACGGTTTGTCATCTGTGTTTTGGGCCTTCGAGCGAAGAACTCGATTCTCCCCTAAAAGGCTCTTAACAGTCTTCTCTAAGGCTACAATTAAACTACGTAGATTGTACCTCTTCAGCACTGATCACTGTAACATAACCACTCGCTATCTCACTGTCTGAAGCAGCTACCCCAGTTTGGATGTGATTCACCATGGTCTTGGATCACGTGTTGGACTCGTGGTCGACAGCTATTTCCCTCCTGGAAGAGAGCTCAGAGCTCATATATGCCCGATCTATGGGTAATGCTGACCTTACACGCACACACAAACATAATCCCCCACTCACTATTTGGAGTAACGACTCGCAACGCAGCGATACTGAAATTGTTTCAGCCCTGGGTGGGATTCGAACCCGGACCGCCGTAGTGGCAGCCGGGAACTCCAACCACTGCGCAACGAGTTAGCAGATGACATATGCCAGTATCACAGCTGCAATTCTTAGCTATATCAACGGCTGGCTGTTTTAATTCTGAATATTTTGAATCCCATAGATAAGTACCGCAAATTAATAGTAATATCAGTAACGATTTTTAAATAATTGAGATGGGCGAAAATCTAAAGGTATTTTTTAGAAGCCCACATCTACGCAGTATAGCATTATAAAATCAAATATTAATGTTGTAAGTTATAATACATAAATGTAATAGATCTTTTTCTTCGCGGAAATCAATATCAGAAAACGTTGTGTTAAAATCTATGCAGAAACAAAGTTGCGTCACATCCTTTAAACGCCATGTTTGTTTTGATAGATTCGGCGATCGGATACAACAACAGCGACGAACTTATGACCGCTAGAATTGCAGGTATTGCTCAACATATTTTAGTCTAGGTTAGGTTAGAATAGACGAATTTATCATACTTTAATTTCTTTGACCTTCGCCTCTACCAAAACAAAGATGGCGCCTCTAGTAGTCAAAGCTGCTGTTTGTTTATAGCTTTCGGTAACCTTTTCTCTTATTTATTTCCGCCAAGAATAACGTAGATTACGTTGATGTTTTATAATCTACAAAATTACTTTTGCTATATCGCGTAGGTGTGCACTTCTAAAAATTTACTCATCTTTATAATTACCAATTCAAAGAGTTACGTTTAAGGTTAGGTTATGTCTCAAAACTCCAATTCTATTATTCTTACATATATCATCAGCTAGCCCTTATGACTTATCATTCTGAGTGTTTTGAACCCCATAGATAAGTATATTAAATTAATAGAAACATTCACATTGGTAGCTATTTTTAAATAATTGAGGTGGCCAAACATCTTTTGGTTTACCAAGAGTTAGGTTAGTGTAATGTCTGACAGCTGTAATTTTTACCATTATTATCGACTGCAAATCTTACATATGTCACCAGGTAGCTCTTATAATTCTGCAAATAAATAGTAATTTCAGGAGCTATATAAAAAAGTACTGGTAAAGTTCTTTATATTTACCAAAATGTTAATCCTGTTTGCTTATATTCTGATTGGAAGGCATGCTCCATCTGAACTTCCCCAGTATGAAAATGAAGAATTTAAGAAGTTCACTGCCTAATGTCTGAATTCATTGTGCACTGATTATGATATTCTTGCAAATAGAAATATGTCCAGATCACTACCAGTTTGGGTAGGTCAGGACTCAGGACTTGTTTGTGAGCCCTCTGGCCTCCCCTATTTGACCTCATCTAGATGTGCTCATTACTACAAGACTCTCCTTGAAATTATATTCAATCCCCTGATTCGCCCAGAATTGATCAATTCTCCTTTCAGTTTATACTACAGTAGAAGCCAGATTTAACAGATCCCTAGTTAGCAGAAGCCGAATTTAATAGAAATTTAAGATCGATAATGGAATGTCCTGGAAAGATAATTCTGATAAACTGAGCATATTCCATCATTTAATGGCAAACCAAATAATAAAAGAGCACTGAGGCCCAACATGGATGGTATTTAGCAGAAAGGCTTAATATATCATCAGCATTGTACACCTGAAACTCATGTAGTTCCTTCTTCACCATCAATTTGTGCAATTTTTCAATAAAAGGGTCCATTGTACTAACATCAGTGCTCAACAGCTCGCCTGTGATTGCTTGCTTCTCCAAGTCATGGCACCTCCTGAACTACCACAGCCAGCCATCACTACACTTAAAATCTTGGATCCCAAGGTGGTTTGCTAAGTGTTGTGCGGGATTTTGAATGTCCAAGCCTCTCACAGGAAGTCCCTCTGTGCGGTGCTTCACATACCACTTGTAAACTGCCTCGTCTAAGTTTTTGTGGTGTTTTCGTGAGCAAAACACTTCCTGTTCCTTCCCACCTTCAATTTTTTTTTTTTACCACTTCCTTTATTTGGTCCTTGGCTTGCAAAATATCATGGAGAGTTGATATTATAAGGTTGAATTGAGTCATGAGGTTCCCCCTCTTGGTCCCATTTTCATACAACTCGATCACCTTCAATTTCTCGCTCATGCTGAGACCTCTCTCCTTTTTTGGATGGTGTAGAAGGCACAGCACTAGCCTTGGAAGCCATCACAAACTGCATATAGGGTAGCGAATAACACATGTGAAGATCAGCCAAATGACTGTGCATCTGATCGGTAGGTGACAACATAAACTGTCCAAGGAGCAACATGTGTCAATGTGGGTGGCTGGTTTGGTGGGAAACTATAGTGGATGTCTGCATATATCACTGCAGTACGAGTTAGATAAGAATAACCCGGTGGCTATATAGAGTCCAACTTATCCAATATCTGATTTATACATATCCGATGTATAGAGGGTTTAATTTTCTTGCGTTTTGTGATATTTGTTGGAATACTCAAAAAGAATCATTGCCTCACTATATATTACAAAGTTTATATTATATATAAAGGTTCCACATACATTATCATTCAGCATATGTTAACCAAAAAATAGTATCAGTGTTGTCATTCTGATTTATGAGTAAGATTCCCACAGGGTACAAATTTGTCACATAAATTTAATCGTAACTCACTTGAGACTGTTCTGACTGGGTGACCACAACTTGATAAGCTAATCTCACCAGCTTGTTTTGGTAGTGATTGATTGAGGGGCTTGGTGGGGGAAATTGAGTCTAACCTACCCAATCCCATGTACTGTACATAGGTGACAGGTTCACTTAGGCTGGTTGGGTAATGTACTTTTAATTCAAGAGTGTCAGAAGTTATTATTTGATAGCTTTATCCATAGGATTTTGGTCCTATATCTGTTTGAATTAACTTGTGTGAGTATCCTCTAAAAAATTAAAAACAAAGGTAACAGTAGAAATCAATATCAGATTCACATGAATCTGATAGACATCTGCAGAAATTTTACCATGAAGAGGAAATGTGACTAAGAGTCAAATCTTTAAGTCACTTGTGATCCCTGTCTTGCTGTATGGCTCTTAGACATGGATATGCAATGCTTGAATGCTGACTTGAGGAGGTGTCTCAATATCTTTGGCATGAAATGCCTTTGGAGAATAATTGTGTATCACTGGAATGACTTGGTATCAACCCAGAGACTACTGTGAGACTCAGTCTAGGCCAGTTAACTGCATAATTTGTGAACATCAACTCCAGCTATCTGGGCATGTGGCATGTTTCCCTAATGTTTTTCCTACTGGGAGGTACTCCTCCACAAAAGACAACCCTCAATGAAGGAGATGAAGGGGATGCCTACAAAATTCATGACTGGGGCAACATGATTGAACCTGTTGAGTGTTGTTTGGAATGAGAAGGGTGGCTAGATGGGAGTCTGCTCTGAGAGACCATAGGGACCGGCACCGGCATGTGAGTGAAGCAATGCATTTCCCTGGCATATGGCCTTAATTGATGATTAATGATGATGACTAGAAAAAATATGGATTATCTCTGCAATTGCTTAGATCACTTTTATTATGTTTTGCTAAAATAATAACACAGGAACACCACTAACCAGTGTATCTTAATGATGTGGCTTACATCACTTGAGTCAGATGAGTGAGATGAACTTAATATGCCTCCTAAGAGATTCAGGTCTTGTGAGCCCAAACATGGAATGTTATGGAGTTATATCAAAGCTGGACTATACCCCACATGAGAAAGCTAAAGCAAAATTCACATCAATCTATTTGTGGTGGAAGATGTTCAGTGCATTTCTAATGACAAAGTAGAATGCAATATATTATAGCACCTTATCTGTTAGTGTTTCTACCTATTCTATGTTAGGTGATGGCATGTACCTAGGGTCTGTTTAAATACATAGGGACTTGAGTATGAAATAGTTTGTGTACAAAACATCCACAATCTTATTATTACACAATCTTAAGGTTAGATGTCTATCATATAAGTACAGTATATTTTCTTTTTCCAGGATGAGGGTAACTATCAACATTTCTTTGGAAGAGGTATCCAGAACCTCCATGTTTGTCATACAACGAAGAGGATCAGGTGTGACATCTGTGGCACAGCTATCTCACAAGACCTCTTGAATATCACATGATGACCAATACTGTAGCAACGGATTTCCAACAGGATATATGCAATACAGCTCTCTCAAGTAAGGCTCATTTCAAATGTCATGTAGTGACTCGCACTATAGAGAAACGGTTCCAGTGTAATCAGTGTGATGCAGCCTTCTCACGAAAGGGTGACCTCACACGTCATGTGTTGACTCACACTGGAGAGAAGCCTTTCCAGTGTGACCTGTGTGATGCAGCTTTCTCGCTAAAGAGATCTCTGAACTGTCATGTAATAACCCACACTGGAGAGAAAATTTTTCAATGTAACCTGTGCGATGCAGCTTTCTCACAAAAGCGTAACCTCAACCGCCACATGATGACCCATACTGGAGAGAAACCTTTCCCTTGTGACCTGTGTGATGCATCTTTCTCACAAAAGAGTGATCTCAAACGTCACATGATGACTCACACTGGAGAGAAGCCATTCCAATGTGACCTGTGCGATGCAGCTTTCACACTAAAGAGGTCTCTCAGAGATCATATGATGACTCACACTGGAGAGAAGCCATTCCAATGTGACCTGTGTGATGCAGCTTTCTCACAAAAGCATACTCTCAAAGATCATATGATGACCCACACTGGAGAGAAGCCTTTTCAGTGTGTCCTGTGTGATGCAGCTTTCTCACAAAAGAGTAATTTCAAACAACACATGATGACACATACTGGAGAGAAACCGTACCATTGTGACCTGTGCAATTCTGCTTTCTCCAGAAAGAGTGTTCTCACACGGCATATGATGATCCACACAGGAGAGAAGCCATACCAGTGTGACCTGTGCAATGCAGTTTTCTCAGAAAAGATTTGTCTAAAAAATCACATAATGATCCACACAGGAAAGAATCCTTTCCAGTGTGACCTGTGCAGTGCAGTTTTCTTACAAAAGAGTCATCTCAAAAGTCACCTGATGATCCACACAGGAGAGAAGCCATTCCAGTGTGGCCTTTGCAGTTCTGCTTTCTCTAGAAAGAGTGATCTCACACGGCATATGATGATCCATAGGAGAGAAACCATTCCAGTGTAACCTTTGTAGTGCAGCTTTCTCATGAAAGATTTTCTCAAACATCACATGGTAACTCACACATGAGAGAATCCTTTCTAATATGACCTGTTATGTAGTCTTCTCCAGAGTGATTTTAAATATCATGTGATAACCCACACAGGAATGAAGCCTTTCCATTGTGACCTGTTTGATGCTGCTTTATCAAGAAAGGGTTATCTCAAACTGCATATGATGACCCATACTGGAGAGAAGCCTTTCAAGTGTGACATATGCAATTTTGATTTTCAAGAAAGGGTGCTCTCACATGGCATATGATAACCTACACTAGAGAGGAGCCTTTCAAGTGCAACCTAGGTGATGCAGCTTCCTCACAAAAGAGTGGTCTTGTATGTCATGTGATAACCTGCACAGGATAGAAGCCTTAGCAAGATATTCATCTCACATGTCATGTGCTTACCCACTCTGGAGAGAAGCCTTTCCAGTGTGACTTATGCAATGTAGGTTTCTCACAAAAGGATGATCTCAAATATCATATGATGACCCACACTGGAGAAAGGCAGCTTCAGCAGCATGACCTGTGATGTGGATCATTCTCACAAGAAGGTTATCTGAAATTGCATGTGATGGCCCACATGGAGAGAAGCTTGTCCACTATGACCTGTGCAATGCAGCTTTCTCATGAAAGAGTAATATCAAATGACATAACGAACATAGGAGAGGAGCCTTTCCACTTTGACCTGTGTATTGTAGCTTTCTCATGAAGGAGTAATGTCAAATGGGATATGATGATAAACACAGGAGAGAATCCTTTCTAGTGTGACTTGTGTGATACAGTTTTTTAATGAGATGCTTTAAAGAATTATATAACTTGTGCAAGAGAGAAAATTTTCTAATGTGACATTGTGTTGCACATTTCTCTCTAAAGATTTTATATGTGTGGGGAGATGATCATTAGATTCAAACTTGGACCTATGGCGTTCAAGGAAGAAATGAAAATGACATTCTCATTGAAAAAAATATATATATTTGAGTACCAAGTTCTTTCTATACAGATCTGTATGAACAAGTACTGTATGAAATTATTATCATTTAACAATCCTGTGATAAAGTCATACAACCAGTGGAATAGTTTTAGTGAATGTTTAATAGGACTGGAAGATCTAAAATCTGTTCATCAACTCAACTTATATCTGATATGTTATAGAAACAGTGGAATGCCACTTGATCTGTACATAAAAAAATAAATGAAATGGTTTAATGAATGATTGTAGTGTCATTCATTAATATTGTGAAACTTCGGTCTAAAAAAAATTATATATACTCTCTTGTAATGCCCAAACATATGCCTTATAGGTCAGACTCACCTTATCATTTGTTTTAATCCATATCCATGACATAAAACACAGTGTAATTGCCAAATTGTATATAGGAAAGGAGCAATGTTCGTTGGTTCCTGTCTCTTACTCGCCAATTTGTCATACCTAACTTCAGATTCATGTACAGTACCAAGTAAGTCTATATCCTTGCTTTCCAATTATATTTAGATTTGAATTGTGCATTGATCCAGCTTGGGCTATATCACCTAAGATATTGCAAATATTTATACATCTATAGCGAAATCTGGAGAGTAGTAGAGCCTGTTAGAATTATACACTGGCCTGTGCTGTTTTCAAGGTCAGACATATAAATCCTGATTGTAGGCCAGTTTTTTTCACTGAGTCCAAAAATCATACTCATTTCACTCAGTCAGATCAAGTTAATGAAATATTTGCACATTAATAATATCCTGAATTCCGATCTATTTGTAGGTGAATGAAACTCAATATTGAAAATATTAGACTGATTTATTCACAGAAGGCTTACAAAATATTTTGAATAGATAGCAAGAAGAGTATAATGAACTAAGGAAGCTACTTATGGATGAATGGTCTCTTTAGGGACTTACATTTGTGCTGAGCAGACTCCACATTCCTCTTCAGGCACCAGCAGTAGTCGGCCAGAAAGTTGACATCCCATCGGCCTTGATAGTGTTTCTCCATAACACTGATATCTTTGTGAAAGTGCTCACCCTGTTCTTCACTGAAGTCTCCACAATTCTCTGGAAAATAATCCAGATGAGACCAGAGGAAATGCATTTTCACTGACATGCATGCACCAAGTTGGCGGAAATTCTCCATAACTCATCAACCACCTTCAGATACTGGGAACTTCTGTGGTTGCCAAGGAAGTTTGCAATGACTGACTCAGGGGACAACCAGGCAGAGAGTTCAGGAGGATTCAGTGCATCATCAAAACTAGTGTCCTTGATGAGTTCACTTATCAAATGTACCTGCCTTAAGTTTCTCTATGATATTTTGTTAAAACTTCCCATGGAGGAAAGCAAATCCTCTACCTTCCCTGGTGCTTGTTCTTGTGATTGATGCCATTTATATTTGTCATGCAAAAGTAGCAGTCGGTAACGTAATCTTTCCCTTCCTTCCACACCATTGGGACACCAAATGGCATACTCTTCCTTTTCTTGTTCTTCCAATCCCGTAAGTTCTCTACACATGTTTTGCAGCAGATATGGGGAGCAAATGGCTCATCCTGGTCCCCTAGTTTGACTTCAAAGTAAGCTTTATATGCTTTCTTCACAAAATCTGTGATTTTTGCTTGACGGTCTGGAAGAACCACATGTCCACAGATGAAACAACCTATTAAGATGGTTTTTACATTTCTGATCCATTTTTGTTCATATCTAGACCTGAAAAGAGAAATAAAAATAATTATTAAAGGTTACCCACAACCTGGTTTTACAAAAACAAAGCCCATAAATGCTTGGATAATTGTGATTTTTTGGGAAAATATGCTGGAATAGAAATAGACTGTATTTTAGAAACCAGACCTAACCCAGGAAAATGAACTATATTTTTTAATTCAGTATGCAAAATGGGTCCTAAATCAGTTGGAAAACACTTGACCTTTGTAGAAAAAAAAAGTTGTGAAATGCCGGCCAATGTTAGAAATGGAGAGGGCAAGTGGTTTGAGGTAAAGGTGGGACTTTGATATCACCATGGCTGTTCAATATTTACATGGATGTGGTGGTGCAGTAGGTAAATGCAAGGATAATGGGCAGGGGATTGGAGATGATGAGAGAAAATGGAGAAAGATGGGAGATAAACCAGTTGTTTGCTGATGGCACTGTGCTTGTAGCAGGATCAGAGGAGGAATTAAGGAATTTCGTGACGGAGTTAGGGAAGGTGTGCCAAAGGAGGAAATTGAAGATAAATGTGGGTAAAAGTGAGGTGATGAGATGTACAGGGTGAAAGGATGGCAGCAAACTGGAAGCAAGTATTAAGGGAGATAGGCTGGAGGAAGTGGATAGCTTTAGATACTTGTAGGGAGCATGTGACAGGAAATGGAGGTGGAGGTAGAATGTAGATTGAAAGAAGCAAGTATATGCCATGGGGGGATTAAAAAGTGTAATGAGAAAAAGATTTTTGGGAATGTAAGCTAAAAGGAGATTGTATGAAGGGGTGATTGTGCCAACAGCACTGTATGGGGCAGAAACATGGAACATAGGAGAAGAAACATTTAAATGTGTTTGAGAGGAAATGTCTGAGAAGTATGATAGAGGTTACTAGGCTGGATAGAGTGAGGGTGGAAAAGGAGTTGGGAGATAGGGTTGATGAAAGAGTATTAGATGGTTTGGACACATAGAAAGAATGAAGAAGATTAATAAAATAGGTGTGGAAGGCAGAGGTGGATGGGGGTGAACATGAGGGGTTTATCAAGGATGAGATGGATGGGGTAAAAGGGACATTGAACAAGAGGGGGGTGTCTGTTGAGGAAGGGAGAAGAGAACAGATAGGGGTGAGTGGAGAATGGTTGTGTATGGATGATACTGTGATGCATGGAAGGGAGTGGGTGGGGAATGGGGGGTTAGGAGTGGTTATATGTGAATGATATTTTGAAGCAGCCCAAAGGGATTTCTCCCTGTCTTGCTTTTCTGCATGAGGGGACAGAGAGGAGGGATCACCGATTAAATGAAGTAACCTTGCTGTGGATATGCTGTCTTGCTGCAATGCTTCTGAGCCAAGACAATGGGTGAGATGCAAGGATGACCCATCATCTAGGAGCCAAGAAAAGAGAGAGGGAGGGGTGGTGAATGGGAGTGGAGTGGGTGGGAGTGGAAATTATTTCATTGTATCCTTTAAGCATAGTCTTCCTTAGTTTGTTCTCATGACATTCTAGAGTCCTATCCCCTATCAAGAGGTATCTTCCTTCAGTGTACTCCATCCTATTAAGTAACCTGAATACTGTAATCATGTCACCTCTTTCTCTTCAATCTCTCAAAGTTGGTAGGCTCAGTGCTTTTAGTAATTCTGAGTATTTAGTCACAATGAGTATTTTGAACCCTATAGATAAGTACCTTAGATTAATAATAACATCAGTAGCAAATTTTAAATAATTGAGGTGGCCAAACATCTTTATATATACCAAGAGTTGGGTTAGTGTCATGTCTCACAGCTGTAATTCTTGCCATTATCATTAGCTGGAATTCTTACATATATCACTGGATAGCTGTTAACATTCTACAAATAAATAGTAGTCAGGAACTATTTAAAAAAAAAATGTTAAAGTTCTTTATATATACCAACATGTATATCCTGTTTGCTTACATTCTGATTGGAAGGCATGCTCCATCTGAACTTCCTCAGTACGAAAATGAAGAATTTAAGAAGTTCACTGTCTAATGCTTGAATTCATTGTGCACTGATTATGATATTCTTGCAAGCAAAAATATGTCTAGATCACTTCCAGTTTGGGTAGGTCAGGACAGATTTGTGTGCTGTGTGTCCTACCCCATTTGACCTAGACCAGATGTGTCCAGTACTACAAGATTTTCTTTGAAATTATATTCAATCCCCTAATTCACCCAGAAGTGATCAATTCTCCTTTCAATTTGTACTACAGTAGAAGCCACATACAACAAATCCCTAGTTAGTAGAAGCTCAATCTAATAAAAGTTTAAAATTAATACAGTAGTGGAATATCCTGGAAAGCTTGAATTAGCAAAGATAATCCTGATGAACAGAGCATATTTCATAATTTAATTGCAAAACCAATAATAAAAGAGCACTGAGGCCCAACATGGATGGTATTTAGCAGAAAGGCTTGATATATTATAAAATTGCTTTTTCAATAACAAACACCCGATTTAATGGAAAATTTTATTTAGTGAACCCTCGGGTGGATTAGTTTGCTAAATCAGGTTTCTACTTTATATTCTTAGCCTCTACAATACTATTGGGAAGACTGCTGCACATATCAACTGCCCTCATCTGTAACATGCTGTCTCTGCTTAGTTCTACATCGTCATTTAAAAATCTTCCTGCTGTTGCCCTGTGTTGGATCCTCCTTCAGTTGAATTATGATGTTGATTGCAGGACCATATCATCGATTTAAGAGCTTGTATACTTCTACTATGTCTTCTCGCCAATTGTGATATGCTATTATTGGGACATCAAGTAATTTTTATCTCTCTTCATAGCATAGACTTTGTAGTCGTGGTACCATTTTAGAGGCTTTATGCAACACATTTTCTACTGTCCTGATATCCTTTTTCTTATATAGTGACCATATTTACTTGGGGCACACAATTTATTTGAATAATATCCTGAATCTTATCAAATTGAAATGTTCAAATGATCAATGTATTGTACTCATAATACAGTTAGCCATGTTCACCTTCTCTTGTATGTGTTCCTCAGAAGTCTGTCTCCCATCTGTCTTTGTTTCAAGGTCCTCCTCCTGAGGGTTCTCTTCTCTCCTTTGTGGTTATCCTCACTTCCTTGTGGCTTGTAGTATACTATACTTCACGTCTGCTTAAAGCCACTATGTATCATCAGACATCTGCACTTTTGTGGGTTGAAGGGTATCAACCATATTCTTGACCATTCTTGCAAAGAATCTAAGACTTACTAGAGTATGTCTCTGTTTTATTTTTGTTTTTATTTCCTAGTAAATTTTGTGTCATCAGCAAATAAGTATATATCTGATTGTGCACACTCAAGCAATTTATTAATGTAGATAACAAAAATCACTGGTCGAAGAAGTCTTCCCTAGGGAATTCTGCTATAAAATGAAAAGATTCCATTAATTTATACACTTTACTTCCTCCCAACAGAAATACAGAAACCCATCTAAGAATATATCCTCTAACTCCATACGACGTTACCGGTGACGACGCTCCTGACTTGAGGATGGGGAAGAGCGGATGATGGTTCGTCATTAATGAGAAGTGGGGCAGTCCAAACGGATATGGTTTGCGTTTGGACGCGGCCCAGATGACAGCAAGCATCTCCAGTAATAGTGGCATATCAGATTTCAGCGTCCATCAGAAACCGCGAGCCACACTGGACGAGGCGTAAGTGCCCCTGGTCATGATCTTGGAGGAGGGCGTGCCCGATGCTGAAGAGGCGTGACGCATCCGTCTGAAATACCACTGGCAGGGCGGGGTCGAAGGGCGCCAGCACGAGCGGCGACGATAGTGTCCTTACGATAGGCGTCGGAGGGGCGTCGCGTCGGCTTGCAGGTGGATTCTCATGGGAGGAGAGGGGAGACCCATCATCTTTCCTAGGGGGGTGGTGCGGGGGTCATCCTTGGAGACCGGCACGTCGCTAAATATCCGTAGGAAGTAGTCGCGAGCGGCGGCCGGTGAGCTGTCAATGGGCAATGTTAGCTCGACGCACCTGTTCGCTTATGTCACCGCCAGGACAGGCTTTGTGAAGTCGAGCGGGACTATAGCCAAGCCGAAGGAGAAGAAGGGTGTTTGGACCTCTTCGTGAAACATTATGGCGGTGTTGCAGTTCCTGTCTCCGAACGTCGAGGTGGCCCGGAAGCGTCCCGTTGCGGGTAGCATGCGAGATATATCGGCCACGTATGTCGGCGCCGGGAGCGGCAGTTGTAGGCTGCTGACTCTAGATACCCCCAATATTCCCAGGTGCCGAGTGCCTATCACCGTGATGTCCGCACCTGTGCCAGGTAGGAGACGCATGCGGATGTTGACAGGTTGTGGAGGGGGCGATTAGGGCCGTCAGGCACCAGGGCGGCAGGTGCCAGTCTTCCCGGGAGAAGGTGCGGGGGGGCCGCTGAGGCAGGGATGCGTGCACCTGGCGTGGAGCCCTTTGCATACCGGGACGGCGCATGCGTGCTGATCCTCTGTCATCCGAGACTGTCACCATCAATGCCTCATGTGAGCGGCGGTTGGTCGCTACCTCCTGCAGTGACGTAATTGCAGCGAGGGAGCAGGGGGCATTGTACCTAATCCTAGGCTGGGTGGGCGTGACCCGCGTGAGTCAGCTGGGCTCTGTACGAGATTGCGTTCACGGCGGGTAGGGCGAAGCGGTGGGATGAAGGTCCCTTTGTTCACACCACTACGTGTCCACGAGGGCGCGTCACACTATCGCATGGCATTTCACGGTCCAGCATGCACACTGTTGCGGTACTGCACTCACGGTCCAGCATGTACACGGTTGCCTATTTGTCTAGTTCCGTCAATGCTTCGTTCACGTACGCGCCACCGATTCGCGTATCATCCCACGTTTCGCTGTTGCAAGTTGCAAGAAATTGCAAGCAATCCTACTTACTGCGCCATTTTTTATTTGCAACATGTTATTGAAACACCGGGGGGGGGGAGGCGATCGACGCGTTTATTCATCAGTGGGTTATGCATACATAAGAGCGCTAGATGCGGATGCTAAGGCAGACGGGTATGGACTGGCCTGAGGGCAAACGTCGCTCGCTACGCAGAGCGAGACGATGCCACGCCTAGTACACGTATGAATAAGGCCTTGTTGGCCATAACAAAGGATCCTTGTACTGGAAGCGTTGCTGCTGGTCGGGTCACGCCACAACACAACGGTGACCTGCTATTATCCTATGCTAGAGTACTTTAAAGCACTACACAACACTGAAGAGGTGGATACAACTGACTCCTCAGGCCTTGTGCATTGCCTCTTCCATGATGGGGGGGGGGGGCAGTGGTTTGAAAAATGAGGAGATTTTCTGTTGAAACTATTTTGCATCCTGCAGCTTGAGAATCTTCATCCTCATAGTATTCAGTCAAGCTTGATGCATCATGTCCACCATCCTTGTGAAGTTTCAAACCTCGCAAAATCATCTTTGCCTGGTGTTGGAGTTTTAGGTGTCCTTAGTAACTTGCATCAGCCATTTCTGAGAATTGACAGGGGCACCTTCCAAGCCTCAGCCCAGTTTCAATATCACATCTTTCATTGTGTAAGCCTTAAAATTTTCTTTTGTTTTCTTGGCTCTACAGTCAATATAACCTTGCTCATCCCATCCTCAACCACAACAAGGCACTGCTCGAGGATCATGTTCCTGTAGTACCTTTTGGCACTCTCAATGATGCCTTGATCCATGGGTTGGATCATTGAGAGTGTTGGGAGGAACAATGTCTTTATGAAGCCATCTTTACTACACAGTCTGGATGCTGATGTGTGAGCTGGAGGCATTATCGAGAATTAGGAGTGCATTCACTTCATCAGATTTTATTCAATATTTAACTTGGTGGTGCCTTACCGCCAGGTCAAAGTGCAGGTGAAACCATTCATCAATAATGTCCTATCCATGGAAGCCATCACAAAGTACAAATAGGGCATCGAATAACGTATGTGAGGATCGACCAAATGACTGTACATCCGATAGGTAGGGCGACAAAACGTAAACTGTCCAAGGAGCAACGTGCATCAGCGTGGGTAGCTGGTTTGGTGGGAAACTATACCGGATGCCCACCGCATATATCGCCGCTGTCCGATTTAGATAAAAATAATCCAGTGGCTATATAGAGTCTAATGTATCCGATATCAGACTTATACATATCCAATTTATAGAGGGTTTACTTGGGTTTTGTGTTATTTGTTGGAATACTCAAAAGGAATCATTGCCTCACTAAATATTAGGGAGTTTATATTATATATGAAGGTTCCATATACATCATCACATCATCATTCAGCATACTTTAACCTAAAATAGTATTGTATTGTCATTTTGATTTATGAGTAAGATTCCCATAGGGTACAATTTTGTCACATAAATTTAATTGTAACTCACTTGAGACTGTTCTGACTGAGTAACCACAACTTGATAAGCTAATCTCACCAACTTGTTTTGGTGGTGATTGGGGGGCTTGGGGGGTGGGGGTGAGTCTAACCTACCCAACCCCATGTAGGTATAGGTGATGACAGGTTGGATAATGTACTTTTAATTCAAGAGTGTCAGAAATTATTATATAATAGTTTTATCCATGGGATTTTGGTACTATTTCTGTTAAAATTAACTTGTGTGAGTATTGCCTGAAAAATAAAATACAAAAGTAGCAGTAGAAATCAGTATCAGATTCACATGAATCTGGTAGACATCTGCAGAAATTTTTACGATGAAGAGGAAATGTGACTAAGATTCAAATCTTCAAGTCACTTGTGCTCCTTGTTTTACTGTATGGCAGTTAGACATGGACATGCAATGCTTGAATGCTGACTTGAAGAGGTGTCCAATATCTTTGGCCATAGGTGCCTTTGGAGAATGTGTATCAACCCAGAGACTACTGTGAGACTCAGTGTAGGCCATTAACTGCATGATTTGTGAATATCAACTCCAGCTCTCTGGGCATGTGGCATATTTCCCTAATGTTGTTCCTATTGGCAGCTCCTCCACAAAAGATTGCCCTCAATGAAGAGGATACCCACAAAATTCATGACTGGGACACCATGACTGAACCTGTTGAGAGATGTTTGGAGTGTAAAAGGTGGCTGGATGGGAGTCTGATCTGAGAGACCGTAGGGAATGGCACCGGCATGTGAGTGAAGCAATGCACTCCCAGGCATATGCCCCAATTGATGATTAATAATGATGAAAAGAAAAAATATGTGTTATACCTCAGCAATTGCTTAGATAATTTTTATTATGTTTTGCTAAAATAATAACACAGGAACACCACTAACCAGTGTATCTAAAATAATGTGGCCTGCATCACTTATTTGAGTCAGATGAGTGAGATGAACTGAATATGCCTTGCAAGAGAAGGTCCTATTTAGATTCAGGTCCTGTGAGCCCAAACATGGAATGTTATGGAGTTGTATTGAAATATGACTACTGTTGCCAGCTGGGCTATACCCCACTTACAAATACCATGACCAGATGAGAAAGCTGGGGCAAAATTTGCATCATTCTGTTTGTGGTGGCATAAATATGCATGTAGCAATTGGCTAAGGATCAGCGCATTTCTAATGAAAAAATAGAATGCAGTATATCATAGCATCATATCTGTTAGTGTTTCTACCTATTCTATGTTAGGTGATGGCATGTACAAAGGGTTTAAGTACAAAAAGTCTTTAAGTACATAGGAACTTGAATATGAAACAGTTTGTGTACAAAACATCCACAATCTTATTAATACACAATCACAGAGTTAGATGTCAATCATATAATTACATTTTCTTTTTCCAGGATAAGGGTAGCTATCAACATTTCTTTGGAAGAGGTATCCAGAAATTCCATATTTGTCATACAACGAAGAGGATCCGGTGTGACATCTGTGGCACAGCTATCTCACAAGACCTCTTAAATATTGCATGATGACCAATACTGTAGCAAAGGCTTTCCAAAAGGACATGTGCAATACAGCCTTCTCAAGTAAGAGTCATTCCAAATGTCATGTGACTCAGACTGTAGAGAAACGATTCCAATGTAACCTGTGTGATGCAGCCTTCTCAGAAAAGGGTGTCCTCACACGTCATATGTTGACCCACACTGGAGAGAAGCCTTTCCAATGTGCGCTGTGTGGTGCAGCTTTCTCATTAAAGGGAGCTCTCAACTGTCATGTTATGACCCACACTGGAGAGAAACCTTTTCACTGTAACCTGTGCAATGCAGCTTTCTCACAAAAGTGTAACCTCAACCGTCACATGATGACCCACACAGGAGAGAAGCCTTTCCCTTGTGACCTGTGTGATGCATCTTTCTCACAAAAGATTGATCTCAAACGTCACATGATGACTCACACTGGAGAGAAGCCATTCCAATGTGACCTGTGCAATGCAGCTTTCTTACGAAAGAGGTCTCTCAAAGATCATATGATGAACCACACTGGAGAGAAGCCATTCCAGTGTGACCTGTGTGATGCAGCTTTCACACAAAAGAGGTCTCTCAGAGATCATGTGATGACTCACACTGGAGAGAAGCCATTCCAGTGTGACCAGTGTGATACCTCTTTCTCACAAAAGAAATCTCTCAGAGATCATGTGTTGACTCACACTGGAAAGAAGCCTTTCCGGTGTAACCTGTGTGATGCAACTTTCTCATTAAAGGGATCTCTCAGTTGTCACGTAATGACCCACACTGGAGAGAAACCTTTTCAGTGTAACCTGTGCAATGCAGCTTTCTCACAAAAGTGTAACCTCAACCGTCATATGATGACCCACACTGGAGAGAAGCCTTTCCATTGTGACCTGTGTGATGCATATTTCTCACAAAAGAGTGATCTCAAACGTCACATGATGACTCACACTGGAGAAAAGCCATTTCAATGTAACCTGTGTGATGCAGCTTTCTTAGTAAAGAGGTCTCTCAAAGATCATGTGATGACTCACACTGGAGAGAAGCCATTCCAATGTGACCTGTGTGATGCAGCTTTCTTACAAAAGAGGTCTCTCAGAGATCATGTGATGACTCACACTGGAGAGAAGCCATTCCAGTGTGACCAATGTGATGCATCTTTCTCACAAAAGAGATCTCTTAGAGATCACGTGTTGACTCACACTGGAGAGAAGCCTTTCCAGTGCGATGCAACTTTCTCGTTTAAGGGATCTCTCAACTGTCACGTAATGACCCACACTGGAGAGAAACCTTTTCAGTGTAACCAGTGTGATGCAGCTTTCTCACAAAAACACGTCCTCAACCGTCACATGGTGACTCACATTGGAGAGAAGCCTTTCCATTGTGACCTGTGTGATGCATCTTTTTCACAAAAGAGTGATCTCAAATGTCACATGATGACTCACACTGGAGAGAAGTTATTCCAATGTGACCTGTGTGATACAGCTTTCTCACAAGAGAGTTATCTCAGAGATCATGTGATGACTCACACAGGAGATAAACCATTCCAGTATGACCTGTGCTATCTCAAGAAAGAGTCATCTCAAAGATCACATGATCCACACAGGAGAGAAGCCATACCAGTATGACCTGTGCACTTCAGCTTTATCTAGGAAGGGTGTTTTCATATGGCATATGATGGTCCACACACGAGAGAAGCCATTCCAGTGTGACATGTGTCATGCAACTCTCTTACAAAAGAGGTCTCTCAGAGATCATATGATGATCCACACTGGAGAAAAGCCTTTCCAGAGTGGCCTGTGTGATGCAGTTTTCTCACAAAGATTATTCTCAGACATCACATGATGACTCACACTGGTGACCAGTATGATGTAGCTTTCTCACAAAAATGTACTCTCAAAGATCATATGATGACCCATACTGGAGAGAAGCCTTTCCAGTGTGACCAGTGTGATGCAGCTTTCCCACAAATGAATAATCTCAAACAGATGATGACCCACACTGGAGAGAAGCCATACCAGTGTGACCTGTGTAATTCTGCTTTCTCCAGAGTGTTCTCACACGACATATGATGCACACAGGAAAGAAGCCATATCAGTGTGACCTGTGCAGTGCGGCTTTCTTGGAAAAGATTTATCTAAAACAATCACATGATGATCCACACAAGAAGGCATGTGTGGCATGAAGGCAAGAAGTGTGACCTGTGCAATTCTGCTTTCTCTAGAAAGGACGCTCTCACATGGCATATGATGATCCACAGGAGAGACACCATTCAAGTGCAACCTGTGTAATGCAGCTTTCTTACATTTTTTTTTTCTCGGATGTCACATGATAACTCACACAGGACAGGAACCATTCCAGTGTACCCTGCATAATGTCGCTTTCTCACAATTTTTTTTCTCAAACATCATTTGGTAACTCACACATGAAAGAATCCTTTCTAATATGACCTATGCTATGTAGACTTCTCCAGAGTGATTTTAAATGTCATTTGATGACCCACACAGGAATGAAGAATTTACAATGTGATCTGTGTGGTACTGCTTTATCAAGATAGGGTTATCTCAAACTGCATATGATGACCCATACTGGAGAGAAGCCTTTCAAGTGTGACACATGCAATTTTGATTTTGCAAGGATGGGTGCTTTCACATGGCATATGATACCCCACACTAGAGAGGAGCTTTTCAAGTGTGACTTAGGTGATGTGATGATATGGAACATTCTCACAAGAAAGTGATCTGAAATTGCATGTGATGGCCCACATGGAGAGAAGCTTGTCCACTATGACCTGTGCAATGCAGCTTTCTCATGAAGGAGTAATATGGAATGATATATGATAATCAACATAGGAGAGAAGCCTTTCCACTGTGACCTGTGCAATGTAGATTTCTCATGATGGAATAATGTCAAATGGCGTGACTTGTATGATGTAGGAATTTCATGAGATGCTCTAAAGAATTGCATGACAACTTGTGCAAGAGAGAATCTTTTCTAGTGTGACATTGTTGTGATGAGCCTTTCTCACTAAAGACTTGATATGTGTGGGGAAATAGATTCAAAATAGGACCTATAGCATGTGAGGCAGAAATGAATGTGACATACTATTTGAAAAAATATATATACTTGACAACCAAGTTCTTTATATACAGGACTGTATGAACAAGTACTATATGAAATTATTATAATTTAACAATCCTGTGATAAAGTCATACATAACACAAGTGGAATAGTCTTAGTGAATGTTTAATAGAACTGGAAGATTTAAAATCAGTTCATCAACTCAACTTATATCTGAATGCCACTTGATCTGTACAAAAGAATTAAATGAAATAGTTTAATGAATGATTGTAGTGTCATTCATTAATGTTGTGAAACTTGAGTATAAATAAATTATGTATACTGTGTTTTTGTAATGCCTAGACGCATGCCTAATAGGCCAGACTCACCTTATCACTTGTTCTTATGACATCTTAAAGCCCTCCTATCCTTAATAAAGAGGTATCGTCCATCAGTGTAGTCCATCATATTAAGTAATAGTAATATTGTATTCATGTCACCTCTTTCTCTTTGATCTCTGAAAGTTGGTAGACTCAGTGCTTTTAGTCATTCTGAGTATATAGTCATAATGAGTATTTTGAGCCCCATAGATAAGTACCTCAGATTAATAGTAACATTGATAACAAATTTTAAATAATTAAGGTGGGCAAACATCTTTACCAAGAGTTAGGTTAGTGTCATGTCTCACAGCTGTAATTCTTACCATTATCATCGGCTGCAATTCTTATATATGTCATTGACTAGCTGTTATCATTCTGCAAATAAATAGTAATGTCAGGAATTATTGGAAAAAAGTAAGACTGGCAATGTTCTTTATATTTACCAACATTTGTATTCTGTTTGCTCACATTCTGATTGGGAGGCAGGGTTCCATCTGAACTTCCTCAGTAGGAAAATAAAGAAGTTCTTTGCCTAATCTCTGAATTCATTGTGCAATGATTATAACCAGTATAATGCAGCTTTTTCACAAAAGTGTAACCTCAACTGTCATATGATGACCCATACTGGAGACAAGCCTTTCCATTGTGATTTGTGTGATGCATCTTTCTCTGGGGTATTGGCTGCTTGTTATTGTGGCAAAGTAGCATGCAGTCAATACTTTAGGGTCTATATGGGGCGCCCCTACGGACCAGAGCCACACATCATTTTGTCTATGATAGAAGAAATTCTGTTCATAGAGAAATGATGACACTTTTATACTACGACTGTCCCTCCGTTATGCTGTCCCCCAACCCCTTGTTGCTGTCCTGTACCATTTCTCTGAGTATTCTCTTTCTGTGATGGGGGAATTCCCTGTGGTGGGGGAAAATAATACTGCCACCAAGTATCCCACTTGGATCGTAAGAGGCGAGAAGAAAGGGACGGGGAGAGGGACTAGGCATCCTTCTCCCTGTAGCCCCACGGGGCATATATCCTAAAAAGAAAAGTGAAGGCATAAGGGGTGCTGGAGGGCCTCGGGCCAGTACCCTAAGGTTTGGGTCTTTTAATGTGCGTGGATGTGGTACAGATGAGAGTAAAAGGGAAGAGATAGGTAGTATGTTTGTGAGAAGAAAAATGGATGTGTTGGCTTTGAGTGAAACTAAGTTGAAAGGGAAGGGTGAGTGTAAGTTTGGGAGTGTAAGTGGGAGGTTATCAGGAGTGAAGAGAGGGCGAGGGAGGGAAGGGGTGGCTATTCTAGTAAGTGAGGAGATAGGTAAACAGGTAGTGGAGTGGAAGGAGGTTTCCTCAAGGATAATGTGGATGAAGGTGAAACTGGGAAAGGAGATGTGGGTCTTTGTAAGTGCATATGGGCCTGGCAGTGAGAAGAGCATGGAAGAAAGGGAGGCCTTTTGGATAGATTTAAATGAGTGCATAGAGGGTTTAGGAAGAAATGTCAATGTAATAGTACTGGGAGACCTTAATGCTAGGGTGGGAAATGGTCCAATCGATGGAGTGGTTGGGAAGTGTGGAGTTCCAGGAAAGAATCGTAGTGGAGAGTTGATGGTGGAAATGTGTCTAGAAAGAGAGTTGATGATAGCAAATACAGTGTTTTGAAGAAAGTCAAGCATAAGTACACATGGGAGAGGGTGGTGGAGGGAAGGGTGGTAGATAGAGCGCTAATGGATTATGTAGTGGTAAATAGGATTATGATAGGAAGAGTTAAGGATGTACATGTGCTAAGGGGAGAGGGTGGGGGAATATCAGATCATTTTTTGGTGGAAGGTAAGCTGAGAGTGGAGGATAGATGGAGAAAGAGGAAAGGGACAAAAGGTAGGGAGGTTCTTAGAGTGAACTCCTTGAATGAAAAGGAAAAGGAGAAGGAGTACGAAAAGAAGCTGAAGGAGGAGTGGGAGGGAGTAAAGGATGGAGCAGAGATGGGTGTGGAGGTGGAATGGGGATGGTTCAAGGATGGAGTCTTAAAGTGTGCAAGGATGGTGTGTGGAACAAGAAGGACAGGGGGAAATAGAAGAAAGGGTAGTGAATGGTGGGATGAGGAAACAAAGAAGGTTGTAGAAGAGAAGAAGCGAGCATTCACAGATTGGTTACAAAAGAGGACGGGGGAGTCATATGAGACGTACAAAGAAAAGAAAAGAGAAGTAAAGCAAAAGGTAAAGGAGGCAAAGAGGAGAGCAGATGTGAAATGGGGTAGGAGTATGACAGAAAATTTTGAAAGTAATAAAAAGATGTTTTGGAAAGAAATTAAGAGAGGAAGAGGAGGCGAATCAAGTAGGGAAGAAAAGGTAAAAGGTACAGATGGAGAGATGATAATGGAAGAGATGGCAGTAAGGGGAAGATGGGCAGAATATTTTAGGGAGTTGCTAAATGTGAAGGAGGATAGGGAAGGAAAGATAGCTGCAGTGGGAAGTGGGAAGCGTGGAAGTGGGAAGAAAATGAGAGTGATGAGTGAGGAGAATGGAGGAGAAATAAGGAAGGATGAGGTGAAGGCAGTTGTAAAGATGATGAAAGCAGGTAAGGCACCTGGTCTGGATGGATGCCATGTAGAATGTCTGAAAAAGGGAGGTTCAGTGATGGTGGACTGGTTGGTGAGGTTATTTAATGTTTGCTGGAGAGAGGGTAGAGTACCGGAGGACTGGAGAAGTGCCTGTATAGTTCCTCTTTACAAGGGAAAAGGGGACAAGTGTGAATGTAGTAGTTTCAGAGGGATTAGCCTGTTAAGTGTAGTAGGGAAGGCTTATGGGAGGATCTTAATTGAGAGGATTAGGAGAGGAACAGAAGGAGTAATTGGTGAGGAACAGTGTGGATTTAGGACAGGTAGAGGTTGTGTAGATCAGATCTTTGTGGTAAGACAGATATGTGAGAAAGCTATAGGAAAGGGGAAGGATGTTTTTTGGGCTTTTATGGATCTGGAAAAGGCTTATGATAGGGTAGACAGAAAGGCACTGTGGGAGGTTATGCAGATTTATGGGATAGGAGGAAAGCTTTTGGGAGCTGTCAAGAGTTTTTATGAGAGTAGTAGAGCTTGTGTCAGGATTAGAAATGGAGAGAGTGAGTGGTTTGAAGTAAAGGTGGGACTTCGTCAAGGATGCGTTATGTCGCCCTGGCTGTTCAACTTATACATGGATGGGGTGGTGCGAGAGGTGAATGCTAGGGTGGTGGGTCAGGGATTGGAGATGGTTAAAGAAAATGGAGAAAAGTGGGAGGTGAGCCAGCTGTTGTTTGCAGACGACACTGCGCTTGTGGCAGGGTCAGAGGAGGGATTGAGGAAGCTGGTGGCAGAGTTTGGGAGAGTATGTGATAGAAGAAAGCTAAAGATAAATGTGGGTAAAAGTAAGGTGATGAGATGTACAAGGGGTGAACGTGGCAGTAGACTGGAAGTGAACATTAAGGGAGAGCGACTGGAGGAAGTGGATAGTTTTAGATACTTGGGTGCAAGTGTAGCAGGAAAAGGTGGAGTAGAATGTAGATTGAGAGAAGCGAGTAAATGCCTTGGTGGATTAAAGAGTGTAATGAGGAATAGACATTTGGGAATGGATGCGAAGAGGAGACTGTATGAAGGAGTGATTGTGCCAACAGCACTGTATGGGGCAGAAACGTGGAACATAAGAAGAAGAGAGAAGGAGTTTGAATGTGTTTGAGATGAGGTGTCTGAGAAGTATGGTGGGGGTTACTAGGCTGGATAGAGTGAGAAATGAGGAGGAGAACAGTGGTGAAAAAGGATTTGGGAGATAGGGTTGATGAAAGAATATTAGGATGGTTTGGACACATGGAAAGAATGAGTGAAGAAAGACTAGTAAAAGAGGTATGGAAGGCAGATGTGGAGGGAGTGAACATGAGGGGACGTCCTAGGAGGAGGTGGATGGATGGGGTGAAGGGGGCTTTGGGGAAGAGGGGAATGTCTGTTGAGGAAGGAAGGGAGAGGACGGAAGACAGAGGTGAGTGGAGAATGGTTGTATATGGATGATGTTGTGATTGCATGAGGAGGAATGGGCGGGGGGGGGGGGTAGTATGTGTGAGTAAATTTTGACGCAGCCCGAAGGGATTTCTCCCCGTCCTCTCCCTATTATGCAAGGGGGGACGGAGAGGGGGGGTCGCCGATTAAATGAAGCGGCCTTGCTGTGGATGTGCTGTGTCTTGCGACACTGCTTCTGACCCAGGGCGGTGGGCAGGGTGCAGGGATGACCCGTCATCCAGGAGGTGCTCAGATGAGAGGGAGGGTGGGAGGGGTGTGGAGTGTATTTAGGGATGAAATGGGTGGGAGTGTTTTTATGCCTTTCCCTTTTTGGCTACCTCCCTTGGAAGGGGGAAAAAACCTTGGTATATGTATGTATGTATGTATCTTTTTCACAAAAGATTGATCTCAAACATCACATGAAAAACTCACACTGGTGAAAAGCCATTTCAATGTGACCTCTGCTATGCAGCTTTCTTACTAAAAAGGTCTCTCAGAGATGTGATGACTCAGACTGGAGAGAAGCTATTCCAGTGTGACCTGTGTGATGCAGCTTTCTCACAAAAGAGGTCTCTCAGAGATCATGTGATGAATCACACTGGAGAGAAGCCATTCTGTTATGACCAGTGTGATGCATCATTCTCATAAAAGATGTCTCTCAGAGATCATGTGTTGACTCACACTGGAGGGAAGCCTTTCCAATGTGACCCGTGTGATGCAACTTTCTCACTAAAGGAATCTTTCAACTGTCATGTAATGACCCACACTGGAGAGAACCTTTTCAGTGTAACCTGTGCAAAGCAGTTTTCTCACAAAAGTGTGACCTAAACCATCACATGATGATCCACATTGAAGAGAGGCCTTTCCCTTGTGACCTGTGTGATGCATCTTTCTCACAAAACATTGATCTCAAACGTCACATGATGACTCACACTGGAGAGAAGTCTTTCCAATGTAACCTGTGCGATGCAGCTTTCTCCAAAAAAGATTTATCTCAAAATATTAATCTCTAATGTCATGTGTTTACCCAGTGTGACTTATGCAATGTAGGTTTCTCACAAAAGGATGATCTCGAATATCACCTGATAACCCACACTGGAGAAGGGCCGCTTCAGCAGCATGACCTGTGATCTGGAACATTCTCACGAGAAAGTGATCTGAAATTGCATGTGATGCCCCACATGGAGAGAAGCTTGTCCACTATGACCTGTGCAATGCAGCTTTCTCATAAAGGAGTAATATCAAGTCACATATAATGAACATAGGAGAGGAGCCTTTCCACTGTGACCTATGCAATGTAGTAGAGTGAAATATGGCATCCCAAGGCTCCGTACATCTTCAACCCAACCACCGCTGTCCATTATAATAGCAGTAGTGATAATATAAATAATAGTAATAATGATAATAATAATGATAATAGATTATACTTACTCTACTCGTTTCGGAAGTCTTATCAAAATATATATACAACCTCTTTGGGCTCGTCGTTGTTTTCATACGCGAGCGGCTACTTCCAGAGGGAGAAAAGATACACAAGAATTTCATTCACCATGTGTTTATAAACTAATTGTACATCATGTAGACACAATATCACAATCAGTACACAATTTCACCACTAGAATAAACATACATTACACGGTGCTTACATACAACGATTTAGCACAGACAAGACGAGGTTAACTAATTTTCACAATACATCAGATGCGAAACAATCGCACGAGTGGACACAACGAGAAAGGATAATTCTGGAAGACTCGCCACTTCGGATACGCCTTTTGTGCCGTCACTTACCCTAGTCACTAACTCTGTTTGACGTGCCAAACCCTACTGATTGCATCGAAAGTACTGCTACCCGAGCAAATTCCCCCTTCTCGTGGAATCTCGCTCTGGCAGGATTATGTCCCACACTACTCTCTTTGTACGATCGGCATAGCCCGTGTGGTCTTTAAACTTGCCTTTACGACAAGAGAGGGGAACCCTTTGTCAAGAATAGCCCGGTCTCGCGCGTCTAGGCGCACTCGGGCCTTGTATTCATTGATTGTTGCGAGATAGACAGGTTTCGTGCGTTAAGCGACATAGTGCCAACGCGCTCGTGAGCGCCCGCGCCCCCTCCCCCTAGATTTACCTTTTTTCACAGTAAGATCCGTACCAAGACTTAACGTTTAGCGTTATCAGTACCGCCATGGCGGCTACTGTTAACATGACTGGCGTGCCGAAAAGACGGCGCTGCGCTACAGGATCAGAGCCTCCATCTGATGATGAAACTGCCGTGGTGGTGGCCCCTCCTCGTAACAAGGGTGGCAAGCTCCCCACGTTCAAGGTCGTACCCTCGGCAGGATACGACAGAGCTTTTGAAGTGGAGAGCGCTTTGGAGAAAGGCCCCCTCCATGGCAAACTTGTATCCCTCCGACCCCTTGGCGATGGTAACTTGCTTCTGTTACCGAGCAGCTACCAACTCGTTGAGGAGCTGGGGGCAATCACATCATTGGATGGCAAGCCTCTGACCCTGGAGCGACTCAATCCCGAGGACAAGCGGCACAGACTCGTGGTACACGACTACCCGACCTCTTACATGACCGAGGCCATCGAGGACCTCACTGTAAGGTAATCGGGGCCACGAGAATGCGCCGCTGGGATAAGACGCCCACGCGCCAGGTTCTGATCACCATCAAAGGTGAACCTTTTAATAGAATTGACCTGGGGATCTATGGCAAGTATGATGTACGAACGTACATCCCTGGTCCTCTTCGTTGCTTCAAGTGTCAACGTTATGGTCATCGCCAGGCGCGGTGCACAGCAAAGCAACCCAAATGCGGCATGTGCAGCATGTCTTATGCCATCGAGACTTGTCTTAATAAGTTTAAGGCTGCCACTGAGACTGTTGCCAATTGCCCCAATTGTGGCAAGAAGCACCACGGCTGGAATGCTTCTTGTTCAGTGCGTAAAGCTCAGGCCATTGTCTGTTGGGAGAGGACAGAGAAACAACAGGACTTAATACCTGCCCCCCCCCAGGTACATATGTATGGGGCAGCAGGAAGCACTCTCCCACCGTACCACAACCGCCTGCACCTAATGCTCCTGATCTGAACAATCAGGAGCACTTTCCCGCACTTTAAACAGCTCCTACACATACACCTACTCGAACACAGCCAGCTCCCAAAAAAGCCCCCATGCCCACGCCCACGACCCCAGCACCAACCCACGAACACGGGAACGGCAGCCCCTTCCACCTTAGTATCCGTCTGATGTCATCCCCCTGAGGGAAGATGATATCAGACTGATTGTGACTGGAGTCGTCGCTGGAATCACAAATAGGCCTAATCTTAAGTCCCATACAAGTACAGACCTGCGGTATTTAACTAATTTTATTAATCTCATTGCAAATACTACTGACAAAACAAGACATGAGGCAATGGGAGGCACGCTCATTTCGGTCTACCGCTTGAGGACTCTACTTAGTCTCGAGGCATGCTACACGAACTGGGCATTACCTCGCTGGCTGGCGTACGATATCGCATACCAAACTCCATAGACGAATCTACGCATACTACATAGCTAGATAAACACATGTCTGAATAACCTTACATCACATTCGTAACAATATTAATCATAATAATAATAACTGGATCAGTTGTAATATTTCCCCCTCCCCCGCGCGCGTTGGCGGAGTCCGGAGTGCTCCGCCGTCACTCGGGTACACACCGTCGCTCAGGTCGTGATACCGTTTTTATTATCATTGTTATTGTTACCTAACTGTTAATGTTGCTTAACCGTAAAAATGGGTAATAGAAAACCGTTAACATGACCTGAGTGACGGCGTGGAGCGAAGAAGGAGCGCTTCGGATCTTTGTCGATTGGCGTGTGTGTTGAGGGGCGGGGGAGGGGGTTCTATAATTGACCCTAATGATTTATGATGATTGTTCATGTAATCTGATTGTAATATTTAAGTCTGAACTACGAGTTCTCTTTCCTCGACTGAGGATTTATTTGATCTTTACTCTGATCCGATTTGCGCCAAAACTTAAACAATCAAGTTGTTGGTTTAATAATGCTTAGAGCAAACCTTACATAACTTATTTGTAAGGCAATTTATTAATTTAATTATTTGATGTTGGTGAATCTGCCTTTGATAATGATTAAATAAAAATTTGCTAATTATTGGGGACGCTTCGAATTGCGTAACGAAGCGTCTGAATCAGTTAGCGAAGCAGTCACTCCGCGTTTGGCAGTTAGTCACCAAAATTTATATATACGTCTTGTCTGAACACTATCACGACGACACCGACACTCGTTGAAGTAACACTTCCCCCACCCCCCCTTTGTTTGATCTATCTTCCCCACTTTGCCAACCCTGTCCTTGTGAGAGAAAAAAAAAAAATATATATATATATATATATATATACTATATATATATATATATATATATATATATATATATATATATATATATATATATATATATATATATATATACTATCTCGATTTCAGGAAGGAAATGTGTATCAGCCATATTGATCCAGGATTCAGTAATAGTGTCAAGTCTATATGCATGGTTTACCTTGCAGCAAATAAATCTTATTTATTACGCTTCTGCTGTTTGTATAGTAAACTTTTAGTTTGTCCTCCCTCCACCTGATTAGATTATTCTTTTCACAGTCCCTCTCTGACCTGTCCTAAACTTCCCATCTTTGTCGCAGAAGGCCCTATCTAAATATCTCACCCGGTTATCCCCTACTGCCAAAAATCTTGCCTGTGGGCAGGGATCTAGCGACTGCCCTACCCTTGTCTTGAATCTGCGTTTATTCTTGTAGACCCGCGAGAGCTTGAAAATATTTTCTGCATTCAAGCAGGCCTGGTGAAGACTCTTTATCATCTCTCCGTGTTTTTTCGCCGCTTTCCACACAGGTTCCAAACATGGTTTGTCGATTCTCCTCCATAAAGTCCTTAACAGTCTTCTCTAAGGCTACATTTCTACTACATAGAGATTGCACCTCTTTGGCGCTGATCACTGAAACACAACCACTCGCCATCTCACTGTTTGAAGCAACTACCACCGTTTGACCTGACCTGAGTGACGCCTACTGCTCAACTCAGGTCACCGTCATGGCCCGATGAATACTTTTTTAGTTTTTTCGTGGGTGCTTCGGACATGCCATACATATGTGCCTCCTAATTGAATTCGTGAGTGCAATTAGATAGTAGTAAGGTAACTTAGTGCATGTGTGGTGTATTTGTATTTGAAAACAGGAAAACGTTTGCCTGCCCCCAAGCAATAGGCACAAAATCACTGTCTACCGACTTATTAGATATTTCTGTTAACTGGTAGCATATTCCAAATTTACACTCTTTAAGCACTCGGAAATATTTCGTCTGGACCCGTGGATTTTATAGTTTTAAGTATTTCCGTTTGACTACTACCTTTCTACTGCTGATGTTAGTCTACTTTCTGAAAATCGGATGGCAACCAGCTACCTTATTTAGCCTGTCCTAAGTAAACGCATCACTCATTTTTTCCTAGATTCTATTTTGACATGTTCGTCGTTTTTAATTGGGCCTACCCTTTCCCTTTTTTCTGTAGATATGAAAGAAGCCCTTTGGGTTGGATCTCGCTTGTCTGGCAACCTTAATTACATAGTTACGTTTTGCTGTCCACGTGTTCCTTTTAACCAGTCTTACCATATCGTTATATTTGGATGTAAGAAGTATCCCCCCCCCTCCTTTTTTATTATTATTCTTGCGTAAAGTCTTAAAGCTGTTAGGTTACTGTACATTTCATATAAATCACTTACCGGGCTGTTGACCTCGTGCTTGTAAATGACTTGACCAAAGGTTCGCATATTACCCTCTGTGACCCGACACCTGACCGCGCTAATGACGTCCGAATTGACCATGTATCTCACTTCGTCACAGCCCCCTGGGTCGGTCTCGTGACCAAATGTCTTAAATACTTTCTCATCTCATCATGATTGGCTCTCCTGAAGTCCGGTACTAGAACGTTATTCGTACTAATAGATTCTTCCCATATAGTAATATATTATTTCTTGATGATTGCTAGAGCCTAGACTATCTCCCACTTTTTAAGTTCCTCGTTAGGTGATCATTATTACTTAAAAGTAAGTCTAGAATATTCTCTCCCCTCGTAGGATAGGTAACAATTTGTTTTATGAAGTTATCTTGCACCACATCTAACAAATTTTGTGTTTCCTGATCTCCTACTAAAATTTCCCAGTCAATATATCTATAATCAAAATCTCGCATGATAACACTTTTAGTTTATCCTCCCTCCACCTGATTAGGTAATTCTTTTTACGGTCCTTCTCTAAGCTGTCTAAACTACATTCCGATAACCCCCCACCCCGACTCCCACGTAAAAAAAGAAAAGAAAAAAAAATACAGGATGCCTACTCACGAGATTTAGCAAGGAGCCGAAATCCTTTGGGTGACTTAGTACACCCCATCCCTTGTATATAGATGATTCTTACTATAAAAAACAATCCCAGTTGTCGACAAATGCCCATCCATTGGCCTTACAATGGTTTGCCAGCCCGCAATTCATTGCAATAGTCCTGGAATGCCACACACCTCAAACTCTACGCCTCGGAAGGATTCGACATACAAGAGGAACCCCTCCCTTATACCTAATCTTATCTAGCACAACCCGGAACATCGCAAACAATTCCTTATTCCCCAACTTACCTATGTCATTCCCCCAGCACTCAAACAAACAATGGGTTTCACACCTTCCCCAACTATACACTCTTCAATCCTGTCTCTAACATCACCTATCCCCGCCCCGGGAAAATACACCTGAGTTTTCTGTTTCCTATCTTTGACGCAGATGGCACTCTCTCTTGGCCCTACAACCAAAATCCTGCCCATGGGCAGGGATCTAGCGACTGCCCTTACCCTTTTTCTCTTTCATCTTCTTCGTTTCTTTTTCCTGTAGACCCGCGAAAGCTTGAAAATTTTTCACATTTTTCCACCCAGGTTCCAAACATGGTTTGTCGTCTGTGATTTGGGCCTTCGAACGAAGACCCTCGATTCTCCTCTATAAGGGTTGATTCAGACTATCGGTCCTGTCGCGCTCCGCTCTCGGTTCTGAGGTATTCAGGGTTGATTCACACTATCGGTCCGGTCGCGCTCCGCTCTCTGTTCTGAGGTATTCACACTATCGGTCCGCTCTCGTTCCCGTCATCCCCCCTCCCTCGACACCAGTAGAAGTCTTACCATCAGTTACGAAGGATGTGTGACTTTTCTGACGCCGAGTTGGCAATAATCGCTATTGCACTTGATGAAGAAGAAGAAGGAAAACAAAATAGAAAAAGAATGAGATTGTGGGTTCATCCTATGTTGCAAGATAGGAAGACTGAAGGAGAATTTCATACTCTGTATCCTCATCTTATTGATGATGAGAGTAAATTCCACAGCTATTTCAGAATGAACAAAGGAACATTTGAGAATATACTATCCAAAATTGAGGATGACCTGAAATGTACAAGAAGATGCTGCACTTCCTGGTACTGATGTGCTTGCACCATACGTTATAGTGGGAGATGAGGCTTTCCCGCTGAAGAGAAATTTGATGAGGCCCTACCCAGGTTCACAGACTGAACATAAGGTAGAGAAGAGGATTTTTAATTATAGATTATCTAGAGCCAGGAGGATAGTTGAGTGCACATTTGGTATTCTAGTCCAAACCTTCAGAATATATTTAAGGAAACTTAAAGCTATGCCTTCTAACGCTAATGCAATCATTACAACAACATGCATACTTCACAATCTGATACACCCAAATGCTGTTGCATTACCAGATACTGTTGTCATGTCTCCATCAAACACAGTACGTCCAATGAGAGGAAGAGGGGGAAATGCTACAAAGGAGGCTTTTGGCGTGAGAGAAACACTGAGAGATTATTTCAGCTCCCCAGCTGGTTCAATGCCTTGGCAAAATGATAGAATATAAGTAGACAAACAAACTTGTGTAGGAATATTTGTTGAGTGAGCTAAGGAGATGCATTTCCGCAGTGGATAATAGGTTATTATACATATGGAATTTCTTTCTTCGGTTAATAATGTGTATTTTTTTTTCTCTCAGTACCTTGGCAATATGATAAGTATGCAAACATTATTGTATAGGAAAATTGTTTAGTGAGGATAGGAAATGCATTTCCACAGTGGACATTAGGCTATTGTATGGAATTTCTTATCTTCACAACCCAGCTGCCTGCTTATTTCAACACAGCTTCTTCTTTTCGCCACGTTATCACTGTAGTGCAGCGAAGTCAGGTCATACAGCTCTGGTTTACCTTTTGACTAATTCTATTAGCATTTCATCTGAATCCACAAAATTAAAGTAAGTTTTGTAGGTTACATTTTATTCAGTTGGTGCTTATATATATCCTCGCTGTACGCATTGTCATTGTATCAGTGATAAATAAAAATAAAAAACGTATTTTTATCATTTTTCTAACTTTCTCATGATCCCATTGTGGTGTTTCCTTTGGATTATCCATGGTTTGGTAGGACAGAAGGTAACACTACTTGCTTATATGAAGGCTGAATCTCGACTGGAGTGGAGCAGGAGGAGCAGGACCGTGGCAACTGAGTTCACACTGGCGCTCACGGTCCGGTCACGCTCCGCTCTCGCTCCAGTAGAAATATCTTTTGACGGAACCGTGACCGGAGCGAAACCGGAGCGAGAGCGCCAGTGTGAATGCTTCCATTAAATTAATGAGACAATATTGGACCGGACCGAGAGCGGAGCGCGACCGGACCGATAGTGTGAATCAAGCCTAAGACCCTCAGACTTCTCTAACTCTAAGGCTACATTATTTTCTACTACGTACAGGTTGTAACTCTTCGGCGCTGATTACTGAAACACAACCAATCGCCACTCACTGAAGAAGCTACCCAAGTTTGGTTGTATATAAAGATGTTTGCCAGTATCACAGCTGTAGTTCTTAGCTATATCATCAGCTGGCTCTTATCATCCTGAGTATTTTGAATCCTATATATAAGTACCACAAATTAATAGTGACTCTATCGGTAGCGATTTTAATAATTTAGATGGGCTTTTAGAAATGCACACCCAAGCGGTATAGCATTAGAAAATTAAATATTAATTTTGTAAATTATAATAGATCAATGTAATAGCTATTTTTCGTGGCGGAAATCAATATTCGAAAACGTTGCTGAAATCTATGCAGAAACCAAGTTGCGTCAACTCCTTCAGGCCATGTTTTGATTCATTCGGCGATCAGACACAACGACGCCGCGGACCTGATGACCGCTAGTATTAGAGGTACTGCTTTACAAAATGTAGGTTAGGTTAGAATATACGAATTTATCATACTTTAATTTCTTCGACCTCGCCTCTACCAAATCAAAAATGGCGCCTCAAGTACTCAAAGCGGCTATGTTTCTTTGGTTTTAGCTTATAATAATTTTTTTCTATTGTATATTTGCACCAAGAATAATGTATATTACGTTGATGTAATTTACAAAATTATTATTTATTTTTCTATTGCTATGTCACGTTTGTGTACACTTCAAAAATTTTACCCATCTGTATAATTACCAAGAGTTAGGTTAGGTCATGTCTCAAAGCAGCAATTCTTACTAATATCACTGGCTGCAATTCTTACATTTATCATTGGCAAGTTGTTATCATTTGGAGTATTTTGAACCCCATAGGTAAGTATCTCAAATTAACAGTAACATAAATAAAAAAAAATTAATTGTGGTGGGCAAATATCTTTATTTTTACCATGAGTTAAGATAGTGTCATGTCTCACAGCTGTAATTGTGATCATTATGATTATCAACGGCTGCAAAGATCTTTATATTTACCAAGCTGTATCCTGTTTGCTTACATTCTGATTGGGGGCCAGGGCTCCATCTTGACTTGCTTAGTATGAAAATGAAGAATTTAAGAAGTTCACTGCCTAATCTCTGAATTCATTGTGCACTGATTATGATATTCTTGCAGGTAAAAATATATCCAGATTACTTCTAGGTTGGGTAGCTCAGGACAGATTTGTGAGCCCTGTGTCCTCCCCCATTTGACCTAGACCAAAAGTGTCCATTACTACAAGAGTTATCTTGAAATTATATCCCAATCCCCTGATTCACCCAGAAGTGATCAATTCTCCTTTCAATTTGTACTACAGTAGAAGCCACATACAACAAATCTCTAGTTAGTAGAGGCCCAATTTGATAAAAGTTTAAAATTAATAGTGGAATATCCTGGAAAGCTTGAATTAGCAAAGATATTTGTGATGAACTGAGCATATTAAATCATTTAATGGCAAAACCAATAATAAAAGAGCACTGAGGCCCAACATGGATGGTATTTAGCGGAAAGGATTGATATATCTTAAAATTGCTGTTTCAATAACGAACACCCGATTTAGTGGGAAATATTATTTAGTGAACCCTGGGGTGGATTATTTTGCTAAATCAGGTTTCTACTTTATACTCTTGGCCTCTACAATAGTATTGGGAAGACTGCTGCACATATCAAAGGCCCTCATCTGTAACATGCTCAGTCGCAGTTTAGTTCTACATCGTCATTTAAAAATCTTCCTGCCATTGTCCTGTGTTGGGTCCTCCTTCAGTTGAATTATGATGTTGATTGCAGGACCATATCATCGATTTAAGAGCTTGTATACTTCTACCATGTCCTCTCACCAATTATGCCATTATTGGGACATCAAGTAATTTCAATCTCTCTTCATAACATAGACTTTGTAGTCGTGGTACCATTTTAGAGGCTCTATGCAACACATTTTCTACTGTCCTGATATCCTTTTTCCTATACTGTATAGTGACCATATTTACTGCGAGCACACAATTTATTTGAATAATGTCCTGAATGTTATCAAATTGAAATGTTCAAATGATCGATGTATTGTACTCATAATACAGTTAGCCATGTTCACCTTCTCTTGTATGTGTTCCTCAGAAGTCTGTCTCCCAGCTGTCTTCATTCCAAGGTCCTTCTCCTGAGCATTATCTCCTTTGTGGTTATCCTCACCTCCTTGTGGCTTGTAGTATACTATACTTCCCATCTGCTTAAAGCCATTGTGTATTATTATGTGTATCAGTGTGTTTGGCTGGTTTGGCGGGAAACTATACCAGATGCCCGCTACATACATCACCGCCATTTGATTTAGATGAAAATAATCCAGTGGCTAAATGGAGTCTGATTTATCCAATATCTGACTTATACATATCTGATTTATAGAGGGTTTACTGTCCTTGGATTCTTATTTGTTGAATACTCGAAAGGAATCATCGCCTCACTAAATATTAGGAAGTTTATATTATATAGAAAGGTTCCACATACATCATCATTCAGCATACTTTAACCTAAAAATAGTATTGTGTTGTCATTCTGATTTATGTGGATTCCCACAGGGTACAAATTTATCACATAAATTTAATTGTAACTCACTTGAGACTGTTCTGACTGGGTAACCACATATTGATAAACTAATCTCACCAGCTTCTTTTGGTAGTGATTGAGTGCCTTGGAGGGTGGGGGTGAGCCTAACCTACCCGATCCCATGTAGGTATATGGGATGACAGGTTGGATAATGTACTTTTAATTCAAGAGTGTCAGAAATTATTATTTGATAGCTTTATCCATAGGATTCTGGTACTATTTCTGTTAAAATTAACTTGTATTCCCTGAAAAATAAAAAAATGGGAGTAGCAGTAGAAATCAATATCAGATATACATGAATCTGGTAGACATCTACAGAAATTTTACAATGAAGAGGAAATGTGACTAAGATTCTAATCTTCAAGTCACTTGTGCTCCATCTTGCTTTATGGCTGTTAGACATGGACATGCAATGCTTGAATGCTGACTTGAAGAGGTGTATAAATATCTTTGGCACTGCATGCCTTTGGAGAATGATTGTGTATCACTGGAATGACTTGGTGTCAACCCAGAGACTACTGTGAGACACTAGGCCAGTTACCTCCATAATTTGTGAACATAAACTCTATGGGCATGTGGCATGTTTCCCTAATGTTATTCTTACTGGCAAGTACTCCTCCACAAAAGACAACCCTCAATGAAAGAAACAAAGAGGATGCCCACAAAATTCATGGTTGGGGCAACATGATTGAACCTGTTGAGAGTTGTTTGAAGTGGGAAGGGTGGGATGTGAGTGAAGCAATGCACTCCCAGACATATGCCCCCCAATTGATGATTAATGATAATAACAAGAAAAAATATGGACTATATCTGCAATTACCTAGATAAATTTTATTCATAATGTTTTGCCAAAATAATAACACAGTAACACCACTAACCAGTGTATCTTAAATTATGTGGCTTACATCACTTATTTGAGTCAGATGAGTGAGATGAACTGAATATGCCTCCCCAGAGATGGTCCTATTTAGATTCAGGTCCTGTGAGCCCAAACATGGAATGTTAAGGAATTATATTAAAATATGACTGCTGTGGCCAGCTGGGTTATACCCTATACCCCACTTCCAAATCTTGTGACAAGATGAGAAAGCTAGAGCAAAATTTACATTATTCTGTTTGTGGTGGCATAAATATCCATGTAGCAATTGGATGATGTTCAGAGCATTTCTAATGAAAAAGTAGAATGCAATATATCATAGCACCATATCTGTTTTTGTTTCTACCTATTCAATGTTAGGTGATGACATGTACATAGGGTCTGTTTAAGTACATAGGGAGCTGAGGATGAAATAGTTTGTGTACAAAACATCCACAAGCTTATCATTACACAATCTGAGAGTTAGATGTCAATCATATAATTACATTTTCTTTTTCCAGGATGAGGTTAAATATCAACATTTTGGAAGAGTTATCCAGAAATTCCATGTTTGTCATACAACAAAGAGGAACTGGTGTGACACCTGTGGCACATCTTATCTCACAAGACTTCTTAAATATCCTATGATGACCAACACTGTAGTAAAGCCTTTCCAACAGGACATATGCAATGCATCTTTCTCAAGTAAGGGTAATTTCAAATGTCATGTAGTGACTCAGACAGTAGAGAAACGTATCCAGTGTAACCTGTGTGATGCAGCCTTCTCAAAAAAGGATGACCTCACACATCATGTGTTGACTCACACTGGAGAGAAGCCTTTCCAGTGTGACCTGTGTGATGCAGCTTTCTCGCTAAAGAGATCTCTGAACCATCATGTAGTGACCCACACTGGAGAGAAACCTTTTCAATGTAACCTGTGCAATGCAGCTTTCTCAGAAAAGCGTAACCTCAACCGTCATATGATGACCCATACTGGAGAGAAGCCTTTCCCTTGTGACCTGTGTGATGCATCTTTCTCACAAAAGAGTGATCTCAAACGTCACATGATGACTCACACTGGAGAGAAGCCATTCCAATGTGACCTGTGCAATGCAGCTTTCTCACTAAAGAGGTCTCTCAGAGATCATGTGATGGCTCACACTGGAGAGAAGCCATTCCAGTGTGACCTGTGCTATGCAGCTTTCTCAATAAAGAGTCGTTTCAAATATCACATGATGGTCCACACTGGAGAGAAGCCTTTCCAGTGTGACTTGTGTGATGCAGCTTTCTCACAAAAGAGTCATCTCAAAGATCACATGATGATTCACACTGGAGAGAAGCCATTTCAGTGTGACCTGTGTGATGCAGCTTTCCCACTAAAGAGGACTCTCAGAGATCATGTGATGACTCACACTGGAGAGAAGCCATTCCAGTGTGACCTATGTGATGCATCTTTCTCAATAAAGAAGTCTCTCAAAGATCATGTGAAAAGTCACACTGGAGATAAGCCATTCCAGTGTGACCTGTGCAATTCTGCTTTCCCTAGAAAGGGTGCTCTCACACAGCATATGATGACCCACACAGGAGAGAAGCCTTTCCAGTGTGATCTGTGCAATGCAGCTTTCTCACAAAAGATTCATCTCAAAAGTCACCTGATGATCCACACAGGAGAGAAGCCATTCCAGTGTGACCTGTGCAATTCTGCTTTCTCTAGAAAGATTTCTCTCACGTGGCATATGATGACCCACACAGGAGAGAAACCATTCCAGTGTAACCTGTGTAATGCAGCTTTCTCACGAAAGTTTTTTCTCAAACGTCACATGGTAACTCACACAGGAGAGAAACCATTCCAGTGTAACCTGTGTAATGCAGCTTTCTCACAAAAGTTTGTTCTCAAACGTCATATGGTAACTCACACGTGAGAGAATCCTTTCTAATATGACCTGTGTTATGTAGCCTTCTCCAGAGCAATTTTAAACCTCATGTGATATCCCACACAGAAATGAAGCCTTTCCAGTGTGACCTGTGTGATGCTGATTTATGAAGAAAGGGTTATCTCAAACTGCATATGATGACCCCCACTGGAGAGAGGCCTTTCAAGTGTGACATATTCAATTTTGATTTTGCAAGGTAGGGTGCTCTCAGATGGCATGTGATAACCTACACTAGAGAGGAGCCTTTGAAGTGTGACCTAGGTGATGCAGTTTCCTCACAAAAGAGTGGTCTTGTATGTTATGTGATGACCTGTATAAGATAGAACTCTTTGCAGGATATTCATCTCAAATGTCATGTGCTTACCCACTCTGGAGAGAAGCCTTTCCAGTGTGACTTATGCAATGTAGGTTTCTCACAAAAGGATGATTATCAAATATCACATGATGACCCACACTGGAGAAAGGCCGCTTCAGCAGTATGACCTGTGATGTGGAACATTCTCACAATAAGGTGATCTGAAATTACATGTGATGCCCCACATGGAGAGAAGCTTGTCTACTTTGACCTGTGGAATGTAGCTTTCTCATGGTGGAGTAATGTCAAATGGCATATGATGATCATCACAGGAATCCATTGTAGTGTGACTTCTGTGATGCAGCTTTTTCATGAGATGCTTTAAAGAATTACAGGATAACTTGTGCACACTTTTCTTCTGTGACATTGTGATGATGAACATTTCTCACTAAAGACCTGACGTGTGGAAATAGTCATTAGATTCAAAATTGGACCTTTGGCATTTGAGGCACAAATGAATGTGACATACTATTTGAAAAATTATTTTTGGCTTCCAAGTTCTTTCTATACAGGACTGTATGAACAAGTATTGTATGAAATTATTATGATTTAATGATCCTGTGATAAAGTCATATGTACACCATTGGAATAGTTGTAGTGAATGTTTAATAGGACTGGAAGTTCTAAAATCTGTTCATCAACTATTTATATCTGATATGTTATAGAAACAGTGGAATGCCACTTGATCTGTACAAAAGAAATAAATAGTTTAATGAATGATTGTACTGTAATTCATTAGTATTGTGAAACTTCAGTATTAAAAAAATTATATATACTGTCTTTTTATAATGCCTAAATGCATGCCTCACAGGCCAGATTCACCTTATTACTTGTTTTAATCCATATCCATGACAGTGTATTTGCCTAATTGTATATAGGAAAGCAGTGCTCATTGGGTCCTGTCTCTTACTTTCCAATTTATCATACCTAACCTCAAATTCATGTACAGTACCAAGTCTGAATCCTTGCTTTCCAATTACATTTAGATTTGAATTGTGTATTGATCCAGCTTTGGTTATATCACCCAAAGCCGCATCCACACTTGTTGCATTTCCACGTATCGTATCATCTATGTGTAGCAGTGTGGACAAGAAAGCGTTGCACCATTGCGTATCAAAATGTAATACAAAGATATGCAATGGGCTTGATCAACCATTTGTTGGTCTTTTGCTGTCACATCAAAGGAAATATACACAACACATCTACCCTCATGTGGACGGGAAGCATGGCATCATTCCATTTCACATTCAGTCTAGTTGTAGTGATGACCACGAGCAGTATAGTTGTAACTGATTGTGTGTGACTGCCCGTGATTGTGTCATTATATATATATATATATATATATATACATATATGTGTATATGTATATATATATATATATATATATATATATGTATATATATATGTATATATATATATATGTATATATATATATATATGTGTATATATATGTATATATATATGTGTGTATATATATATATACATATATATATATATATATGCATGCATACATACATATATATGTATGTATGTATTTTTAGTGTGAAGAACTATCTAGGTACTAAAAAACATGGATTGGAGTAAGGAGGATGTCATACGTCTGATAGAATCTTACCAGAAGAGGGTAGTGATTTGGAACCCAAAACATGTTCATCACTTCAATAAACTCCGTAAACAAGATGCCTGGGAAGAAATTGCCGAGGAAATGGGATTAACAGCAGATGTGTGCAAGAAGAAAATGGAATATCTTTTGACAGCCTTGAGGAGGGAGAAAATGAAAATGAAGAAGAGCATTGGTACTGGAAAAGGTAAATTAATAATACTGTATTCTTTATTTAACCATAATATATGAAGTCATCATACATATATACTAAATATTCTTCTTTTGCTTATAAAGTGATGTATACAGCTCTCCATATATGGTACTCATATACCCTGTATTCAAATCAATAACTAACAATGTGAAAAATATGAGTAACTAAGCTACATTAAGTGGGAAGTAGTGACATAAAATAAATGCCTATGTGAGTAATTGAATTAAATCAATGCCTCCAAATAATAGAAAAAGGAACATATATACATACATATGTATATATACGTATATATATATGTGTATATATATATGTATGTATATATATATACATATGTGTATATATTTATATATATATATATTGCAGTATTTCACAAATGACACGTGAATATAATTTGCAGAAAGAACCACTGGTAAATAAGAAACGTAGTCTGAAAGTTTTCGTCTATTTAAGACATCAGCAAGGGAATACAGTAAAGGAGATACAGACAGTATATATACAGAAGTAAAAATATTTTAGGGAACACAGAAAGATGTGTCACACAAGCCTGAGAAAAATTACCAACAACCCTCAGGTCACAGATGGACCAAATGTCCGGGCAGGAAAACATGTAACAATTTTCTTTGAAATAAAATTATCAAGCCTGTACATACCTAGGCTTAGATTGATATTTTGATCAAAAGTTTGTTTTATGTGGCTTGATTCAATTATATTCCTTTCAGTAAAGGAATTACAAGAGGTTATTTTAATAGCATTTTTCCAGTCAATTACATGATCTTAGTCCCTCACATGAACAAACATACCACAGTGTGAGAAGTGGTCAAATGTCCCTAAAATATTTTTACTTCTGTATATATACTGTCTGTATCTCCTTTACTGTATTCTCTTGATGATGTCTTAAATAGATGAAAACGTTTGGACTGCGTTTCTTATTTACCAGTGTTTTTTTCTGCAATATATATATATATACATACATATATATATATATATATATATATATATATATATATATACATACATATATAAGCATATCATCTATATACTAAAGAAAAACATTCTACTCCATTCCTTTTTTTTTTTCCAGCCCATGAGGTTTACACTAGCTCATGGTTTGCCTTCGAAAGTATGAAATTCCTATGGGACAAGAACCATCCCAAACCAACATTGAGTACAGTAAGTAGACAGTATTTAGTCCATTAAGTATTAATATTTCTTTATGCTTAACTACATAAAATTACATTACAAGGTATTTTGACAAAATAAGCTGTACTTAATTTTTATTTATTCATTCTATCATTATCAATATTATCATTATTATATTTCTTTTAGTGAGTCGAGTCTGCACTTAACACGAGTCAGTCACAGCAATCAACTTGCAGGTGATTGCCTGATCAGAGCATGTTTGAATATCATTGCTTATGTGCCGAAAACATAATGATATTCAAACACATTCTGATCAGCTAATCAGCTGCAAGTTTGTTGCTGCGACTGATTCGTGGTGAGTGCAGACTCACCACACTAAGAAGAAAACAAAAACTTTAGTATTTCAACCTGGGGGAGGTAACCTAGGACAAAAAGACGCAAGCATACTTTGTCATCAGTTTTTCTTTTCTATGTGTACTTATTTTGCCATGCTAATTTTCCTTCACTCAAGAAATAGTCAGCTATCTCCTCCTTTAAGCCACATCCACACTTGTTGCATTTCCCCGTATCATCATTGCATAGCAGTGTGGACGGGAAAGCGGTGCACCATTGTGTATCAAAATATGACACAAAGATACGCAACAGGCTTGATCCACTATCTGTCAGTCTTTTGCCATCACATCAAAGGAATTATACACAGTGCATCTACCCTCATGTGGACAGGAAGCGTGGCATTGTTCCCTTTCACGTTCAGTCTAGTTGTGGCGACAACCATGAGCAGTATAGTTGTAGCTGATCGTGTGTGACTGCCCATGATTGTGTCAATATACATATATATATATATATATAATATATATATACATATACACATATACATATATATATATATATATATATATGTATATATATATGTATATATATATACATATATATATGTATATATATATGTATACATGTATATATTATATATATATATATATATATATATATATATATATATATATGTATGTATATATGTATGTATGTAATTTTAGTATGAAGAACTATCTAGGTACTAAAAAACATGGATTGGAGTAAGGAGGATGTCATACGTCTGATAGAATCTTACCAGAAGAGGGAAGTGATTTGGGACCAAAAACATGCTCATCACTTCAATAAGCACCATAAAGAAGATGCATGGGAAGAAATTGCCAAGGAAATGGGATTAACGGCAGATGTGTGCAAGAAGAAGATGGAATATCTTTTGGCAGCCATGAGGAGGGAGAAAATGAAAATGAAGAAGAGCATTGGTACTGGAAAAGGTAAATGAATAATACTGTATTCTTTATTCAACCATAATATATGAAATCATCATACATATATACTAGATATTCTTCTGCATATAAAGTGATGTATACAGCTCTCCATATATGGTACTCGTATAGCCTGTATTCAGACCAATAGCTAACAATGTGAAAAATATGAGTAACTAGGCTACATATAGTGGGAAGTATTGACATACAATAAATGCCTATATGAGTAATTGAATTAAATCAATGCCTCTAAATAATAGAAAAATGAATATATATATATATATATATATATATATATATATATATATATGTATATGCATATATATATAAGCATATCGCCTATACACTAAAGAAAAACATTCCATTCCAACAAAACTTTTTTTTTCAGGAGCAGATGAGGTTTACACTAGCTCATGGTTTGCCTTCAAAAGTATGAAATTCCTATGGGACAGGAACCAACCCAAACCAACATTGAGTACAGTAAGTAGACAGTATTTAGTCCATTAAATATTAATATTTCTTCGTGCCAAACTACATAAAATTACACTACTGTACAAGGCATTTTGACAAAATAAGCTGTACTTAATTTTTATTTATTTATTCTATCATTATTATTATCATTATTATTGTTATTATTATTATTATTATATTATCATTATTATTATTATATTATATTTCTTGTAGTGAGTCAAGTCTGCACTTAACATGAGTCAGTCACAGCAATCAACTTGCAGGTGATTGCCTTATCAGAATGTTTGAATATCATTGCTTATGTGCCGAAAACGGAATGATATTCAAACACATTCTGATCAGCTAATCAGCGACTGATTCATGATGAATGCAGACTCGCCACACTAAGAAGAAAACAAAAACTTTAGTACTTTAACCTGGGGGAGGTAACCTACAACAAAAAGATGCAAGCTGGATACTTTGTCAGCAGTTTTTCTTTTCTATGCGTATTCATTTTGCCACGCTAATTTTCCTTCACTCAAGAAATAGTCAGCTATCTCCTCCCTTACATTTAGCAATGTAGCCTTTGTTTTGCATGCAACCCCTCTCAGGGGAAGAAGTGATCCCATCTCGTGCGTTGCTCCTCTCCAATTTCCATTTCTCACAACACCTGCCTCTTCGGAATCAAATGTTCCTGGTGGAGTGTTGAGTCAAGCCGAATCAGGTCTTCGGCGCAAGAAGTTGTGTAGTATGGCAGTTGTCATCACAACACATGAAGCCTTTTCTGGTTCCAGTAGCAACGGTTTCCTCAGCACACGGAAAACTGAAGATGCTATGCCGAATACATTTTCAACTACTCTGCGAGCTCTACAAATCCTGTAGTTAAAGATTCTTTGCTTTGATCATTTGACGTGGTAACCTGGATATGCTTTCATCAAGTTTTCACTCGTAGGAAAAGCTTCATCTCCCACAAAGAAGAATGGTACAACTTCCTCCCTCTCATTTAGAGGAGCAGGCTCAGGTAGATTTAAAGCTTTTTCCTCCATTAGTTTGTACAACTGTGTGTTTGCGATCACACCACCATCTGATATTCTTCCTTGGCATCCCACGTCTACAAACATGAAGTTGTAGTTAGCATCAACTAAAGCAAGAAGAACAATGCTGAAAAAACCTTTGTAGTTGATGTATTCACTGCCACTTGCAATGGGACACTGCAAAGTGACGTGCTTACCATCAATAGCCCCAACACACTGTGGAGGTCCTGGAGCTGCAGCGTCTACGTCGTGGGACCACCCCCCAACCCCAAGAGTTGGGGGCCAAACGGCAGCAACCACCCCTGGCCATCAGCTCTACGCAGGTGGCACCGATCCCCAAGAGGAGCTACGCCTACCTTGGGGAGTACCACAATCCTTTTTCCCAACATGCAATATTACGTTTTTTCTGCACCGAAGGTTGATTTTCCGGCAATCACCCCTCTTCTTCTACTTTTAGCTGGAGATGTAGAGAGCAATCCTGGGCCCACCACAAAATACACATGCCCAACATGCTCTAAACCCATTACTTCGAGCAGACAGACAAAGGGCTCAGTTCAGTGCAATATGTGCAAAAACTGGGCCCACCTCACTTGTACAACACTTGCTGACACAAACCAATACACAAACACTTGGACATGTTCTACCTGCCCTCCAGTAACCCCACTCCCACCTCCCCAACCACAGCCAGCACCCTTACCCACTCCCAATTTCCCTTTGCCCTTACCCCCGATTAGTACTCCCCTTCCTTTGTCCCCGATCTCTCCTTTCCCCCCCCCTCTGACCCAGATCCTACACCTTCCCCACTACCACCCCAACCTCAACCCCAAACGGCAACATACAACACATACAAAACACACAACATCAACATATTACAACACAACATTGACGGTATTAACACGAAAAAACATGAACTTGAACACTTTCTTAAACAACACAGCATACATATAGTGCTTATACAAGAAACAAAACCACGACACTCACACAAAACACCATCATTTCATAGTTACACCACCATCAGACAAGACCGGACTGATGGTGGTGGACTCATCACCATGATACACCACTCCATCTGTTTTGTGTACACATGTGCCACAACCAAAATTCTCCTCCCTACCACAGATAACACAACAGAAATCCAATCCATTCGAATCCGCACAGGCAACAAATCAACACTGACAATAGTTAACATGTACGAGGGGTGATCAAAAAGTAATGACAGTGATACCATATATTTTCACGGTACAGAGGTAAATCCAAATAGTGGCCTACATTCCTTCAAAGTACTCCCCTCCTGCCTCTATGCAACGTTCCATCCTCTTTCGCCACTTCATGAAGCACTCACGGTACTCAGAAGCCGATATACCTCGTAGCTCTGAATTGACTGCTCGCGCCAGATCTTGGATGCGATGAAACAGCTTCCCTGCGATCGCACCCTTGATCTTTGGAAACAACCAAAAATCACAGGGAGCAAGGTCAGGCGAGTAGGGTGGGTGGGGAGAAGTGTGATCCCCTGCTGGTCCAGGAACTGCACAGTGAGGCGAGCTTTGTGGGGGGCAGCATTGTCATGGTGCAGCAAAAGGCGCGATCGGCGACGGATTGGTGCAGTCTTGGCCTGATATTCCAGGACTCGAGGAAGGACGTGATCAGTGTAGTACTGGGCTGTGATAGTACACTGTTGAGGCATTACATCCACACACATTGGTCCTTGTGAATTGAAGAAGATGGTGAAAAGGCGCTTCCTGCTGCGAAATCCTTCCTTCAGAATCTGAGGTCAAGGTTCTTCATCACTCAACCACACCATGTTAGACTGCTTGTCTCTGGTGGTGAAGAAAGAAATCCAACACTCATCTCCGGTAGCTACATCTGAGAACCGTTTCGGACCATTTGGCTCGAATTCAGCCAGCCATAGACGACAAATCCGCACCTGTTCGCTCTTCTGCTCTTCCGTAAGCAAATGAGGTATCCATCGAGCACACTTCTTCCTCAGCCCTAAGTGTTCATGCACGATGTCATGTGCGCTCCCATAACTGACACCGAGCTCCAAGGATAAGAATCGAAGAGTAACAGTTGGATCTTCGTCAATGATGGCCCGCGCACGGACCGTCGTTGCTTCGGTCACGGATGTCCGAGGGCGGCCAGGACGATGATCATCTTCTAGCTGCAATTTTCCAGCTGCGAAAGCTCGAATCCAGCGGGAAACAGTTTCCAGTGATGGAGTAGACTCGGGAAAAACTTGCAACAATTCCTCTCTGATCTCCGTTGCTTTTTTTCCCGAGTTTCCACCTTGTGAAGGTGTAGAATCTGCAGCCTTCTTTCGAAAAATCCATGTTTCCGGTTAGAGAGGCAAACCAACAATGACGCAATCGCACAGCGCACAGTGGTCGGAAATCTCCATTTCGTGAGCAAAAGTCAATGTGACGTATTGCACCGATATTATTTTTTTTTAATCTATGCCATTGTGGATAGTAACCTAAGTGTGTGAAACTTGAATAAAATGTGTCATTAACAAATGAGAAAATAAACAAAATAATTAGGTTACAATTATAATAGCCACAGGTGTTTAGCATGTTAATGGTGAAAGCTGTAAACAATGTGATAGCTGCATTGGGTCCCAAATTTACCATTTTTACAGCCGTAGCTGAAATATGAAGAAGTATGTATTTATTGTATATTTTTATATGAGATGCATGAAATAATATGTTTGTACACATCGCTACATTTAATGTACTTAAAAATATGAAATTATGTATATTTACCTGTCATATGTAATTCAAATTAATTGCAGTCTTCTGCAGTTTGACTTAAAAATTGCATTTAAAAGGCTGTGAAGCCAGCTCCGAAGCTCTAAGTGCGTTTAAATTTCCCTCGCATCATGACCCAGCTGTCAGTGTTCCGTTTTCTTTAGCGGGTGTCATCAGCTGACTGAAGTGTAAATAAGCATCTGTGATTGAGCTTACTCTTTCGGTAAATATAAGTGTTGTACTTGATATTGTTGATTCAATTTGGTTCACATGATGTATGATAATATGCTGTATCTGTAGGCTATACGAATGTATTGTTATTGATAAGTATTTTGAGTTTATGTAAAGGCAAGTCAATCAGACTTGTATGGAATAATATTTTATAATTGTTTCCCCTAAAATGTACGAGAAAATGCTGCTTATAGTCACAGAAATCCTATATGCTAACGAGTACATTTTTATTTCAATTTTAAATAACTACTTGTATCTTTTTTACTGATTACAGGTATGAGCATGCATCATGCATTCAGTCAAGAGAGAAGACATAGTACTAGAGTACTTAAACAACATAGATACCACCACTCTGGAAAGTGCTATAAACAAAATAGTTGTTAATCACCAGCAGACACACGGACACAATAAAGTGATAAAAGAAAGCATGAAAAAATCGTTAATCGCTGACTTTAATAGAAGGTGGAAGAAAAGCTATCGAACAAGGCATACATTTCTAAATAACAATAAAAAGTGGCTGGCAACAGAAATTGTTCTGGTAAGCTTAGATGATGAAACCAACAATGAAAATGAGGCCGTTGATGATGCTGTTCATGATGTGAGAGATGTAGGTTCTTCGAGTGGTAATTTAGGAAGGCCTGTGAGTCCTTTTTCCGAGAGCAGTGAGAGTACGAAACGGAGAAAAACAAGACATATTAGAGACAATAATTCAAGTGAAGTATTGTGCTATGCTTCACAAATGAAATTAAGAAAAGAAGGAAAATGTGCAGCAGCCAACGTATGCGCACAGGTAACATCATCACCTGAAAAGGCAGTGGACATATTAGACAAATCTAATCAAACAAAAGAATCAGTGTTTTCTCCAGTTGAAGCTCTTAATGTTCTCGTGAGAACGGATATGAGTAAAGACAATTACTTGTTTTTGAGACAGGCACACAGAGATAAAGGATGTTTTATGTACCCTCCATATGAACAAGTACTTTGTGAAAAGAAAAGATGTTATCCGGACAGTATAAGTGTGACTGAATTTGAAGCAAAAGTTCCCCTACAAAGTGTAGTTGATCATACAGTGATGCGTCTCTTGAAAGTTCAAGGAAAGGCTATTAATATATATTTAGAAAAGGATAACATGCTGGGAACAAATGAGAAACTCCATTTAGATTTTGTAATAAAGTATGGAATAGATGGTAGTGGGGACCAGGCATTATTCTCCATGAAATTTGACCAGACAAAACACAGTGATGCCTGTGAAACAAGTATTGTGTCTTCCTTTATCTGTCCTGTAAGGCTATGTGTCAGAGGAAGTAACAAAGTTTTATGGCAAAATCCAGCACCTTCATCCCCTTACTATTGTCGACCAGTTAAGTTAAGTTTTAAGAAAGAGACAGCAGATCAGACTCGCCAGGATGTGTCAGAGTTAAAAGAAGCCATAGAAAATCTTGTGCCTACAGTATCTGACACGTGTGAAGTACATCACAAGTTACTACTAACTATGGTTGATGGAAAAGTTTGCCAGGCTCTGACCGAAACTCCATCTGCAGCATCTTGTTACATCTGCATCCCTAGAACAAACCCATCTGGAATGAATAACTTAAAGAAAATTGAGGAAAAGGATGTAAATGAAAATGCACTGTCATATGGGCTGTCTCCTTTACACCTCCTAATTAACACAATGGAATGTATTCTTCACATTGGGTATAGAATGAAACTGAAAACTTGGATGGTTAAAGGAAATGGAAATAAACAAATCTTCAACGCTGAAAAGACAAGAGTTTGTAAAGACCTGAAGAGAGATCTAGGGCTCAATGTAGACAGACCAGCTCAAGGATCAGGGACGACAAACAATGGTAACACAGCAAGAAGATTTTTGGATAATAGTGAAACAGTGTCAAAGGTAACCGGAGTTGATGTGCAACTTATACATCGCTTATCCATTTTACTTCGTACCCTTAACTCAGGATTTGATATAGACAGCTGTAAATATGATGAGTATGCTAAGGAGACAGCAAAACTGTACACACAGCTGTATAATTGGTACTACATGCCAGTGTCTTTACACAAAATGTTAATGCATGGAAAACAAATTATAGACACATTATGCATATCAGTTGGCCATGCTTCCGAAGAAGGACTTGAAGCCACTCATAAGTTACTGAGGAATGCCAGACAACATCATACATGCAAACACTCAAGAATCAGGTGTAACAGTGACCTAATACATTGGTTGTTTGTAATATCTGACCCAGTTTTGGCAGGACTCAGAAAAAAATCAACACACAAAAAAGAAAGCCTATCTGCAGAAGTTGTAGCTCTACTAATGTCACCTCAAGTGTAGCGTGTACGTGTGTGTCTGTGTGTGTGTGTCAGAGAGATAGATAGATAGAGAGAGAGAGAGAGAGTGTGTGTATTTACCTAGTTGTATTTACCTAGTTGTATTTTACGGGAAGGGGAGCTATGCTCGTGGGGTCCCGTCTTCATATCTCATTTTATCTAAACTATTTTTAAATTCATGTATTGTTTTTGCACACACCACTTTCTCATCTAACTTGTTCCAACTGTCTATTGCTCTGTGAGGAAAGCTGTTCTTTTTAAAATCTCTTCTATAGCTGTCTTTTTTTATTTTCTTTCCGTGTCCTCTTGTATTTCTGTCATCCCATTTTATCAGATTCTCTCTATCAGTAATTTCTATGCCTTTCATGATTCTGTAAATAGCTATCAAATCTCCTCTCTCTCTTCTTTGCTCTAGTGTCTGTAGTTTAAGTTTTTGTAGTCTCTCTTCATATGATAGTTTTGAGAGTGTTGGTGCCAGTTTTGTAATTGCTCTTTGTATTCTTTCAAGTTTTTTTATACATTTTTTTGTACTTGGTGACCATATCGTTGCTGCATATTCCAATCTTGGTCTTATCAGGGTGATTAGGATTTTCCTCACCATTTCTTCATCCAGGTATGTAAATGCCACTTTGATTGTTCTTATTAAATTATAAGTTTCTCCAAAAATCTTATTTATATGTTTCTCAGGTGACATATTATTCATAACAATGACTCCCAGGTCCTTCTCATTTTCTACTTTTTTTATTCCTTCTTTTCCCAAATTATATGATCCTGTTATTCTGTTTTTGCTTTTTCCAAATTCCATTATACTACACTTTTTTGTATTGAACTCCATCTCCCACTTCCTACTCCATTCTTGTACTTTATTTAGATCTCTCTGTAGTGATTCACAATCTTCTTCAGTTTTCACTCTTTTCAGTAATTTTGCATCATCTGCAAAGAAGCTCATATAGCTTTCAATTCCTTCATCCATATCATTAATATATATAGCAAACATTATTGGGGCCAGAACTGTTCCCTGCGGGACACCGCTTATTACTTCATTCCATTTTGAGTGCTGATCTCTTATCACTACTCTCATTTTTCTTTCTTGCAAAAAGTCTTCCATCCAATTTAGCAATTTACCTTGTATTCCTCCTTCATATTCTAATTTCTTAAGCAACTTCTTATGTGGTACTTTGTCAAAAGCTTTTTTTAGGTCTAGAAATGCACAATCAGCCCATCCATCTCTTTCTTGTATTATATCTATTAGCCTTGAATAGAAACATATTAAATTGGTGACGCATGATCGTCCTTGTCTGAATCCAAATTGCCTTGGATTTAGTACGTTGTTTTTTTCCAAGTATTTTACCCATCTACTTTTGATAATTCTTTCACATATTTTTGCTATTGTACTTGTTAGAGAGACTGGTCTATAGTTGGTAGGTTCTTCTTTATTTCCTCCTTTATATATAGGTACTATATTTGCTTTTTTCCAATCTTCTGGAACTTTTCCTTCTTTTAAGGAACTGCTTATTATGCTATGTATTTTGTCTGCCAGTTCATTCCTGCATTCTTTCAGAATCCAGTTTGCTATTTCATCTGGCCCATGCGATTTTCTGACATCAAAATTACCCAAGTGTGTCAATATTTCATTCTTTGTTACTTCTATTTCTTCCATAGGGGGGACTTTTTCCTTCCACTCAATCTCTTCAGGTTGTATATTTTCCCTTGTAAACACTGATTTAAAATGTTTGTTCATAATTTCTGCCATTTCCATTTCCTCAGTGTATTCAACTCCTCCTTGTCTTAATTTCTCTAAGTCTTGTTTGTTTTTCAGTTTATTGTTTACAAATCTGTAGAATAGTTTTGGTTGATCTTTACACTTTTCTATAACATCTTTTTCATATTTTCTTTTTTTCTCTCTGCACTTTTGTACATATTCATTTCTATAACCAGTATATATTTTCCATTTTTCAGGTCTTCTGTCTTTTTTCCATCTGTTCCAGGCTTTGTCTCTTTTGTCCTTTAACTCCCTACAACTTTTGTTGTACCAGCATTTTACATATTCTTTTTCTTGTTTTTGTCTTGGGACATACTTTTCCACTCCTTTTTTGTAAATTTTTGTCAAAATATTCCATTTCTCTTCCACTGTTGTTTCTTCTTTGTATATTTCTTCCCAGTTTTCTTGTTGGAAGAATTCTCTTATTTTATCAAAGTTTGTTTTTTCATACATCATTCTTCCTTTTCTATATTGTTCATTTCTTTTCATATATTTTTCTTCATTAAGTTCCAGTTCAATCAATATGTGGTCACTTTTACCTATTGGTGTTTTATATTCAATCTTGTCCACTATTCTAGGTTCAGATGTAATTATTAAGTCTAGCCTCGATGGTTCTTCTTCATTTCTATACCTAGTGTTCTCTTGTATCCATTGTGTCATTGAATGGTCAGTAATCATCTCAAGTAGAGCATTTCCCCATGAGTCATCACCACTCTTTACTGTCATTTCTTCCCAGCAGATTTCTTTGCAATTAAAGTCGCCCATCATAACTATTCTTCCTCCGTCTTCCATTATTTTAGTTAATGCTATCTTTGTGTCCTCTAACATACTTTTATGTTCACTCTCCTCCCATGAGGCTGTTTTTGGAGGCACATAATTGATCACAAATTTTCTGCTCTTCTTATCTCGGTCTTCCACTTCTATCATAATCATCTCTACTGTATTCTTTCCATATATGACACCTTTCACGTTTATATCCTTCTTAGTCAGGAACATAACTCCACCCCCTTGTTTTTTCTCTCTGTTTCTAATCCAATAATTGTATGTATCATGTCCTACACTGTTGGGTGGTAGTGGGCCTTTTAATTTTGTTTCTACAATTCCCATTATGTCCGGTTCTTTTTCTTTCAAATAATCATTCAGTTCATTCAATCCTGTTATCAATCCATCTATATTTGTGTAAGACACTCTTAGTTTTCTGCCACTTCCATTGTATTCTCTGTTTCCCTTATGTTTTTCTTTAGTATGTCGAACTGCTTTATTTTCATGTTCACTACTCTCCAATAGAATCTCTCTTTCTCTGACTCCGTTCTTTCCTCGTTTTTTGCCTTAGCTTCAATTCTTTTCTGCTTTTCTGCCTCTCTTTCCTCCTTATTCATTTCTCTTTTTATCCATACCTTTTTATATTGATCATTTGTTGCTAGTTTCCCTGTCTTGGATAGAATTTTCTCTGCTGTTGTTTGTGACCTGAATTTAATCTTAATTGGTCTGGTCTTATCTGTACTATATTTTCCGAGTCTGAATTTTTCCTCAATTTCCTTTATAATTTCTGGTTCATCTTCCTGGACTAATTTTAATAAACTGCTTACTCTTTCATTTTCCTCCTTGATTCTTGCAGTTCTATCTGGGTTATGTTTCTCTTCCATTCCTAATATAATTATACATTTCTTTTTGTCAGCTAATTCTCTTACTATATTCTCCTTCTGTCTCATCACTTTAATAACTGAGTCTTCATTATGTTCTTTCAATTGCTGTTTGACTATGTCAGTGAATGAAACCTTATTCCCTTCTTGAGTTATTCTCCAATTTTTAGCTTCTGTAGCTAGTTTCTCTCTGTTTTCATTACTATTCTTCTTCAATTTCTCATTCTCCTCCTTTACATTTCCTAACTGTCTTTTTAGGTCCTCTATTTCTTCAGTTAAGTTTCTGTTAGCCTTCTCTAGTTGTTCCAACCTTTCAATTCTTTGAAAAATGGAGTCTACGTTACCTAACTTACGCTCCAAGTCCTCGATCACCTTATCAACTCTCTCCTCTAGTCTTATCAGTCGGGGGGGGGGGGGGGGTTGTGTCCCCCCCACCCTCTTTAAATCCCTGGAACATATTCTCGTCACTTTCTTCTGTATTGCTCCTCTCTATACTTCTAATCTTTACATTTTTATTAGACATTTGATCCTCGCTAAGTCTTTTGTTTACCTTCCGCTTGTCTGGCTGGTCAAAGTCTACTCCCTCCTCATTTCCTTCCATTTCCCTCAGTAATCCCTCCCCTTTTCCTCTTTCCCTACGTTCCCACTACTCCACGAGCAATTTCCCCCCCACCCTGCAAAAACACTAGGCACTTCTCTTTGCGTTGGGATCCACAGACTTCACTTTTCTTCAGAACGTCTTCTAAGCCGTCCATTCGTTGAAGTGTGTGTGTGTGTGTGTGTGAGAGAGAGAGAGAGAGAGAGAGAGAGAGAGAGAGAGAGAGAGAGAGTGTGTGTGTGTGTGTGAGAGAGAGAGAGAGAGAGTGTTAGTTTTGTCAATATTATATTACATAAGAATTATATAAAATTATGTAAACAGATAATTATTTTCTTATTATTTAAAGTTAATGAAAGAGGTCACCTAATGTGCACCATGTGTGTTTGTCTGTGTAAACTTAAGTAAATTTCCCTTGCAATAAGTACTGTTAAAACAATAGGTATCTTTTTTCTTATCTAGTTTTATTCAACCTTTTTACTTACTGGTTTTCTCTGCAGTTCTCCTATAGCGGAACGTATACTTATGCTTTTAAGAGGTTAATTCAATTAGGATTGCAAAATATAGACAAACAAATCTTCTCGGCTATGAGCGAGACCCGCCAGTCACCCTTTGGTGGGGAGATGATGCGTTCGCCTGTAACCTGAGCACTGCTATATACCCTTGTGGGTTAGCTTGTATGATTTATTTCATTTCTATTTTCGGCTATGAGGGAACTCTTATTTGTTGAAAGTGTAAGTGTAACAACCATAGACTTTTGCTCACTGAATTTGTGTATCCTACCACTGTGCAGCGCCACGATAAAATGTAAGCTAGACAAACAGCGACAAGCTCAAACATGTAACAACAGGCAACACTTGCTGCCCCTTGCTCCCCGCCCCCCCAACACTTATAGTCTCTCAGCTACGAGTCCGACTGTCATTACTTTCTGATCACACCTGGTACATTCCCCCCCAATCATCCCCCACAGTTCCAGACACCTTCAGGCCTCATTTTAGCCAACTAGCCTCAATCCCCAACCTGATCATGGGTGGAGACTTCAACGCCAAGTCGTCTGCCTGGTATGTCGACAACCCTGACACAGACAGAGGGCTTGATATACAGACTCAGTTTGACTCATTGACTATCATGAACAACACACATAATCATACACATATCCCACACCAAGCCCTCTACACTCCCTCCTCTCCTGATATCACCTTTTGCTCCCCCTGCCTAACCCCAACAACATCATGGAGAGTGGTCGGAACCCTTGGCTCTGACCACCTTCCAATCATCATCACCACCAAAACAAGATGCACCCCAGTTGGCCACAGACACACTTACACCAATTACAAGAGAGCTAACTGGGAAGCTTTTACTGAAGAGACAGAACAACATTTTGAAACACTTAACAGTACACCAATCACAAACATAAACAATGCTGTGCACACTTTTAATACAATCATACAAAATACAGACAAGAGATACATCCCTAGAGGCAACAGAAAATCAAAACATAGCAGACCAAATACAAACACTAAACACTGTGATTGCCAATAAAATACATGAACAAAAAACACAAAATTGGCAAAACTTTATCAATACACTTGATCACAAAACAAACACCAGCAAATTGTACAAAACACTCAACAGCATTACACTATCCAACAGTAACACTACACGCTCTCACGCAGCAATAATCACAACAACAGATAATCTACCCTCAAACAGACAACAAGCAAACGCACTCATACGTCATTTTGCACAGACAAGCCATCTCACTTCTCACCCTGACGACCGATGCACCATTTGACGTAAGAAAGACTTTCCCACAGACTCAGACTATACACCCTTCATAGACAGTCAGACAAAACTCATAATACATAGTCTCAAGCACTCATCTGCCTGTGGCCCTGATAACATAAGCAACATCCACCTAAAACACATTGGACCACAAGGTATACACGCACTCACAAACATTGCAAACTACAGCTATTCACACAACACTATACCCGACATCTGGAAGCATGGTAAAATAATCACCATTCCAAAACCGAACAAAGACCCAACAATCCCAACATCGCACCGCCCAATCACACTTCTCTGCACCCCCTCTAAAGTCATTGAACGCCTAATACTTAAACTTGTCACACCACATATTCCCCTTGCTGACTCACAACACGGTTTTAGGCCACTACACTCCACAAACACTCTTCTGACAAACCTCACACAAAGAATTTTAGATGGCATCAATTCAGATAGGCCCCACCAAAGAACACTTCTTATAACATTAGACATTAGTAAAGCTTTTGATGCTATCCCCCGCCACAACCTAACAAATAAAATATACAGTATAACACAATAATGCACAATAACACCAAAAGATGGCTGGCCAATTATCTGGCAGGTAGGAATGCTTATGTGTCATATAATGGCCAATCATCGCACATCAGAAACATTAAGAACGGAGTACCACAGGGCTCAGTTCTATCCCCCACACTATTTAATCTATACATGCATGACTTACCCACGCCAGACACCTCAGAAATACAAATCTCTTCCTACGCAGACGACATAACAATCACATGCACACATCGTAACACAGACAAAGCTCCAGAAATAATCCAGCCATGCCTTGACACACTCAACACATGGTTCATCACAAACAGACTCAAAATAGCTCCAACCAAATCTCACCAACTGGACAAAAGAACACAAATACATACCTCATCTCTACATCAACAACACTCTAATACCACACACAAACACACCGAAAATTCTTGGTGTAACATACGATACATCCATGTCTTTCAAACAACACATCACAAACATAAAAAACAAATGCACACCCAGACTTAACGCACTTAAGTCAATCACTGGAACAACATTTGGACAAAACAAAGAAACTAATATAACAATATACAAACAATGCATACGCTCAGTGTTGAATTATGTGAGTCCTGCATGGGCTCCTAATCTCAGTGAGACACACCACAACACCCTTCAAATCATACAAAACAAAGCCCTAAAAACAATTACAGGCTGCACAAATACAACACCTACAGACCATTTACACCATGAAACAAAAGTCCTCAAAGTCAAGGACCACCTCGACATGAGAGGCACACTTGCCGCAGCCACCACAAACACATCACACCTGCTACACTACATAGCAGAACACCCACACACACCAAGAAACATTAAAACAACACCCAAAGACCTTTATCACGCACAGATACTCTCTTCTCTTCCTCCACAACCACCAAATACCAGCCTCCGGAAACATATTCATAATCATATCACTCACCGCTCCATTAACACACTGAAAGACAACACACTGCTGCATGCCAGACCCCCTGATATCCACCCTTCTGAATCCTCTCTCCCACGAAAGGACAGAGTCCACTTGGCCAGACTGCGGTGCGGTCACCACCCAGCACTTCTAAGCTACCAGAAGAGGCTGGATGACCGCGTTGTGAACAGCTGCCCAGGATGTAACACTTCACCCCATACCATACAACACATAATGGAAGACTGCATTATACACAATCATGCACGCAAACAACACAACATACGCTCTATAAAGGATTTGTGGGAAAACCCAGTTTCGGCTATGGCATTCCTTGGGGAGACGGGACTGCTCGGACAGACAGTCTAGGGAACGACAACAACAACAACAACAACACACTGTGGAAAGTTCCATATATTTTCAAAGTCTTTAGCCACTTCCTACCACTCTGCTTGTGTTTTAGGGATCTGGAAAAGGAAACAGATAGTACAGTTTTACATTTTATGTATGTATATATATATATATATATATATATATATATATATATATATATATATATATATATATATATATATATAATTATATGCCTAGGTATATATTTATTTATTAGTTTATTCTCTCTCTCTCAGATCCAGACCGCAACAAGTGAAGCAGAAGAGGAACCAACACAAGTGCCGGTAGAAGGTGAGGAACGGAACACAGGTTTGGTGTCATCACAGGAAAGAAACCCTGAAACAAGCCACCACAAGTCACCCACACCCAAAAGTAAGAAGCCAAAGACATCAGATGACCAACGTCTCGATAAGGCTTTTGAGTTACTCATGGCCACAGCCAACCAAGTTAATGATGAAAACCATCATTTTGGTAACTTAGTTGCTTCTAAATTGCGTAGGTATGATGAGAGGGTATGCAGTTTGATTCAAAATGACATTCTGAACATATTTGTTAGAGCTGACAGAGGCTGTTACAACAATGACCATGCTTTCCCTGGCAACGTAGTTGGAGGTCCACATACAACCCATCCAGTAGGCTTCCCGTCCAACTTCAGCCAGTATCACACTTATTCAGTCTCGTCTCAGAGTCATGATTCTAGAACATCTACTCCACCTGCATTGCAACCATCACCTTCCCCCAGTACTTGTTCGGTAGCAGATGATTTTAACATAGAGGAACTAATATAATTTATTTTTTCACATGTGGCCCTTACACTTTGAATGAGGATATAGATATCTTCTGTTATTGAATAACAACTTTAATTTGTTTTTACTTCATTGTGCCCCATCTTCAAAATACATGACATTGATGTATCAAGTTCCTTCTTGAGAGAGGTACTGTTAAATAAAATATATAGTAAAACATTCCTGTTTCTTTCATTTATTCCTTCACAGACCAAACACAGAATATATCTTATGATTAATTATATGATTTATAAAATCAGTAATTCCCATTTACCCACTATTGTGATCTGTTTTTGGTAAGTATACAAACATGACAGACTTGTTGAAGAAATAGTGTACATAATTGTGATCTGTTCAGCACATCTTTTCCTGTACTAATACAAGTTTGTATGTGTATGAGAGAAACATACATCGATTCTAGTATGAGTGGCACATTCACGTCAATGGTTATCATACATCAGTTGTTCATATGACATTTTATAGATGACTTACCTTAATGTAGTCATACAGTGTTTCCACAATGGCATCACACACTTCGGGAATGATCTTGCTAATTGCCTGCTTGGAGATTTTGAAGAGATACTGCAGGCTGGTGTATGAGTCGCCGGTGGCCAGAAAGCGTAATGTTACTGCTAGCCTTTCCTGAATGGATTGCTTTCCAAAATGTTGTGTCTTTTTTTGCAATTTTCAAGCCAACTGCAGCCAACAGAAACTCAAAATCAGTGGGGTGCATCCTTGTAAAGTTTTTATAGAGTCCACTCACATGTTGGAATTTTAAGTCAGCCAACATAGTTGTTCCATTGCACATCTCCCTTCTTTCATAGAGTTTAGAAATCCACCAACGCCGTGACTTTCTTTTCCTTTTACTGACAAGATATTCATGAATAAAAATGTATGTGGCCGCAGCCAACTGCACATTAGCACTCATGGTAAGTGGTCAGGAAGAAACTAGATCATACTATTGCACCACGAAACGATTATACAGCAGGCAGATACGCAACAAGTTGGTACAATATCCTGTTGCACCGTATCATATCACTAGGTGGTATGTGTGGGATGTCCACTTGGTTAAGGAGAGTCTGTATGCAGTGATTCCTTGGTTTATTGATATAAACTAAATGATGGGGCGTGTAGAGAACAGGGACCTCCCTCTACCACGGACGTGTGCCCACTGAAGCACGCGCAGGTGCAGAGCAGAACAGACTTGCCATGGAGTAATGCAAGCGGGAACACTGCGCGCACATTTCTTACAGTAATGGAAATATACTATCCTACAGTATGCAACAATGATATGATACGTGGAAATGCAACAAGTGTGGACGCGGCTTAAGATATTGCAAGAGTTTATACATCTATATAGAAACCTGGAGAGTAGTATAGCCTGTGTTAGAATTAGAAATGGAGAGAGCAAGTGGTTTGAGATAAAGGTGGGACTTTGTGAGGGATATTTCATGTTGCCATGGCTATTCAGTGTCTACATGGATGGGGTGGTGCAGTAAGTAAATGCAAGGATAATGGGCAGGGGATCGGAGATGATGAAAGAAAATGGGTGATAAGCCAGTTGTTGTTCGTTGATGACTGCTTGTAGCAGGATCAAAGGAGGGATTAAGGAATATAGAGACAGAGTTTGGGAAGGTATGCAAAAGGAGGAAGTTGAAGATAAATATAGGTAAAAGTAAGGTGATGTGTACAAGGGGAAAGGATTGCAGCAAATTTGAAGTGAGTGTTAAGGGAGAGAGGCTGGAGGAAGTGGATGCCTTTAGATACTTGGGGTGGAGCATGTGGCAGGAAAGGGAGGAGTGGAGGTGGAGGTAGAATGTAGATTGAGAGAAGTGTGTAATGAGAAATAGACATTTGGGAATGGATGCTAAGAGGAGATTGTATGAAGAGGTGACTATGCTGACAGCACTGTATGGGGCAGAAACATGGAACATAAGAGAGGAAGAGTTTAAATGTGTTTGAGATTAAATGTCTGAGAAGTATAGTGGGGGTTACTAGGCAAGATAGGGTGACAAATGAGGTGAGGAGCAGAGTAAGGGTGGAAAAGGAGTTGGAAGATAGGGTTGATGAAAGCATTTTAGGATGGTTTGGACATGGAAAGAATGAAGAAAAATTAGTAAAAGGGGTGTAGAAGGCAGAGGTGGATAGGGTGAACATGAGGGGTTTACTGCTCTGTCTTATTTGGTTATTTCCTGGTCAACTTTGTGTCATGAGCAAATAAGTATATATCTGATTGCACACACTCAGGCAAGTTATTAATGTAGATAACAAAAATCACTGGTCCAAGAATTCTTCTCTGGGGAACTTTTCTATAAAATGAAAAGGTTCCATTAATTTGCTTCCTCCCAACAGAAATACAGAAACCCATCTAAGAATAGTTCCTCTAACTTCATACCAATTTAGCTTTTTCAGTAGATAGCTATGTCAAACTTTTTCTGTTTTTCTTCTCTACCTCTGCTTATGTGTCTTTGTCCAGTTTGATGTTCTTAGGTTTCTTATCTCATGTCTTGCTTGGAACATACTCTCCACTTCCTCTAGTTTGCTTTTCACAGCCAACAATTTTTCATTCAAACCATTCATTTCCAGTGGAATAGTTTAAGTCATACATACACCATTAGAGTAGTTTTAGTGAATGTTTTATAGGACCAGAACATCTAAAAGCAGTTCATGAACTCAAATTATATTTGATATGTTATAGAAACAGTGGAATGCCACTGTATATGTACAAAAGAAACAAATAAAATAGATTAATGAATGATTGCAGTGTCATTCACTAATATAGTGAAAGTTCAGAATAAAGGAATATATGCCTTTTTTGCTACAGTGCCAAAATGCATGCATTACAGGCCAGACTCGCCTTATCATGTGTTGTTTTAATCCATACCCATGACATGAAACACAGTAGTGTAATTACAAACTGGACAAGGAAATAGTGTGTGCAAAAACCATTCTTGAGTTTAAAAGCAAACTAGACACTGCGAGATACAAATGCGGGACACCACGAGCGTAGCTCTCCTTCCCGCAAAATACAACTAGGTAAATACCTAATTGTAGTATGTAGGAAAGGAGCAGTGCTTGTTGGGTCCTATCTGTCACTCTCCAATTTATCATACCTAGCCTCAAATTCATGTTCATTGACAAGTTATTCTATATCTTTGATCTCCAATTATCATGTTTAGATTTGAATTGTGTCGTGTTCCAGCTTGGACCAAGATATTGCAAGTATTTATGCATCTGTGTAAACTGTATTTATTCACATCCTTTAAATATGGTCATACATACATATACCAAAGGTTTTTTTCCCCTTACAAGGGAGGTAGCCAAAAAGGAAAAGGCATAAAATCATTCCCACACATTCCATCCCTGAATACACTCCACACCCCTCCACCCTCCCTCTTATCTTAGTCATAGTCTTCCTTTATTTGGTCTCATGATATCCCAAGCCCCTCCTATCCTTAATCAAGCGATATCTTCTGTCAATGTAATCCATTCTATTTAGTGACCTGAATACTGTAATCATATATCTTTCTCTTCAATCTTTCAAAGTTGGTAGGCCCAGTGCTTTTAGTCTTTCTGCATATGTTTTATCTGCCAGGCATGTGTGTGTGAGTGTAATATGACACTATTCAACAGACACATGGTTCATGGCACCACCTGTCTGGCTGGCCTATTGCTTACACATCTTAAAGTAAATTTGATAGATAAAAATAAAAAGATATAAATAACACATTGAATAGCTGCAGGGAAGTCAAACAAATATCCCACACATTACTATTTACAGAAAATATAATGAAAACTGAAAGTGCATCTCATCAACAAAGTGGTATCCACATGCTGAAGATGAAGTTTAAAAATATTAGTAACACAAAGGCCGGCAACTAAACTTGTACCAGAGCTGGGTCAATTGCTTTATAAAGGATAACAAAGCAAGAGCATGCTGATATGAGACTTCTTGGTCCAAAACTAGGTTGAATAAAAAAATAAAATGATAGTAAAAAAATAAATCGATGAATAACAATTTGTTATAAATGAATAATAGATTAATGGCAGGCATTACAGCATATTGTGTAGATGTTTATATAAAAGAATCTTAAAACTTCGAAGTATACTACAGGTATTTTTCATTTTGTGCGTGTTCTTTATATGCGAATTCGCTAAGATGCGACAATAAATATATAATTAATTAAAATTGTGCGATCTGTTCGCAAAGATACGATTGGCTCAACCTCATTTCACAGTCTAGTGCTGGGCAAATATCGCTAATTTCAATATCGAAATTATTGGTGAACAATAATACAATTACCGAAATTATCGAGAGTTTACCGGTAAAAGACTCGTGAGGTAGTGACGTCACAAATTTGAGTCGAGTTCGAAAAATCAATGTTTTTGTCCTTTAATAAGCTATATCTCTGGTTCTATTTTACATATTGTTTTTACTGTTATGTCATTGTAAAGGGAAAAGGTCATACTTTAATTGGTGCTATTATAGTATGCTATCTACCGCGCGAGTGAATGGAGGGTGTCTGAGGGTGGGTGTGGTGTAAACATTTTCGTTCGCGTCTGTTTGCATGCATGGGTTCATGTTTGGAGGTGGTAGTGGTAGGTAGCTACCGGTAAAGTTACAGGTTTTATCCAACAACCTTAACGATAGCTTACCGGCAAACATTCTGCTACCGTTAAAGCTTCGTTAACCGATAACTCGATAAGCTATACCATAACATTCAGAGAGCGGTAAGCACGTCTCGGCTTGGTGGTACTGACAGGCCCAGTGCCCCGCTAATTTTACCGGTTAAACTTTTACCATAAAGCAAATATGTACCGCTAAGGTCTCGGTAATTTTTTAACCATTAAAACCGTTTTTTTCGGCACTTTTTTAATTTCTCAATAGAATTAATGTTATTTCTGTGATCAGCATACGAAACTGTATTGTGAAAGTTTCATAAAAAAAATTCAGCGTGTCGCCAAACGAAGACCCATATAATACATGGGTCTTCGTTTGGCGACACGCGGATTTTTTTTTTTTTTTATGAAACTATCACAATTAATACAGTTTCGTATGCTGATCACAGAAATAACATTAATTCTATTGAGAAATTAAAAAGAGTGCCGAAAAAACGGTTTAATGATAAAAACTTACCGAGACCTTAGCGGTACATACTTTGTGCCGTTACGAGCAGTAACGGAGCCTTTTTTTTTATATATAATTCCGTGTACCTCCATGTTTACATATTTTTTGTCGTAAGGCTCGTTTCCCCTCGGAAGGGGTTTCAATTTTGTTTTTTGTAATGCTTTAATTTTAAGTGTATTTCGAACAGAGACCTCATCTGTTCGAAATCCCACATTTGTAAGTTGTCTGCAAGCTGTCGCAAGATAACATCGCATTATTTGTACAATGTTCACTTTAAGAAATAGAATTAAGAAGGTGTGTAAGACCGGTTGCCGTTTGTGATGTCACGTCACGCATCTAGGTGCCAGTCTGGTTCGAAACTCGAAAGGTGTACACACCCCTCTTGTGACCAACTCAATAAGTCGTAAAACCCTTTATATTTTAGGTTTAGAGTGTACTAGTGGATCCTTGGAAATACTTTTATATCATGTGTAGCTTTTAGCCTTTAGTAACTACAGTCCGATTTCCAGTTTTCATCATTTCACCGTAACTATCGAAATTCCTTTGGGTCCAACTTGTGTAATGGATCGGATTTGCAATAAAGTGGCATCGAACATTCCCGTGAATAAATAACCTTCCGTCCCAAGTCTGTCTACGTCACGTATGCTAAGATGCTGATTGTCTATTTGATCTGCGCAGTCCCCAGTTCGCTGCGTCTCATACTTCCTTGATGATAAAAGTTTAACCGGTAAAATTAGCGGGGCACTGGGCCTGTCACCACCGTCACTCAGTACCACCAAGCCGAGACGTACTTACCGCTCTCTGAGTGTTATGGTATAGCTTATCGAGTTATCGGTTAACGAAGCTTTACCAGTAGCAGAATTTTTGTCGGTAAGCTATCATTAAGTTTGTTGCCGATAAAACCGGTAATTTCACCGGTAGCTGCCCACCACTATTTCACACAGTGCGTCAGATGCCTAGTTCCGCTGCCTGCCGATAGGCGGCTGTTCCCGCTCCCAGTTCAATGTTTACAATCCTCTCGTGTGTTTATAGTCACAGTCAGTCCAGCAAGGGACTGAGGAGTGAGGGAGCATCAAGTTATGTGTTAATGGGTGTTTTATTTATATTTAATTTACACCTTAGTGTTACAGGTTTAGAATGATACATTTTAGAACATGTTCACTTAATTATTCAAATATATGTATTTTTTGCTCAAAAAAAATAAGTTTTTGGTCAAAACCTCCATCCCTAGTATCCATTTTTTTTTTTTTTTTTTTTTTTTTTTTTTTAGGCCTGTGCCAGTAGGAACCCATATCTCGCTCAAAACGAGTAATACCTGTGCATTGGATTGCCTCTGTAGGAAGTTGATTCCATTAATTTACACGGCGAATTTGTTCTACCCAATTTCAAATTAGATATACTTCCTGACAGTTTGAAACCATAATTTCTTGTCTGGTCCGCATACAGTGTGAACATTAAATGTTCACACTGTTCAAACTGATGAAATGTTACATTTCATCAGTTCCCAGAATCTTAGACATATATCACATCACCCGAGTATATTTCTTATAGCGAAAATAGATTCATATGTTGAAGTGAGTTTTCGTATGATTTATTTCTATTATTTGGAATATGTTTTGTGGCTCGTACTTTTTTCCAATTTGTCATTGTCTTAATGAGATTCGGTGACCACAAGGAAACTGTATATTCCGGACAGAGGCGTATCTTTTAGGGGTGCTAGGTGTGCACTCTGGCCAGAGAGACATACATGATAGTTATGAATAAATTCAGCAGTAAGTGGGCAACGACATTTTTCTTGTTTTTAGCCCTGTTGTAATATTTTGCGCCATAGGTGTTCTGTAGAAGCGCTACACACCCAATAATTAATTGTATAATAATGTGGCATAGCGCGTACGGTGGAGTGTGAGGTCTGTTGAAAATATCAAGGTCTAAGTAAACAGGTCTAATCGCTGGAGTAGTTCTGCGCAGCTTCTGACGTCATTTAGATGCGTCCATTTTCTCTTTGTGATACATTGAAGAAAACTGTGAAACGCCAAGGAAGACAGGAACTATAATATTTTATATATTATATATATATATTATATATCATATATATTATATATTCATATATATAGACAGGAACTATAATATTTTATATATATTATATATATATATATTATATAATATTTGTCAGAATATAAATAATTGAGTGGAGCGGTGCGAGCGAAGGCGACGTCATTTTCGAACGACGGACCAACTTCAACTGACAGCTATAGGACCCGCTAACCCCACTTTGAACAGCCAAGTGACGTTCACGGGCTCGCTGCGCCAACTCCCTCGAAATTCGGTCGGAAGTGGTTAGACCTTATATTCTTAGATCTTGGAAAATATAGGCCATAGGTGTGCGGATCGACGAACGCGCACTGCTCGAGTTTGTTTTTGCTGTTGAAATTTTGTTTGCTAGAAGGTGTAGTGATTCCTTTCTTAGTTATGGCACATATTTATTGTATACGTAACTCTCCTTTATTGTATATGTAATGCTCATTTATTGTACATGTAGTACGTAATCTCAATGTACAAAATATTTACAATAAATATACTATATACTAAAAGTATAACAAGGGCCCCGACAAAGGTAAGTGCCGCCCCGGGGGGAGTCGAAAAGTGCCCCCCCCCCTACACACACCACCTTCCACATCAGATGGTCACTAGCACGATTCACATATAACATTCATCCACAAAACAACGTTTATACAGACGTCATTCATACACACAACTCATGATAAATAAATCATGGATTAAGAATACATTAGGGGGAATTTGCTTTACCTTCTTTTCAACCAAAAGTGTCGCCCCCCAAAAACGTGCCGCCCCGGGCCATTGCCCCCCTGCCCCTCCCCTTGTCGGGGCCCTGCCAGAAGGTATGAATTATCTTTGTCATTCGTTATGTGGGCTGTATTAAGATTTACAGTAATTATAATATTGTGTTTATCATGGAACCAAATGTTATTATGTCATCATACAAGCTGTAGCTGACGGTCTTATAGACTACAGAAAAGTAGAGACAAGCTCAGCATCCCGTTTTGCCATTATACTTTATGCCCAAATCACAGTTGTCAACATGATGGTCAAGTGCATGAAATGTTGGTTTTTCTGGTGTAAATGATGGCCGATTTGCTGATGGGCTGTTCAGGCATTTTGTGAAGATAGAAAGAAAATTACTGCATTTTTTCTATACGAGTATCCTCTTGCTATTTTTACACACTGCTATGCTCATTTATTAAATTTAGTTCTTCAACAAGGTCTTCCTAACATTAAGGGGTGTATAATTTGTTCAAACACTGGGTGGTCTGGCAGATTTATCTAAGTCTTAGAGAGTGCATGCTCCACAGCAGAGTATCAAACATGCGGCTCGCCACCATGGTTGCCGCGTTTTCTACATTGCCGTGTAGAATGGGAGAGTGTTGCCATACCGGGGCATACATTTTCCTCGGGCGTGTGCCGACTTTCATAGCAAAATATACTTGTCAAACTTTGACAAAATGTTGGTTCTAGTTTTATATATATATATATATATATATATATATATATATATATATATATATATATATATATATTCTTGAATGTATATAAGGCCCTCATGCCCGAACATATCCAGTAAAATATAAAAATTATTTTTTATATTATTATCGCAAAAAGAAAACTGAAACGCGTAGAATTTTTTCAACGCCGTAAAAATGTGTCTTTTCGGGTACAATATTTTATAAATCACATAATTACCAATAAAAGTCATATATTTTGATGTACCATTTATTATTTGATAACTAGTTATATGGTTTTTAAACAGCTTGAATTTTTAAATGTTTTGAACAGCCCGCTGATATGTGGAGAAATTTTCCTCGCGCAGTTGCCACATGCCGCTATTTCTCTACGTTTTGGTACAAAATTCTACGAAAAGGCAGCTCTGCTCGCCACAATCCCACTGTATATGCGACCCGCAACACATTTGCAGCTCCAGTCTTACATTTTTTTTAAGGCTATCGGCCCATAAGGGAGTCATTAAGCCTGATGTGAAGTTGTTCAGTCTCTACGTTTCTTCGTTGTCTTCGTGATACAGTACTTACAGTCGGCTTGCCTTATGTTTATATAAATAATCAAAGGTAGGCACGATTCGAAAAAAAATCAAGTCCGATTAGCGATTACCGAAAAAAAAAGACGGCGTCGACTTGGATTAATCGTAAATCGCTGTAAATTTTTGGCAGTCCGATTGCGATTATCCGATTCGTTTGGAGGGGGTTCGATTCGATTACGCGATTCGAAAATGCAAATCCAACTAATCGGACTTCCTAATCGGACCGTCCACCTCTGTAAATAATTAATCCGGCCTTTCGTCTTTTAAAGCTATCAGTTACAGTTATAAATCAGATAGCTGTCTGTCTTTTTACGTCAGACATAACGTGTCTTAAACAATGGCCATTTCGTCGCGTCGACTCCTTACCGCACGTATTAAATGTGAACATGATGTAGCAGTAAGACGTGAAGGATGTATCATGTCATGAATATTGTGCACGAGGTCTGAACCACGCACAGTTTATGGTAGCTGACGATGGAGTGCCATTGATGCTCCTACTGAGTAATTACCAGAAGGTAGTACCAGTAATAAGAGGTAAAGAATACTATTATTTTGCTTAACTTTACTTCCCGCCATTTGAAGTAAAAATTACACTTATATATATATATATATATATATATATATATATATATATATATATATATATATATATATATATATATATATATATATATATATATATATATATATATAGGCGAGATGACTCACCAGTGAACACAATCTCTGGGCAAGAAAGATATTACATATTAGTCAAAGACAAGGGGTGACTATAGGCTACATTACCCAACCCCTCTTAGTGACGAGGAAGGAGGAACGATACAGATATTATAGGTTTCATTTTCGTGGGTGAAGTGTCATTTCTTGCTGGAGAGCGTGTGTAACGCGATACCAAAGAACTTTGACACTGAACGCACGTACGTATCCATTGGGTGATGTCCATGATTCGTAGGCGGGTGGTGGGCCAGTGTTCAGTGGTCCATGGACAGGTAGGTGGTCCGGCAATCCGCCAGAACGAGCGGCAGGGGAGCTTCAGCATGCGGCAGCGGCGGCCAGCACCCAGGGCGGGTGGCGGCATCTCAGCTGCCGTCCGGGATATACGGTGGCTCGGCAGGCTACTGCGGGTACGATTTAGCGGGCTGTCTGGAGTAGGCGGTGGCGACTCAGCAGGCAGGAAGGTCGGCGGCGATTCTGCGGGCGTCCGGAACAGGCGGCGGTGACTCAGAGATCGGTCTGGGACAGGCGGCAATACAGCAGGCAGGGCGACCTGTGACGACTCCGCAGGTAGGCCGGTCTGCAGCGGCTCAGCGGGCGGTCCTGGGACTAACGGAGATATCGACCGGTCTCCGGGTCACTGTCTGTAATATCTGTCGCTGAAATGCCAATGGTGATTTTGTTGCGGACATATCATTAGCAAGTTTAGATGAAAAGAAAAATATATATATTTTATGCGACTGTACTGGTTGTAAATTGTATCTTAGGTATTTTGGTGTATTATAGAAACTAAATCATGTATACAAAAATAATGCTCCAAAGTACCTAAGGTACTATTCACAACCAGACCATAACCGCACCAGAAATAGCTCAGGCTGCAATCAAATCAGGCACGCTGGCTCCTTATGTAAAAACAACTTTTATCACAGCACTATAATGGAATGACCTCCCGTTTAACACAAGAGTCTTACCAACTAAGCCTTTAAATGCCAGGTTAAAGATATGGTCAGTGTTCAAATGTGGTGCGGGTGTTCAGTTGGCACCCCGGCACGTGGTCAAAGATCACCTTGGAATCCCGTGTTTTCCCTTTTCCATCGGCCGGTGTAGTCTGGCCAGGCGGCCCGTCTCCCTTGTTACCATGGGAGTCATTCGGCTGATACCTCGATCCTTGGTCTCGCACAAGGCCTTGCGGTTTCTCGGTCGCCATGGCAACTAAAGGCTTCTCCTTCTGTGTCCGTGTGACTATCAACACATCCATGCTCATAGACACAGCATTATCTACTTGTAACCCAGCTGATACGTGGTCAGGGAATCCATTCACAAACACCATTCTAACTAATTGCTTTATGCCTTCGCCTTTGAATGTCGATAGGACCGCTAATCTTATTCTTTGGCATTCTTTGTAGCCGATTAAACGATTCGAACGCTCCCTCAACGAACGCCTCTTTCAATCTCCCTTTCAACTTCTCTGCATCTGCTTGATCACTATCGTTCATTTCTAGGTAGATGGCCAATGCGTCGCCTTCTAGGTTAAGGACAATATAGCTCGCGATGTCTGTGATACCGGTTAATTTTGCCACTAATTCTGTCTTTCTGAGCCACGCGGCGACGTCTCCATTCCCATCAAACGGTTTTAGAGTTATGTTGAACGGTTCTTTCATGCCAGTCGTCCCGGCCTTGCCTAGATAGCTTGTTATAAGGGAGCGATGCATCACATTGTCTCCCCAGTCCGTTGACCCTGACCGCCTCTTGATATAACTGCACGCTACACGGAGCCAACCTACGATCTGGTAGTAACCAACCAATTTGCCACACAGCAAGAAGAGCTGTCGTCCGCTCATCTCGTCCCTTACGTTCTGAATCTCGTTGCCTCTCCGAGAATCTGTTCGTAACAGTCGACTTTGGTCTTCAATGTAAGTGAACATTTATTCAGGTACCACTTTACCGAAGAACAAAATTGACTGCTACGAACAGACTCTCGGAGGGGCAACGAGATTCCGAACGTAAGGGACGAGAGCTTTTCGTGCTGTTTGGCAAATTGGTTGATCACTACCCGATCGCAGGTTGGCTCCGTGTAGCGTGCACTTATATCAAGAGGCGGTCAGGGTCGACGGACCAGGGAAACAAAGTAAGTAATACGTCGCTCCCTTATAACAAGCTATCTAGGCATGGCCGAGACGAGTGGCATGAAGGAATCGTTCAGAATGAGAAACAATTCTAAAACCGTTTGATGGGAATGGAGACGTCGCCATGTGGATCAAAAAATCTCATTTAAATATGAATGGCGGCATCCCAGGGTAGTGCCGGTGCTACCGGTATGGGTGAAGCCGAAGGATAGTAAATGCGACCGGTGTTGGATTTCTGAGAGCTGAACCAGTTCGTGAAGTGTCATACTGGCAATGAGACCCTACGCAAATGGCGTCTTGGGATCCCGAGGGAGTTAACAGACGAGTTCAGCGTGAAGGTGAGCGTAACCCAAGTGACGTCAGGAGTGAACAAAGCGGATGCGCTATCCAGAGTAAAGAAAAGTTGGCTGAGAGTGCCAGAAGGGGAAGAGAGTTACGACGCAGTGTGAGAAACGTCCTTCGAGATGACTGCAGGGCTACGGAGTAGAAGACGAAGACGACGAAGAATATGTTGATTTCGAGATCAAGGAGGGGGAGTCATTTGAATGTGGTACGGGTACGGGTGTACAATTGGCACCCTGGCACGGGATCAAAGGCGAAGGAAGGCGAATGGGGTGCTGGCTGGTGTGCGTGGTGAGTATGTGAGGTGAAGGGGAAGGGAGGGGAGTGAAAGAGGCGCAGTAGAAGAAAAATATAGATAGAACTTAGGTGGCGATGTGAGTGAAAGAGAAACTAGAGACGAATGTCGTATTAAATGAAGAACCAGGAACTAACAAGGTAAGTGATACGTCGCTCTTTTATAACAGACTTCTAATGCTTAAATCTGTTCTCATCTGCATCTGCCCCTACGTAAGGATAATTTGTGTGTTCGTAGCTATTATAGTTCTAATCAATATTTCCTTGTGCATACATACATATATCAATGGCTTTTCCTCCTTTACAAGGGAGGTAGTCAAAGTCAAAGGCCTATGTACTCCTGTATCATTATCATTATTGTGTGATTTTATTATTATTACTTTTTGTTGTGACTACCATTACTATATTCTATTTGTGTAATACTACAGATGTTTTCATTTTATTTTCACATAATAGATTATGTCAATATTACTTGTAGTAACATTCTGATCTTTGCTGTATACATTGGTTGTTTCTGATTCCGCACAAGGAGTCATGTCAAAGATTGTTATGGTAAATATTATTATTCAACATGTCTGTTCTTAGTTTTATTACATATTTTATAAATGTATAATTTTGTTACGAGTACCACAATGGAAATAAGGGTCATATGCTTTTTTCTGCCACCATCGAAATTTGTATAGAGAGTATTTTTACAACTATGTATAAAATTATGAAATAAAAAACAAAATAGATATATACATAAATAAATAGAAATAGAAAATAGAAAAAAAAACCTTGGTGACCCGTCCTTCTGCCATGTTTGTTTACATATGACGTCATAAACCGGCCAGTATTTCTACAAGTGCTTGAGTATTTGTGGTGCCCACTAAACACGTGTGCTTCATATTTGAGTTTATGAGTGCAATCAAGAAATAGTAAGGTAGCTTAGCGCATGCGTAGTCTGTTGTCATTTAGCACACTTCAATGCCCGATTCGCAGTGAAAGTGGCTATTAGAGCGGGGGTAAAAGTGGGTATTTTTAAATAATGTTATCATGTTTGCCGGCCTTAGGCATGTGATCGTTTCCGTGGAATTCCGCGCATGAATGCATTCTCGTTGTCTGGCACTACATAAGGAACCCATCCCTTTTATAAGACACAATAGAAAAAGGCGAAATGAAAGCATGCAATCAAGAGCAGTATGCACCAGATTGTATTGGCGGAAGCACAAAAAAAAAATGCTAACGGTCCTAACTGGGAGGGGGAACACACCGCTTCCTCACATTCTTTTTTTTTTTCTTTTTTAATTAAGAGGGTGAAAGGGAGTGGAGTATCTGGGGGATGGGATGGGTTGGGGTTGTTTTTATGTCTTTGTTTTTGGCTACCTCCCTTGTAAGAGAGAAAAATCCTGTGGTATGTGTATGTTGTTTTTTTCCTAGAATCTAGAACCCAGTCACATGCCAACAGTCACCTGCAATTCTTACCTATGTCATTGGCTGGTTTTTATCATTCTCTGTTTTTATCCCCGTATATTAGGTTATCTGCCAGCTTGGCCCATTGGCTGCTTGAGATGCTATCTTTGTTTTGATGGATGCAGAGGTTTGAAGAAATTAAAGCATGATAAAGTTGTATACTCTAACCTATCCTACCTAACCAGTGGAGTTAGCCATGGCAGGCCAACTTAGTTTAGTAGATGAGCCAAGTTATGTGATGGGCTGAGTTGGCCATACACCATATATTAGCACTGCTAATTAATAGTATTGGTAGCAAGTTTTAAAAAACTAAGGTGGGTGAACATCTTTCACAGCAAGACTTGTGTCAAGTCTCATAGACAATTCTTACTCAAATTGTTGGCTGGGTATTCAGAGTATTTTGAACCTCGTATGCAAGTACTACAATCAATAGTAATATCAGTAGTAATTTATAAAAATTGAGATGGACAAATATCTTGATACATTGTAAAGATGTTCACTAATCTTTCCTATATCATTGGCTAGCTCTTTTTTCATTCTCATTTTTTTTCAACCCTTTACTAGGTAGGTCAAACACCACCAGAGGCGCCACCGTCGATGACGAGCACAATAGCGCGTCATTTTATGCGCACGCCGTTCAAACGGCCAAATTTACATACCGCGGGAAATTTAATTAATAAAAATGTTGCGTGAGTGTATTTACTACGATCGTAATAAATTTCAAACATTCACATCATCAGTTACATGTCGGTCAATAAAAACATTAGATAAACATGGCGGCCTGCATTCAGCAGTATATCAAAAATTGGTATATGTTTCAACGTAAAAAATGAGCTAACAAATTTATTGTGCGGGCAACTGACCATAATTAACCAAAACTACTAGTATCGTGGATTATTCTAATACCAAAATAAAGTCAGTATGTTACGGTAGAGCTGAGAAATTGGTTGTTTAAATTAGTTTTTTTTTTTCTATCGGGTCGGATTATCGGATAACAACATCAACATCCATCCCGCCATCTTATCTATCACTGGTGATATGGACCAAACTTCACTCTATTAAGTTTCTTACTATTATGTTATTAGTGTAATAGACTTATAGTTGAATTATTTTAAATATTTCCTTTAAAATGTGTGATTTTCATGTAATTTGATCGAAGAGAAGTTACGTTTTCATCCTCCGTAATATTATTACGGACCACAGCTACGATTCGTCCGGCCCGTTATCTATGATCACTGGTGGTATGGATCAAACTACACTATTAAGTTTGTTACTATTGGGTTATTATTCAAATTATTTTCTTTAAAATGTGTGATTTTCATGTAATTTTACGGTATTCGTAGCTGTGGTGGGTAATTTTGCAGAGGATAAAAACGTAATTATATGATCAAATTACATGGAAATCACACATCTTATAGAAAATAGGTCAAATAATGCAACCATATGCTAATTTTTTATATAAAATTGTGCCTGTTAGTAAAAACCGTCATTGTTTACGTTTGATCGGCGATCAGTCAGACCGCACGTTTCGGCCCGATTTCCTCGGACAAAATAGGCCCGATTTAATTCCATTCAAAATGCAATATCTCGAGAACTAGGACAGCTAGATGGATAAATCAAATTGCATTATACTCATAGCGACTTTTTCCATCCCATGAGAACTACTTCAGCTCAAATATCAGGAATTCTATTTTCATATTGACCTAGCTACCTTTACAAAAGTACTACAAATTAATAGGAATGTCAGTAGTGGTTGTTAATAAATTAAGAATAGTGAACATCTTTCTATATTTTAAAAATATTCACTGGTCTCACAGTTGCAATTCTTACATATGTTGGTCTTGTCCAACATATGGTTAAGTTTGAGGGAGAGTGGTAAACGTGGTCTGATAGTTTGAGCGGCGTTTTGGAGGCTTAAGATAAACACGGCGGAGCAGCGTAGCTCTCTCTCTGTGGTCTTTTTCTTCACTTTGTGACAGGAGGTGTTTATATACATGGCTCATGGCTAGGTTGCCAATGAGATATTATTTATTTACAAGGTGCTGTTTTAGCAAATATTAGAGATCAGGATAGGTTTTAAATACTTTACAATTTGTATATACATACGTACAATGTTATAGTTTGTCCGAGGGTTTGGACAGGATGGACATATCCCGTAGGAAAAGGGATTTTAATATAAATGGAAATATTGCTTGGGTTTGATGAGGTGTCGATACCGGCGTCCAGATGTTGGTTGGAAGGTTGACGCCGTGGTCCGAACAATAGTGAGATGACTGCGGGATGACCCTTTTTGTCGAAAGTCAGGTCAGAGTACCACTTGACTCCTATATGCACCGCGATGCATATATGCAGTGCTGATAGTATGTGTAGAGGCAGTAGATGAAGATCTAGTAGATTTTGGTGGTAGATTACATCTTCTAGGAGGTCTAGACGTTCAACACATATGTCATTGGCTAGCTCATTTCATTCTGATTATTTTAAACCCCATATGTAAGCACTGCAAAATAATATTAATGTCAATAGCAATATTTAGAAAATTGAGGTGGGTAAACATCAATATTGACTAGAGGTTAGGTCAGGTCTCTTCTTACAATTACAATTCTTACCTATATCATCGGCTAGATCTTATTATTCAGAGTATTTTCAACCCTATACACAAGTACCACAAATTATTAGTGATGTTGCTAGCAATTTTTAATAAGATGGTCTAACGTATGGGTGCAGTATATTATAAAGATATTCACTAGTCTCACAGCTGCAATTTTTAACTATATCATCAGCTAGTTCTAATCATTCTATTTTGAACCCCATGTAAAAGTACCGCAAGTTAATGGTAACATGATTAGCAATTTTTAAATTAACTGAGATGGGCACACATCTTCATATATACCAGTAGGTTAGGTCAGGTGTAACAGCTGGAATTTTTACCTGTATCATTGGCTAGCTCTTACGATTGTGGGTATTTTGAATCCTATATATAAGTACTTCAAGTTAATAGTAATATCAGTAGTGATTTTTTAAGTAAGTACTGCAAAATAATAGTAACGTCAATAGCAATTCTTACCAATATCATGAGCTAGCTCTTATCATTCTGAGTATTTTGAGACTTATGCATATATATGAAAATCGAGAATTTATAAAGTTCACTACCTGCCTTTGTTAGATCCTTGCTAATACGAGTACCTTTTGTACTCTTATACTGATATTGTCTGGGCCCGGTGATTTATATACCTTTTGTTCTTTAAAGGTCAACTGAGAAGGTTTTCAAAGAGGTGGGGAATATTTGCTAGATGTATGGCTTAGTCACTTTTTGATCAAATAATGCAAAAATAAATCTTGATTATCATGCAATATGATAATAAGGCCTATCAAAATACTGGTAGCAGGTAAACTTTTCCTTTACTAATCTCTGGCTGTTCTTGTAAGGCTCTATCTGCTGTAATGTCAATCTTGTTTACATTCTGGTGCATGCCATATGCGTGCACTATAAAATTCTGTGCTGCACTGTCGATTTGATCAGTGATCTGTCATATTTTGTGTGTTAGGAAGGTTTTATCAAGTATTTTGTTTGAAAATGGTTTATTGTATCTGCAAATTGCACCAATGATTCGAGGAAACTTTCTTCTGCAGATGGACTTCATTTTCATTCTGTTCCGAAAGATCCTGTTCACAAAAAGGACTGATCATTCGGTGCAGGTGGCATGAGTCATGGAAGTCTGGATTGGAAGTGAAACTCAAAAAAAAAAAAAAAAAGTACACTTGCGACCCTGGCCTTTTCATCAAGCATGAAGGCTATGGTGAAATATATCCAACATGCCTCCACAAGCTCGTTGATGATAAGGAATGGCTGAAATAAAGTAATAAGCCCAATTTACTCTCAGATTTGATCAAATTTTCGTCCTCTCCCATGTACATACATATACCAAAGGCTTTTTTCCCCCTTACACGGGGGGTAGCCAAAAAGAAAAAGGCATAGAAACCACTCTCACCCATTCCATTTCCTATATATTCTACCCCCCTCCACCCTCCTCTTTCCCTCTTATCTTGACACCTCCTGGATAACAGGTCATCCCTGTATCCTGTCCACTGCCCTGGGTCAGAAGTAGTGTTGCAAGACACAGCACATTTACAGCAAGGCCGCTTCATAAATTCGGTGACCCCCCCCCCCCTCTCCATCCCCCCATGCAGAAAAGGAGAAGACAGGGTGAAATCCCTTTGGGCTGCGTCAAATTTTTTCTCATACATACTTCCTCACCCCCCATCCCCACCCACTCCCCCTCATGCATCACAGCATCATCTATACACAACCCCTCTCCATTCACCCCCATCTTCTGTCCTCTCCCATCCTTCCTCCACAGACATTCCTCTCTTTTGTAATGCCCCTTTCACCCCATCCATCCATCTCATCCTAGGACATCCCCTCATATACCCTCCTTCCACCTCTGCCTTCCACACTTCTTTTACTAATCCTTCTTCACTCATTCTTTCCATGTGTCCAAACCATCCTAATACTCTTTCATCAACCCTCTCCCCTGTTCAGTGTAATAAGATTTAACAGTCTTTGACAGTGTGAACCTGGCATTTCTTGTAAGTTATAATACAAAGTGTAGCAAAGCGTTTGACAAGGAACTGGCATGTAGAAGTGGTTGACAGGGAATAGTAGCTTCTACCAACACTGCACCATAGTTTTAGCATTGCACTTGCTTCATAGATATACATCTGCTTAGTAATCATGTACCGCACAACAGCCTGCTTATCATCTTGCTTTCAGGTTCAAAAGCACACAACAATCTTGGACTCGTAGTAATGCAGAAAGCACTTGGGAATATTGGTCAGCTCTTGCCTTGTCAACAAACATCAGTGCTGGAATCATATCACAAGGTTGTGTACATACATACATATACCAGAGGCTTTTTCCCCCGTACGAGGGAGGGAGCCAAAGAACAAAGGCATAAAATCCGCTCCCACCCACGTCATCCCCACATGCTCCACTCCCATCCACCTCCCTCCCTCCCGCTTATCTTGGCTCCTGGATCTTGTCGACTGCCCTAGGTCAGAAGCAGTGTTGCAAGACACAGCACATCCACAGCAAGGCCGCTTCATTAATTGGCAACATGTAACTTCAAACATCTCTTGATGTAATTTCACTACAGTAATTCAGGCACAAAGGGGCTGAATTCATATTGAGAATGGTAAAATGCGTGCAAGGTGATTGAAAATTGATATATTAATTTTCAATTTTCAGACTAGTACTTGCTGCCCTTCATTTCAATGAAAATTCATGTAAAAAGCAGAAAACTGGAAAAAATGGAGAGGCGCAATGGGACATATCCCAAAGCCAAAGCAGGTGTTGGAGGGGCAAGGAGAAGAATGTTGATTGAACATATGGTAAGTGTATGAAGCATTATTGTGCTTCATATTGCATCCAAACTGTGAAACGGCATAGGACTTCCTACGGGAGCAATGTGATAAATCCAAAATTGATACTTCCCTAGAAATTTGGTATTGTTCTGATAATATGACAAACTAAACAGTAAAATGTACAAACCATAAATCTCCATTTTGTATTTACAAAATATGTAAAGATTTTGCTTGGTGAATTACTGAGGATGTGTTCTGAATATACATCATATAAATTTCCAAGAGATGCCAAACTTCAGTCCACTATGAAAGTTCTTAAACCAGTCTGTTCCAAGTATGAAAAGCAAGATACCTGTACAGCCTGAAAGAAATAAAAGTACCAATTTATGATTATTCATTTTGCTATAAACTCATAAAAATATACATTTTTACATAGTGTATTGTATATATATTTTGTTGCATGTATCCTTGTACTGTACCCCCATTGGAACATGAAAGGGCATCCATCCGATAAATCTTCTTCACTCGATGTGAAGTCACTTTTGTATTGTGTGTTGGCCACGCTGGAAAAATATAAACAACAGCTGTTACATCATCAGTATGCCCTAGCGGTGGAAATTGTAACTAGACATTGAAAAATTTGTCTGCTATCAGGCACTTGATCATGCTATTTGGATAAAATCAAGACTATGAAATGCTAGAAATGTGCATTTTAGTGTTCTAACTTCTAAGTTATATTTTCATATGTGAAATAAAAAAAAGTAAAGAAATCCAAAACCTTCTCAGTTCACCTTTAAGCTTTAATGTACCTTCATCTCTGTCACATGAATATCAGTAAGTGGCTCATGAAAGCTGGAAACTGGTACTGAAAGTAATTCCCCCATGTAATTTCCCATGCTCTCTAGTAAATTCCTTAGAAAAAAGTCTGATAGTACCTCAGCCCTTTCCTTTTTAGTGGTTGCCATTTTATGTCTATTATCATCCACTTTAAGTTTGCAACTCTAGTAACTATTGTAACCTCTTTGTTATGAGTGAAATTCTTGTAGGCAGCATCAGTTGCGTGATGTACGATGATTCGATGATGCATCACCATACTCGCATTATAAAATGTAAAGTTACAGCTGTATTAGTCATTCTCTTTCAATCTGAATATTAATACAATGAGTCCTCCTTCTACGGTAATTCTTTATCCGGTAAATTCACAGTTACGGTATTTGGTAATTACTACCCTCGATTCTATTTACGGTAAGAAAAATTAACAGATATGGTAACCGCTCGTGTTTTGAAGAGGAAAGAGCAGGGAGAAGGTATGTCTGCCATATCTTATTACATGTTATGATGGGTTCGGTATATGGTAATTTCAATTTGCGATAAGGTTTTCAGGAACACATATGCACCATATAACGAGGACTTACTATAACCACAGAAAATATGATTAAGCCAGTTCACTAAATATGGGGTCACTTGGCTACAACTACAAAATAAATATAATCAAGACTACAACGCCGGCAGCCTCATGTACCCACTCGCGCCTCATGATGCCTACCAGTATTTATTGATGTTATCTTATTATTGTTATATGTATATTTTTTCCCTAACTTGATTTGCTATTTCCAATTCCTCTTTGTGTTTGTCTAGACCTTTGGTTTCCATATATCAACTGCTACTTCAGTTTTTCATCTTTATAGCTGTTTTTGTGTCCATGTTCTTAGGTTTCCTATCTTATGTCTTGCATGAAACATACTCTACTTCCTCTTGTTTGCTTTTCACAGTCAAAGTCAATAATTTTTCATCCAAACCTTCCATTTCCTTCAAGTCATCAATCCAGTTTTGTGTCATTTCTTTCCTTGTTTGTTTGTGATTTATTCTATTGTAAAAGAAAACCTGTGTTTTAGTTGTAATTCTATTAATGTAGCATTTGTAGTCAAATTCCAGTAGGCTTTATATTATGGGAGCCTGTGTATGTATAAATTATAATTAGAAATAGACATCAGGGAATGGATGCAAAGAGGAGATTGTATGAAGAAGTGATTGTGCCAACAGCACTATACGGAGCAGAAACTTGAAACATAAGTGAGGAAGAGAGGAGTTTGAATGTGTTTGAGGTGAAATGCATAAGAAGTATGTTAGGAGTTACTAGGCTAGATAGAGTGAGAAATGAGGAGGTGAGGAGGAGAACAGGGGTGGAAAGGGAGTTGGAAGATAGGGTTGATGAAAGGGTATTGGGATGGTTTGGACACATGGAAAGAATGAGTGAAGAAAAACTAGTAAAAGGTGTGGAAGGAGTGAACATGAGGGGGTGACCTAGGATGAGATGGATGGATGGGGTAAAAGGGGCATTGGGAAAGAGGGGAATGGCTGTTGAGGGAGGACGGGAGAGGACAAAAGATAGGTGTGAATGGAGAAGGGTTGTGTATGGATGATGCTGTGATGCATGAGGGGGAGTGGGTGGGGGATGGGGATGAGGGAGTATGGGAAATAAATTGATGCAGCCTGAAGAGATTTCTTGCCATCTTCTCCTTTTCTGCATGAGGGGACGGAGAAGGGGGTCGCCAATTTAATGAAGCAGCCTTGCTGTGGATGTGCTGTGTCTTGCGACACTGCTTCTGACCCAGGGCAGTGGGTCAGATGCAGGGATGACCCATCATCCAGGAGGTGCCAAGATAAGAGGGAGGGTAGAGGGGATTGGGTAATGTAGGGGATGGAATGGGTGGGAGTGGTTTCTATGCCTTTGTTTTTTGGCTACCCCCTGTGTAAGGGGGAAAAAATCCTTTGGTATATGTATGTATAATTAGTATGTACATATAAATGTGTATATTTGTATTTGTATATAAAGCCTAGGGGGTTTGGCTAGGAAGCTGTAAACACATGTCGGACCTAAACTACACCGAGTAAGCAGTCTTGTTTTGGCATTGGTCAAAGACCCACATGCGTTGTTTCGTGTACACATTTTGTTATTGGGAAACTTTATTATTCGTGAATTAAATCTTTTATTTATCGCCACCCTTGCCTAGAACAATTGTGGTGGCATGATAAAAACATTTAATTTCTTTATTTAGTGACTGAATAGTGCACTTGTGAACTGAATCCTGCATGTTCGAGCACGTCTGCTTTTTCCCTTGTCTTTTTTCTTTTAATTCCACAGCAAGGTTCAGGCTACCACACTTATGATAGTGCAAGGGAAATATTACACACTTGCAAAAACATTCTTGTGGAAGTGGAAAGTGTGACATGGTGGATTGTTTCATATTTGTGGGACATCACAGCCTTCAAAGTTTGTGCTTTGTCTCCAGCTTGTGCCTTATCTCCTGGCCACTTGCTACCTCCATTGGCCGAGGCCGTAAGATCATTGTGCTTCAAGACTCCTCAACGTCTTTTTGTAACATTATCGATATGTTTATGTCGAAGGGTGCATGGCTGTTGTTAGATAAGTACTGACTTTCAGGCCCACATGGTATCCATTACTTGCTTCATTTGTTGGCCGCATCGAATATTATTGTTACCCTTTGCCATCCTCTCTTAACTTTTTGTCTCATGTAATATGAGGAACTAATTCCTGTAAACTTTTTTTATGTATATTTTACATGGTATTCATATAAATATGTATTTGTAGAAATGTGTGAGCCAGGATCATGTGCAGAGCTGTTGATCTGCAGCTGCTCCCTGTGTGGATGAGGGCCAGACTGCACTCATTGGTCTCCTATCATGTCTTCTGAGGATGCTACTTCACGAAACAAGTTTTCCTCTCGAAGCAGATGACACTTACAAGTCTGTATTTTCTAGAATTATACATCTGTATAATTTCAATTTGTATATATGATACTTAAATGGTTGAACCATACCGGCCGTCCCCACTTTGTAATATGTCTAGTGACAAAGCCCCATCCTTTTTCTACGGTATTGCAATGGCACCCCCAAATATGTCTCGCCCCAGTCTTATGCACCAGGACCCCTCTGTGGTCAAAATCTTGGGGAAAGATCCTAATTACACTGTATCTGCTTTCTTACAGCAATGTGAAGATAGTATCATCAAAACTAATGTCAATACAGGGGCAGATAAAATTTCTTTTATAAGGTCTCAACTTATTCCCAATACACTAGCTCATCAACCCTAGAGCTTTAACCACTTCAGTACGGGACTTAAATCTCGCGGGCAGCAGCCAATGCCAGCCGTATGACGTAACGTAATAATATTCGCATCATAAAATAAAGTCACCGCTTATATCGATCGTTCTCTCTTTCACCCGCAAATTTTGAAAACCACAGAGAATGGGATTCAGGGCGCATTTGGGAGAATGTAAAAACACAGGGGCGACTACAATAAATATAATCAAGATGCCGATATGGCAGCGTCGCGAATCCACTTGCTCCTCATGACGCCTACGTGTGCGGCACCGTATGGAAGGGGTTAAACTATGATTACAACATTTTCAAAGTAAATTTTCTTATGCTATTTGACAGTAATTTGATTGATGATAATTTTCTCTGGTGCTACAGATCGGCTGTTGTGCTTGTTTGCTCTATGGGCATTGAGAATTTTATGCATACTCAAGCTAGAGCCAGTATGGTGGCCTTTGATGCAATAGATTCTTTGATACATTCACATTGGACTGAAAACAGTGTAATCACTGGATAGACTCCGACTTGCTTTGGAATATTTGTTCTACATCTTGTTTCTTAGCCCTTCTGAATGAAGGATTGCTTCCTCTCTTATCAGCCAGATGAATCTTTACTCTCATTTGCAACAAAGCTTTCTAGGAAATTTAAAGAATTACTTCATCATACTTTGTTAGCACCTGCAGTCCCTAGCCACTGGTTAGGTAGGATATTACCATGCCAAAATTGCCTGTTCCTCTGTCTCAGTTCTCCTTGCAAGGTAGTGGTCTTGCTCAAAACATGAAAGTGTTTGAGCAAGATGTGGCACAATTAGTGATCCATAAGTCTTGAGTCCCTGTTGTTTTATCTCTTGTTCATGATTCCCCCCCAAGCTGGTCACCCAGGTCGTGACAAAACTTTGCTATGGCTCACAAGAAATATTGGCCTAGAATATGTTTAGACATTGCCACTCATGTAGCACAATACAAGTCTTGTGCTCAGAACAAAAGTTCTACTCACACTGCTCCTATTCTAGAGTATCCTACTCCTTGCTCTTTCCACACTATTGCCATAGGTCTCTTGTAATTGCCCCATAGTATTCAAGACTCAATGTATGTTCTTGTATGTGTTGATCACTAGCTGTTTTGTGATATTGGCTCCCTTACACAAATCTGCTTCAGTAGTTGCTCATGTTCCAGTCTCCCATGACCTGTCATCCAAGAGGTGCCTAGATAAGAGGGTGGAGGGGAGTGGAGTGCGATAGGGATGGAATGGGTGGAAGTGGTTTTTATACCTTTGTTTTTTGGCTACCTCCCTTATAAGAGGAAAAGAAGCCTTTGGTATATGTATGTACACTACTCCTTCAGTGTTGCTTAGCAACAATGGGACTGAGTTTAAGAATGAGGTCATAGCTAATGTTTGCAAACAATACATCACCCAGGGATTAATAACCACTTACCATCCTACGAATATTAAAGTAGTCACTTTTCCCCAGGGGTGATGACACCACTAATGAGTTTATCATGATCTTTTCATTTGTTAAGATTATATGTAGAAGACTAGGTTTTCAGATCCTCTCTCACTTGAGAGTTCCTGAACATGCTGATACATGGGCATGTCCTGCAAGGTTTCCACAAAAAGATGTTCTTCTCTATTTTCTCCATCTCCTGGAGTCGTCCACTTCTCCCAAATAATATTTGGATAGTTGTAATCCACAGCTATGAGTATACAAGATGTGTTTAGCGTTGTTGCCTCCTCCATCAATTCCCTAAGATAAAATTAACATCTAATGCACTGTTTGGGCTTCTATAAACACAGTGTACTAACATTTAATCTTTTCCCTGCAGTTTTATTTTAATCCACGTTTTCTTGGTAATTAGTTGTAAATTTGATTTCTCTGGCACTAATGTATATTCCAACATATAAAATCATCCTTCTATAAGACTGTTGGGACATGAGATCTAGATATGTCATGGAATTTGCTAGCATAATAGTCATACAGGTAATAAGCAAGCATTATTATAGGCTCTTGTCAGTCATGTACATGTATTTATTGTTTGGCTGAGGTTATTCTACTTTTGTGTTGGTTGCCTTATGTTGCCTGGTTTTATGTTTCTTCCAATCGCTGCTTCCAAAATTTAGACAAAATGAAGGTGGCTTATCAAATGCTTATTCAGTATTTACATTCTTGCATGCTGCACATGCAGTTACAGTAGATGCAAAATTACAAATTAGTGAGCACATTTCTAAGGCTACTACATTCTCAGGCTACTGCCAGGGTATTATGCATCATTGGCTGGAATACTCAAAATACAATTGAAGCCCTCTCTTAAAAGGAATCATTGCCTCACAAAATATAAGTAGTTTACATTATATAGGAAGGTTCCGCTTATCATTTACCATTTATCATTACCCCATTTCATATCTGCTCTCCTCTTTGCCTCCTTTATCTTATACTTTACTTCTCTTTTCTTTGTACCTCTCATAAGGTTCTCTCATCCTATTTTGTAACCTATTTTTGTAATGAAAAAGTAGAATGCAATATATCATAGCACCATACCTGTTAGTGTTTCTACCTATTTTATGTTAGTTGATGCCGTGTACAAAGGGTTTGTTTAGGTACCAAGGGAGATGATGGCATGTACAAAGGTTCTCTTTAGGTACAAAGGACTTGAGTATAAAATGGTTCATGTACAAAACATCCACAATCCTTTTATTACACAGTGTCAAAGAGTTAGATGTCAATGTTATAATTACATTTTTTTTTTCCAGGATGAGGATAACTATCAACATTTCTGTGGGATAGTTACCCGAAGATTCCACACATTTGTCATACAATGAAGAGGATCTGGTGTGACATCTGCGGCACAACTGTCTCAAGCATCGTCTTAAATATCTTGTGATGACCAACACTGGAGAGGAGCCCTTGGAAAGGCTTCTCTCCAGTGTTGGTCATCTCACGATATTTCATAGGTCTTCACTCCTAGTCCTCTTAATCTCGTCCTTCGAAATATCACCGCAATGTAAATAGATTCTAACCTAAACTATTGTTGCTTTTGCTTCCACTTCTGTGCTTAGTCTGCATGTCTCTCTAGTTTAATGTAATTTCTTTTTGTCTATATGTAATACAGCTTTCTCAAATAAGGGTGATCTTTAACATCATGTAGTGACTCATGTGGCAGAAAAGCTATTCCAATATGACCTGTATGATGCAGCCTTCCCACGAAAGGCTGATCTCACATATGTGTTGACTTGCACATTGCCTTTCCATTGTGACCTGTGTGATGCAGCTTTTTTGCAAAAGGATTCTTACAACCGTCACTTATGACTTACACTAGCGAGAAACTTTCAGTGTAACATGCTATGCAGTCTTCTCATGAAAGAATAATGCTCAATATTGTGATGACTCACACTTGAGAAAGGCCTTTCTAGTGATGCACATTTCTCACAAATGTGAGATCACAAACATCACATGATAACCCACACTGGAGAGAAGCCATTCCAGTGTGACCTGTATGATGCAGCATTCTCTCAAATGTATAGCCACAAAGATCACGTGATGACCCACACAGGAGAGAAGCCATTCCAGTGTAACCTATGATGCAGCTTTTCCACAAGCATAACCTCAAACATCACATGATGACTCACACTAGGTAAAACTGGAGAGAAGCCTTTCCAGTGTGACCTGTGTGAAGCAGCTTTCTCACAAGAGACATCTCTAAGATCACATTATGACCCACACAGGAGAGAAGTGTTTCCAGTGTGGTCAGTGTGATGCAGCTTTATCATTAAAAAAGTCACCTCAAAATCTCAAATATGACATGATCTACACAGGAGAGAAACCTCTCCAATGTAACCTATGCAATGCTGTTTTCTCACAAAAGTTATCTCAAATATGTGATGACCCACACAGGAGTTCTTTCTGCAGAGGTGGTCTGTATGAACAAGTACTGTTTGAAATTGTTATGATCTATTTAACAATGTTGTGGTAAAGTCATACACCAGTGGAATAGTTCTTGTGAATATTTTATTGGACCAGAAGATTAAATTTTGTTCATCAACTCAATTTGTGTGTTGAAAATGGTCTAATTGAAGCTTGAATCTGATATGCTATAGAAACAGTGGAATGCCTCTTGATATGTACATAAGAAATAAATGAAATAGATTAATAAATGATTGTAGTGTCATTCATTTAGTATTGTGAAACTTCAGAATACAAATACCAAAGGCTCTTTCCCTCCCTCAGGGATATGGATAAAAAACAAGGGATTAAGTGAATGACCTGTAAGGTATGCATTTATGCCTGCCCCCCCACCCCTCTCTCTTTCTCTCTCTCTCTCTCTCTCTCTATCTCTCTTATATATATATGTGTATATATATATATATATATGTATATACATATATATATGTATATGTATATATATCTATCTATCTATATATCTTTCTAAACAGAAATGTAGCACATTTGTAAATAACACACAGGAAACCCACAGTCGGAGAAAATAAACTTCGAATAAAGAAGAATCCTATATTTCGGCTATCAACTGTAGCCCTCTCTCCTGAAGAGGGCTACAGTTGATAGCCGAAATATAGGGTTCTTCTTTATTCGAAGTTTACTTTCTCCGACTGTAGGTTTCCTGTGTGATATATATATATATATACATACATACATACATACATACATACATACATACATACATACATACAATGCCTAAATGCATACCTTACAGGTCATTCACCTAATCACTTGGTTTTTTTTTATCCATGTCCATGACATGAATCATACGAGTGTACTTAATTGTGGTATATAGGAAAAGATCAATGCTCATTGGGTCTTGTCTCTTACCTATCCAATTTATCATACCAATAATTATGTACAGTCCCAAGTTAGTCTCCAGGAGGAGACAAGAAAAGAGGGAGGGAGGGGTGATAAATGGGAGTGGAGTATGTGGGGATGAAATGGGTGGGAGGGGCTCTTTGACTTTGGATACCTCCCTTGTAAGGGGAAAAAGCCCTTGGTATATGTATGTGTATTTAGATTTGAATTGTGTATTGTTCCAGCTTGTGCTATATAACCAAAGGTATTGCAATTATTTATGCATCTATATGGAAAACTGTATTTCTTTGCAGCTCTGTAACATAGTCTTCCTTAATTTGTTCTCATGACATAGCTCCTATCCTTAGTTGAAATATTTTCTGCCAATGTAGTCCATCCTATTTAGTGACCAATACTGTAATCATATTATCTCTTTCTTTTTAATCTTTCGAAGTAGGTAGGCCTAGTGCTTTTAGTTTTTCCTCATGGTGTATTTGTCCAGCATGTGTGCATGAGTGTGTAATAGGATGCCATTTGATGGATACATTGTTCATGGGACCACCTGTCTGACTGGCCTAATGCTTACATCTTAACAAAGTAAACATATATACTACATACATATACTAAGGCTTTTTCCCCCTTTCAAGGGAGGTAGCCAAAAAGGGAAAGGCATAAAAACACTCCCACCCATTTCATCCCTAAATACACTCCACACCCCTCCCACCCTCCCTCTCATCTGAGCACCTCCTGGATGATGGGTCATCCCTGCACCTTGCCCACCGCCCTGGGTCAGAAGCAGTGTCACAAGACACAGCACATCCACAGCAAGGCCGCTTCATTTAATTGGCGACCCCCCTCTCCGTCCCCCCTTGCATATAAGGAGAGGACGGGGATAAATCCCTTCGGGCTGCGTCAAAATTTACTCACACACACTACTCCACCCCCCACCCCCCCGCCCATTCCTCCTCATGCAATCACAACATCATCCATATACAACCATTCTCCACTCACCTCTGTCTTCCGTCCTCTCCCTTTCTTCCTCAACAGACATTCCCCTCTTCCCCAAAGCCCCCTTCACCCCATCCATCCACCTCATCCTAGGACGTCCCCTCGTGTTCACTCCCTCCACATCTGCCTTCCATACCTCTTTTACTAGTCTTTCTTCACTCGATTCTTTCCATGTGTCCAAACCATCCTAATATTCTTTCATCAACCCTATCTCCCAGCTCCTTTTTCACCCCTGTTCTCCTCCTCACCTCCTCATTTCTCACTCTATCCAGCCTAGTAACCCCCACCATACTTCTCAGACACCTCATCTCAACACATTCAAACTCCTTCTCTCTTCTTCTCTTATGTTCCACATTTCTGCCCCATACAGTGCTGTTGGCACAATCACTCCTTCATACAGTCTCCTCTTCGCATCCATTCCTAAATGTCTGTTCCTCATTACACTCTTTAATCCACCAAGGCATTTACTCGCTTCTCTTAATCTACTTTCTACCTCCACCTTCACTCCACCTTTTCCTGCTACACTTGCACCCAAGTATCTAAAACTATCCACTTCCTCCAGTCGCTCTCCCTTAATGTTCACTTTCAGTCTACTGCCACTTTCACCCCTTGTACATCTCATCACCTTACTTTTACCCACATTTATCTTTAGCTTTCTTCTATCACATACTCTCCCAAACTCTACCACCAGCTTCCTCAATCCCTCCTCTGACCCTGCCACAAGCGCAGTGTCGTCCGCAAACAACAGCTGGCTCACCTCCCACTTTTCTCCATTTTCTTTAACCATCTCCAATCCCTGACCCGCTACCCTAGCATTCACCTCTCGCACCACCCCATCCATGTATAAGTTGATGATGTGAAAACAAAGTAAACATAATAAAAATAAAACAAATAACACATTGAATATTTGCAGGAAATACAAGGAAACTTATGAAAATATAAAACTCTTGACTCACATGTTGATATTTACAGAGAATATAATGAAAACTTAAAGTAATGATTTCATCGACAACATGGTATCCACATTATCTGTACAAAGACAGAAATATCAGGATGAACTGAATAGTGTGTCATTTACCTATGGCAATGAGTTGCCACTTGAACATAGGACAGGTAAAAGGTTCATGCCTTTCACCCCTGCACTAGGCTGTTGGGAGAAGATCTATTACATGTCACAGGATGTCACATTACAAGGAAATAGATATCAAGCATTTGATGTGTACGTTGCAGCACCAGCACCAAACTGCCGTTGAGTGTCAGGTCAAACCAGAGGCCACTTAACTGGAATTAGGCAGACCTGACCTTGATCTCATAGGACCCCTGGTCTGCATGAAATGTGACCATAGAAGGAATTATCTTTATATTTTATTTTTCACCATGTATGATTAAAATATGCCATGTCCTTTCTATGTATCATAATTGTAAATATTTTTATTTAATATTGAGTGTATCACTCAACCATGTAAATACCTACTGTCACGTTGTTAATATTACTGTATGACCAAAAATTGATGTAGTGGCAACCGTCACAGTCCTTGTGATCAGTTGCCTTGTTTCTTAGCACAGATCTTGACTGGCTCTGGACAAGACAATTGGTTACGATTTACTAGAATAAATCCATAGAATGAAACAGCCTTTTACTTGCTCCGCTACTAACATCGCCTCCAAAGTGTGGATACAACCTTCCACAAGGCCACCCTGACTCAAAAGAAATGTAGTTTGATGTCCAATAGCCACTTTGGTACAATGATAGCAATGTAGGCATCATGAAGATCCCAGTGTTGGCATCTTGATTATTTATATTTTTTGAAGGTTGTACATGAGTTAACCACAGATTGTGTGAACTGGTTTGATCATGTTTTCAGTGTGTACTATTACTGAAAGTGAGCATTAAGGGAGAGCGACTGGAGGAAGTGGATAGTTTTAGATACTTGGGTGCAAATGTGGCAGGAAAAGGTGGAGGTAGAATGTAGATTGAGAGAAGCGAGTAAATGCCTTGGTGGATTAAAAAGTGTAATGAGGAATAGACATTTGGGAATGGATGCTAAGAGGAGACTATATGAAGGAGTGATTGTGCCAACAGCACTGTATGGGGCAGAAACATGGAACATAAGAGAGGAGTTTGAATGTGTTTGAGATGGTGTCTGAGAAGTATGATGGGGGTTACTAGGCTGGATAGAGTGAGAAATGAGGAGAACAGGGGTGGAAAGGGGGTTGGGAGATAGGGTTGATGAAAGAGTATTAGGATGGTTTGGACACATGGAAAGAATGAGTGAAGAAAGACTAGTAAAAGAGGTATGGAAGGCAGATGTGGAGGGAGTGAACATGAGGGGACGTCCCAGGATGGGGAGGAGGGGAATGTCTGTTGAGGAAGGACAGGAGAGGACAGAAGACGGGTGAATGGAGAATGGTTGTATATGGATGATGTGATGCATGAGGTGGAATGGGTGGGGGGTGAGGTAGTATGTGAGCAAATTTTGACGCAGCCTGAAGGGATTTCTCCCCGTCTTCTCCTATATGCATGGGGGAGTCGCCGATTTAATGAAGCGGCCTTGCTGTGTCTTGCGACACTGCTTCTGACCCAGGGCAGTGGACAAGGTGCAGGGATGATCCGTCATCCAGGAGGTGCTAAGATGAGAGGAGGGTGGAGGGGTGTGGAGTGTATTCAGGAATGGAATGTGTGGGAATGATTTTATGCCTTTTCCTTTTTGGCTACCTCCCTTGTAAGGGGGAAAAAGCCTTGGTATATGTATGTACTATAATGAGTTAACAAGTCTGTTCTTGATTATATTACTTATTGTCTAAATGTATATGGATTTTTTTGTTTTAAAGAACCACAATGGAAAGAAGTGTTGTTTGCTTTTTTGTGCTGTCCTCGCAATTCTTATACAGTGTATAAGATTGTAAATTAAAAGATAGAATAAATAATTTATAAATAAATAGAAAACCAATACTACCCAGTTTGTTTACATATGACATCATAGCCCAACCAGCACTATATCATAGTTGTTTTGTACAGGCCACATTCATGAGTAAAATCAGATATTAGTAAGTTAGCATAGTGCATGTGTAGTGTGTTTGCATTCGGCATTTGCTACACTTTAATGCCTATTTTGCAGTGAAAGTGGCAGTATGAGCAGGAGTAGATGTGTGGGTGTTTATAAGGTTGTTTGCCAGTCTCAGGCATACAAAAATTTCCGCATTTCTGTGGAACTCCATGTATGAAAGCTATTTTGCTGTCTGGTCAGAATACTACTTACGGAAACCATCCCATTTTTAAGGCACATGCGGAAAAGGTAGAACAAAAGTGCACTGTGCTTGAACAGTGTGCACCAGATTACACTATTTGAAGCAAACGAATGCAAAAAGTCCTCACTGTGGGAGGGGGAACACTCCCTACCGGCCCCCACCCCTTGCGATCTTGCAACTTTCCTTTAATTTCAAACCCCACCACAGACAGATGCCATTCTTACCTATATTATTAGGTAGTGCATATCATTCTCAGTATTTTCAACCCTATATATAAGAACCACAAATTAATAGAAATGCTGGTAGCAAGTTTTGAAAATCGAGATGGGGCAAACATATTTACCAAGACTTAGTTCAGGTGTCACAGGTGCAATTCGTACCAATGTCATCGGCTAGCTCATATCAGTCTTGGTATTTTCAACATCTTTGTATATTACAAAGATATTCCCTGGTCCCTCAGCTGCAATTCACCTGTCACTGGCTAGTTCTTATCAGAATTCTGAAGCCCATTTATAAGTACCACAAATTAACTGTAACATCAGTGGTGATTTAAAAAAAATTGAGACAGACAAAAATCTTTATATTTAACAAGAGTTAAGTAATGTTAGATCAGGACTCACAGTTGCAATTCTTACCTATATCATTGGCTAGTTCTTAGAATTATGAGCCCCATTTATAAGTACCACAAATTAATTGTAAAATCAGTGGTAATTTAAAAAAAATTTACACTGACAAAAATCTTTATATTTAACGAGTTATGTTAGATCAGGACTCGCAGTTACAATTCTTACCTATATCATTGGCTAGTTCTTATTAGAATTATGAGCCCCATTTATAAGTACCACAAATTAATTGTAACATCAGTGGTAATTTAAAAAAAATTGAGATGGACAAAAATCTTCATATTTAACAACAGTTATGTTAGATCAGGACTCTCAGTTGCAATTCTTACCTATATCATTGGCTAGTTCTTATTATTCAGAGTATTTTGAACCACATATAAAAGTCTATATAGTACTACCTCTCATTAACGGACGTTAATTAGCTGTGTTTGTGGTGTTTTCACTGTGTTTTTGGTGCTGTTGTTTAGTGCTGTGCAATCACTATGCCACTCAAAAACCACTCCAAATCAATGGATTATTCACATCAACAGACACCATTACCCCCCTTTTAGTCTGTTAATGAGAGGTAGTACTGTATACCAAAGGCTTTTCCTTCTCATAGGTAGCCAAGTTAGAAGGCATGTACCCACTCCCTCCTATTCCACTCCCATCCACCACCCTTTCCTTCCTCATAGCTCCTTGTAGATGATTGGCCATCCCTTTATCCCGCCCACTGCTCTGGGTCAGAAGCATGGTAGCAAGACACAGTACATCCACAGTAAGGCCACTTCACACAATTGGTGACCCCCTCTCCATCCCCTCGTGCAGAAAAAGTGGAGATAGGGAGAAATCCCTTTAGGCTGCATCAAAATATAATTCACACATGGCCACACCCTACTCCCCCCCCCACTCTTGCATCACAGTATCATCTATTCACAGCCATTTTCCACTCATCCCTATCTCATGTCTTCTTTCCCTGCTCAACAGACATTTCCCTCTTGCTCAATACCACCTCCACTCCACTATCCATCTCATCCATGGTCGTCCCCTCAAGTTTACTCCATCAACCTCTGCCTTCTATACCTCCTTTACTAATTTATTTCCACTCATTCTTTCCATGTGTCCAAATCATCCCAATGCTCTTTCATCAGCCCTATCTGCCATCTTTTCCACCTGCATTCACCTCTGCACCTCGTTTCTCTATCCAACCCTACCATGTTTCTCAGACATTTTATCCCAAGCACATTTAAACATTTCTTCTTTGTCTCTAAAATTCAAGTCTCTGCCCCATACAATGCTGTTGGGACAATTACCCCTTCATACAATCTCCTCATTGCATCCATTTCTAGATGTTTATTTCTCATAATAATTTTTAATCCCCAAAGGCATTTACTTGCTTCTCTCAATCTACAAATTACCTCTACCTCCACTCCCTCTTCTGTCACATGTGACCCCAAATATCTAAAGATATCTACTTCCAGGTTCTCACTTTTTAGACTTTAAGCTTGCTGCCGCCCTCTCCCCTTGTATATCTCATCACTTTAGTTTTACCCACATTTACTTTTAACTTTCTCCTATTGCATATCATCTTAAATGACATCACTGATTACCTTAATACTCCCTCTGACCCTGCCAAAAGTGCAGTATCATTAGTAAACAACAACTGGCTCACCTCTCACTTTTCTCCATTTTCTTTAACCATCTCCAGTCCTCTGCTCATTACCCTCACATTTACCTCCCACACCATCCCATCCATGTACATATTGAATTGTCATAGCAACATGACATGTCCCTGATGCAGCCCCACCTTTATCTTAAACCACTTGCTCTCTCCATTTCCAATTCTAACATAGGCTCTACTACTCTTGGAAAAACTCTTGACTACTCATAACTGCAAAACCTCCCACAATGCCTTCCTCTCTACCCTCTCATAAGTCTTTTCCAAAGCCACAATGCCCCAAAAAACATCCTTACCTTTTGCTAAAGCTTTCTCACATATCTGCCTTGTCACAAAAATCTGATACATGCAACACCTACTTTTCATAAACCCACACTGCTCCTCACCAATTACTTTCTCTGTTCCTCTCCTAATCCTCTTAAAACCCTTCCATAAGCCTTCCCAACTATACTCAACAAATTGATCCCTCTAAAACTATTGCAATCTCATTTTTCCTCTTTTTCACTTGTAAAGCAGAACTACAGGCACTCTTCCAGTCCTCCAGCAGTCTACCATTCCTTAGCACACAAAATAATTTCACTATAGTAAGTATGATCTAATATGAGCCCTTTGGTGTGACATGGGGAAACCCCCACTGTTGACACATCTAGAGATGATGTGCATGTGGCAATCTGTCTTACTATTATTCTGTATGTTATCCATTTATGGAATATTTATATACATATGTATTCATAACATAACTGTATTGTGTTAGGAATGGCTTGGGATTTAGGGAAAGACCATGGCAGTAAAGTTTCCATTTCATTTTGCAATATGGCTAATGCGATGTTGCCAAATGAAATGGAAAATTTACTGTCATTGACTCCCTCAAACTCTGAACCATTCCTAATACCTAACAGTCATGTTATATATATGTTCCATAAATTGGCAACATACTGAATAACATTGAGATCGCCATGTATAGGTCATTGCTAGATGTGTCAACAATGGGGGTTTCCCTGGGTTTCCTTGGCCTGCGCCAAAGGGCTCACGTTAGATCATATTTATTCAGCCCACTATTACTGAACCTCCCTTCTTCAGACACTTTGCATGACACCCATCATTAGGATGTCAAATCACTTTATTGTTTCTTCATAACGGTTTGTTGTTATGGTGCCACCTTAAAAGCTCTATTTAACACATTTTCTATTGTTCTGATGTATTTTTTTCTTATATGGTGACAAGATTGACTGAACATATTCTTAGTGGGGGCACACAATTGACTTGGATAATGTCCTAAATGTTACCACCTCTAAATGTTCAAATGATTCCATATGATATACATAATACAGTTGACCTTGTTTTTCCTCTGTTGTATGTGTACCTCAAAAGTTCATCTCCCATTTGTCTTCATTCTGAGGACCTCCTTGAGGGTTCTCTTCTCTATAGTTATATCTTCACCTTTTTGTTGCATGTAGTATACTGTACCTCATGTTGGCATAAACCCACTATGTGTCTTCATACATCTGCACTTTAGTGGGTGGAAGGACATCAACTATATCCTTGACCATTCTTTCAGGGAGTCCAAGTCTTTGTGGAGTATGTCTTCTCTTTCCTGGTTAACTTGTGTCATCAACAAATAACTATAACACACTCAGGCAAATCATTGATGTAGATGACAAAAAGCACTAGTCCAAGAATTCTTCGCTTGGGAATTTTGCTTTAAACTGAAAAAGTTTCATTGATTTGAGCTCTTTCCTTCCTCGCCAACAGAAATGCAGCAACCCATGTAAAAATATTTCCTAAAACTGCATACCCATCTAACTTCTTCAGTAGTCATTGATGAGACATTGCCAAGTACTTTCTGGAAATCCATATAAATTACATCTATTTCCCCACCTTCATCAATAGTTTTGTACCAATTGTTGACCACATGTACCAGTTGTAGTACTGTAGATCTCTGGAATGAACCCAAACTAGCTGTAAAAGAATTAACAAATTTCGTGACATATGCACGATGTGGTCCCTCAGAATAAACTCCAGAACCTCACTGGCTAATAGTTACTGATATTAGATTTGTCCCCCTTTTTGTATATACCTCTCACATATGCTAATTTCCAATCTTCAAGTAATCTTTCTTCTTTGGTGGAGGTCTTATATAAATCTGCTAGTATTACACTTATGCTATTCTTCCTCACCTGGTTGGGCCATGGGTCTCATCCAAGCTGTGATCAGGTGGGCCAAGTTGGCTAAAAATAACAAGCCATTGGAAATGTTTAAAGTAAAGCATATTATGGGATAAAGTGGCTGGTGAAGTGTACCAGACTGGGATTTGAGTTGTGATAAGTGCAGTATTTATCATCAATATTAGATTCTGAAAAAGTGAAAAGTTCGTCTCTTTCAGTAATTGAGAATTAAAGATGTCAGAGTTGGTACCTCCACCACATCCTGGAGAAGGAAATTCCAATTATGAACATAAAAAAAAAAAAAAAAACATATACCAAAGGCTTTTTTCCCCCCTTACACAGAAGGTAGCCAAAAGACAAAGGCATAGAAACCACTCCCACCCATTTCATACCCTACATACTCCACTCCTCTCTACCCTCTTCCTTCCCTCTTATCTTGGCACCACCTGGATGACTGGTCATTCCTGCATCTTGTCCACTGCCCTGGGTCAGAAGCAGTGTTGCAAGAAACATCACATCCACAGCAAAAAAAAAAAAAAAAGTATGTGTGCGTCAGTCACTGCCCCTGTATGAATTTTTTTAAAAGAATGACCTCTGGTTCTAGTGATGGGTGCCATAGTGAATAGATCAGAAAGTTGAAAATAAACCATGAAAATTTTTATAGCACTGCATTAATTCTGAATGCCGTAATTTACCCATAATAGAAAAAAGGCTCAACCTGGTGAGTCTGTCAGTGTATGGTAAATGAGCTTGATTAGTAATTTGTTTAGTCTACAGACATTGGACACAAATATTCATAAGTCCCCCAGGAACCTATTACTCCAGACTGGGAGGCACAAGTTAAGGTAGAAGGCACCTGTGTTGGTAACTCCAAGATCCAAATAGGGTTCAGAACACTTGATTGAGACTAAGTCAAAATCACTCAATATTATAAGCACTTTGCCTAAATTGAATTGATGAATAATGTTTCATAGGCTCAGGTCATCTTTAGGAGGTATAGGTAGATGGCAGACTACCAGCAAATAAAGATTGTAACTGGGTACATGCAGAGGTAGTGTGGAGAGATAGTGAACATCATTACAACTGACAGCATTTAATTTTTTGCATGTATACAAACACCATGTATTGTTCTTCAAGTCATAGTCATGATATAGTGAATACATATGAATAATGGAATAGAAAAATTCTGTTGTAACCTAGTTTCTTTTGTGGCAAAACTCTACTTTATGATATGAGAAATCATGGACATAAAAAAAATTACAGCAATATTTTAAATGGAGGTATCACTGCATGGTGGGACATGACAAGAAAAGTTTAGATATTTGGCTGACGAGGAGAAAAATGGAAGGGATCAGCAACTCCCACACTTGAGAGAGCAGCTGGTTTTGAGTGGCCATGTATGACTGTGAGCCTGATGCTTGAGCTGTAAACTGAATTGTGGTACCACTAAAAGCAGCCATGTGTGAATGGGAGCCATTACCACCTGATAGTTGGGCTGTGGTACCATTCTTAGGTCACTCACTACTACCACCCACCCCTGGGCCATCATCAAGATGATTCACTGTTCCCACTAGGTGGTCAGGGCCCAGAGTGACCGGTCCAGGAAACAGCACTCCTCTTTAACTCCTCCCTTTGCTTCAATGGTAGATCCTTGGTATTAAGAGTCCCTTTCGTACTCTTGCACTTATAATTTCTGGGCCTGGTGATTTATCAACCTGTAGCTCTTTAAGCTTATGACATACATCCATATCTGTCACATGAATATCATGAAGTGGCTTATCAAAGCTGGAAACTGATATCAAAGGCAATTTTCCTTGCGGCTCTGTAGTAAATGCCTTAGAAAAAAATGTCTGATAGTACCTCAACCCTTTCCTTGTTGGTTGCCACTGTACAAATGAGTTCTCCTTAATCATGTATTCATTGTTTGGCCAAGATTATTTTACTCATCTGTTGGTTGCTTTATGTTGCCTGGTTTTACATTCCAATCACTGCTTCCAAATTCATAGACAGAATGAAGGTGGCTTGTCAAATGCTTATTGAGTATTTACATTCTCGCATGCTTTGCATGCAATTAGCTGGAATATTCAAAGTAAAGAGAAAGCCCTATCCCACAAAAGGAATCATTACCTCACTTGATATTAGGAAGTAGTTTACATTGTACAAGAAGGTTCCACATACATCATCATTCACCATAATCTAATATAAAAATAGTCTCTTGTCATTCTGATTTATGAGTAAGGTTGCCGCAGGGCACAAACTTGTCACAAATTTAATTGTAACCCTTGTCGTCATATGGTTTGAACAAGCCAGGGAAATGAAACTCACAATAACACTAAGGCACTCGGGTTTTTAATTAACACTAAACTCATAATGGAAAGGTCGTAATCTAAGAGCGAAGGGGAACTTGAAGCCTGGAGAGGAGTGCTGCTTGAAGAGTACTGCTAGGAGAGGAGTGCTGCTCGGAGATGTTGTGTCCTGGAGTGAACTGCTCGTCTCGGCTAGGGCGGACCTATTAAAGGTGGCTGGTGGGAACCCGGGCAGCTTTTCCGAGTTCCTGATTGGCTGGCCTCTGGCTGGCCAGGATGTCTTCGCGAACTATGCCTGTCAACCACAGCGAGTATAAAAGCCTAGCTTGAGTTGTGTGACGGCCAGTCTGGTTTTAACCAGTGGTGCGTCACTACACTCTTTTGAGACTGTTCTCAGTAGGTAACCACAATTCAATAAGCTAATCTCACTAGCTTGTTTTGATGGTGGTTGATAGAAGGGCTGAGCGTCTAACCTACCAAATCCCTACCAGTTATAGGTGGTGACAGGTTAGGTTAGGCTAGTAGGATAATGTACTTTTAATGGTGTCAGAAATCATTATTATTATTTTTTTCCCATAGGATTTTGGTATTATTTCTACCAAAATTAACTTGTGAGTGTCCCCTGAAAAATAATAAACAAGAGTCTGACAGGAGAAATCAATATCAGATTCATATGAATTGCACTATGAAGCATTAATATCAGACATCCTTGATAGGATGTGTGGTGGACCTCTGCAGAGATTTTACCACCAAGAAGAAGGGAGGTGACTTAAGTTTCAAATCCTTCAAGTTCACTTATGCTCCCTGTCTTGCTGCATGACTGTTATGCATGGACTAGTGCTTGAATGCTGACTTGAAGAATCATTTCAGTGTCTTTGGCACTAAGTGCCTTTGGAGAATGACTGGGTATCACTGGAATGACTTTGTATCAAACCAGAGACTGCACTGTGAGATTTAGTCTAGGTCAGTTACTAGCATAATTCACAAACATCAACTTCAGCTACATGGGCAAGTGGCATGTTTCTCTGGCACTGATCCTACTCACAGGGCTGTCTCCATAAGAGACAACCCTCAGTGGATGCCCACAAAATTCATTACTGGATTAAGTTGATCAAACCTGTTGAAAGTTATTTGGAGTGGGAAGTGTGGTTGCATGTTTATTCATTTTGTTATCGTTTGTCTGTTTATTATTATTTGCTTGATTTTCATTTATTATTAGTTCCATTTCAATTTATTATTATTTACTATTTACCTCTCTATTATTTAACTATACCTATGCATTTATTTATGTATTTTATTAATTATTTACATTGTTATAGTTTTTATATTTATTTATTTAATTTTTTTTTCTCGCATCCAACCTAGATATGGACCAAAAGGTCTCCTGTTGGCATGCTCCACCTTTATAATCCTTTGTGCGGAGAGACCATGAGGACTAGAATCAGTGTATTTACCTAATTGTAGTGTACAGGAAATGAGCAATGCTTGTTGGGTCCTGTCTCTAAGTTTTTAACATGCCAAGACTCGATTCATGTATGGTTCCAACTTAATCTATATCTTTGATTTCCAATTATATCTAGATTTGAACATGTGTATTGTTTGAGCTTGGGCTACATCACCTAAACTATTCCACATATTTATATATCTATATGGAAAACTATTTCTTGACATCCTTTCAATATGTAGTCTTTCTTAATTTACTTCCATGACCTCTTAAAGCCCTCACATCTTTAATCAGGAGATCTCTTCTGTCAATGTAATCTATCTTCTTTAGTGACCTGAATACTGTAATCATGTCACCTTATTCTTTACAATCTTTCAAAGGTGGCAGACCCAGTACTTTAGTCTTTCCTCATATGGTTTATCTACCAGGCTGGGGACCAGTTTAGTTGCTGCCCTTTGTATTCTCTCAATCTTGCTTGCATCCTTCACTATGTGTGGGGACCATACTACTGATGCATATTCCAGTCACGGACGTATCAGGGTTTCGATGAATTTGTTCATCATTCCTTGTTCATTTAATGGAATGCCACTTTGATCTTCTGCAGTAGTCTACATGTCTCTCCCACAATTCTGCTGATATGTCTGTCAGGTGACAGGTTGCCTTTTATCAGTACTCCTAAGTCTTTCCTCTTTTGTTTTGTAATGGGTTTGCTTCCCAAGGAATAGTTTAAAGATGGCCTTTTGCCACTATTTCCTATTTCCAGCACTTTTATTTTTTTGGTAATGGACTTTATTTCCTGTTCTCGGCTCCATGCAAAAATAGTATATTTATTTTTTGCAACATTCTACCCTCATTTTTTGCTATTCTCATGATTTTCATGATTTTTGCATCTGACTTAGCTTGATGTTCCTTTCATCATGTCATTAACATAGACAAGAAACAGTATTAGTGCAAGCACTGAACCTGGAACTTCGTATGTTACTGCTCTCCAGCTTGACATCTTGTCTTTTACTACTGTCCTCATGAATCTTTACTTTAAATCCATTCAAGTAGTTTGGCTCTCAGTCATCCAACATGCTCCAATTTTCACATAAATTGACTGTGGTGTACTTTAACAAATGCCTTCTCTAGGTCCAGGTACACACAGTCCACCCACCCCTCTCTTGCAGCACATCAATTTCTCTCAAGTAAAAGTTTAAAAGGTTCAACACACACGACCTTCCAGATTTAAAGCCAAACTAACTGTCTTTCAGAATGTTCATCTTTTCTAGATATTTGGACCACTGATCTTTCATGATCTTTCCACTTAATTTCACTATTGTGCTTGTTAATGGTACCGGCCTACAACTTAGTGGTATATCCTTGTCACCTTTGTAAATTGGCACCACATTTGCCCTTTTCCAATCAAGTGGTACAATTCCTTCTTTTAATGAACATGTAATACAACTGTGGATCTTGTCCAATAGTTGTTCCTTACATTCTTTAAAGGTCAACTTAGAAAAAGTTAGAAAACTAAAATGTGCGTTTCTAACATTTTATAGTCTTGATTTTATCCAAATAGCATAATCTTAAAAATGCCTGATAGCAGGTGAATTTTTCAATGTCGTAGTTACATTTTCCACCGCTAGGGCATACTGATGACATAATAGCTGCTGCCTACATCCTTCAACATGGCCAACACGCAATACAAAAGTGACTTCACATCGAGGGAAGAAGACTTATTGGATTTGGATGCCCTTTCGTGCTCCAATGTGGGTAAGGTACAAGGATGCATGTAACAAAATATATGATAGACTATGTAAAAATGCATATTTTGATGAATTTACAGTAAAATGAATAATAAATAGGTACTTTTATTTCTTTCAGGCTTTACAGGTATCTTGCCTATTGTAATTAGTGGAGTGTTGTTGGCAACAACTGGGCAAAAGAAATTGCCTGCCCCTTCCAGTGTATGCCAGAGACCAAATTAGGAAAAAATGGCCTGAACCAGATGGACATTACATAGGATTTAAATACCTTTCAACAATGACTTTAGTTCAGATTCTTGGAATTATATTCAGAGTAGTGTTTGTCCTTGGTATAGTATATGAAAAGAGTTCACTGTATTGGACAATTAAACCTGGACCTTTGTTTCTGGATGATGTCAAACTTCTCTTGTTTTTCATACTTGGAACAGATTGGTTCATGAACTGTCATAGTGGACAAGTTTGTATAGTGGATATTCAGAATGCAACCTCAATAATTCACCAAGTAAAATCTGTACACATTCTGTAAATACAAAATGGAGATTTATGGTATTTTCATTTTATTGTTTAGTATGCCATATTATCAGAACAATACTAGATATTTAGGCAAGTATTATTTTTGGATTTATCACATTGCTACCGTAGGAAGTCCTATGAAGTTTCACAGTTTGGATGCAGTATCTAGCACAATAATGCTTTATACACTCACCATATGTTAGATTAACCTTCTAGCACCTGCTTTGGCTTTGGGATAAGATATAGCCATTGCATCTCTCCATTTTTTCCAGTTTTCTACTTTTTACATTAATTTTCATTGAAATGAAGGTCAGTAAGTAGTACATTAGTCTGAAAGTGGAAAATTAATAATTATAATTTTCAATCACCATGCATACATTTTACCATTCTCAATATGAATTCAGCCCCTCTGTGCCTGAAATACCATAGTGAAATTACATCAAGATATGTTTGAAGTTACATATGCACTTGTCTTCCTTACACTGCCTCATAAAAAAGTGCTGGGACTAGGGTACAAAGAACACAACCTTGTAATATGATTCCAGTATTGATGTTTGTTGACAAGGCGAGAACTGACTGATGTCCCTGAGAAGTGCTTTCTGCATTACTATGAACTCAAGCTTCTTGTGTGCTTTTGAACCTGAAAGCAAGATGATAAGCAGACTGTTGTGTGGTACACGATTGCTAAGCAGATGTATATATATAAAGCAAGTGCAAAGCTAAACACATGGTGCAGTGTTGATAGTAACTACTGTTCCCTGTCAACCAGTTCTATATGCCAGTTCCTTGTCAAACACTTTACTACACTTTGTATTATAATCTACAAGAAACGCCAGGTTCACACTGTCAAAGATTTAAATTTTATTACATTGTACAGGAGAGAGGATGAAAATTTGATAAAATCTTTGACAGAGTGAATTGGGCTTATTACCTACTTTCAGCCATTCCCTATTGTCAGTGGGCTCTTGCAGACATGTTGGATATATTTCACTCTGGCCTTCGTGCTTGTTGACAAGGCCAGGGTCCCAAGTGTATTTTTTTTCTCCAAAATGTTTCATACAAAGTTTTGCTTTCAGTCCAGGCTTCCTTGACTCATGCCATCTGCATTGAATAAGCCAGTCCTTTTTGTGAACCGGATCTTTAGGAAAAGAATGAAAATGAAGTCCATCCACAGCAGAAAGTTTCGTTGAATCACTGTTGTAACTTGTGGCGACATAATAAACCATTTTCAAACTAAATACTTGATAAAACCTTGCAAACACATAAAATATGACAGATCACTGATCAAGTTGACAGTGCAGCATGACATTTTATGGTGCACACATATGGCATACATCAGAATGTAAACAGCGAGATTGACATCACAACTGATAGAGCCTTACAAGAACAGCCGAAGATCGGTGAAGGAAAAGTTAATCTACCAATACAGTGAGTCCTCCTTATACGGTAATTCTTTATCCGGTAAATTCACAGTTATGGTATTTGGTAATTACTACCCTCGATTCTATTTATGGCAAGAAAAATAAACAGATATGGTATCTGCTATATATTTTGAAGAGGAAAGAGCATAGAGAAGGTACGTCTGCCATATCCTATTATTACATGTTATATTGGGTTTGGTATACGGTAATTTGTGGTAAGGTTTTCAGGAACCCATATGTACCGTATAACGAGGACTTACCGTATATTGATAGGCCTTTTCATCGCATTGCATAATAATTAAGATTTATTTTTGCATTATTTGATCAAAAAGTGACCAAGTCACATATCTAGCAAATATTCACCACCTCTTAAAACGTTCTTAGTTGACCTTTAAGTATCCAGCTTGAGATCCTGCTTGGTCCTGAAGGTGGTGGCCAAGCTATGTAGTGGGTGTGTGTCAAGTGTGTTGTATTTGTAATATTGTATAAAAGTGTACTTGTGTGGAACCATGTAGCAGACTCCCACAAGTGAACTTGCCTGATGCCATGTAGCATCAGTTCTTTGACAGTCTTAGGTGAGAGAACATGTTTGCTCTCCCTAATATCATACTTTTATATCAATACAACTCTTACAAGAAACTTGTTAGTATTTTCTTAACTGCCATTATATTAAATGGTGGCAGCAGATAAAAACTTCATATTTCTTTTGTGAAACATTTCACTGACAATTTATTTGTGACATGTGCGCAAGTGAACTATATGGTTTCAGGGCATATGTTTTTTCTTTTCTTCTCTCATTCTTACTGCTAGGTTTGTATGAACACTGCAGTGCATGTAATTGCAAATAATTAACTATTACAGAAGCTCAAAAAGTGAATTTGTAGACTACTTTTACATACATGCCCCTATATCTGTCAGTGATCCTCTCAATATGTCTAGTGATGAAGTTTCTTCATTTCTATATGGTGGCCATTTGGCAGCATCAGGCATGGCTCCTCCCACTGTCACTATTGCACCAGTACCCCTCCATTGTAAAACTCTCGGGTGAGGATCCTAATTATTCAGCATCTGCATTTAATCAACAATGTGAGGATAGTATAATCAACACTAACGTCATTACAGGGTCAGATAAAATTTCTTATGTAAGGTCTCAACTTGTACCTAACTCATTAGCCTCTGATATGATGTTGGCTTCATGCATCAACCCTAGAGCTTTAAACTATGATTATGCCATCTTTAAGCAAAATTTCTTAAAATGTTGCAAACCTAGTAGGTGATAATTGTCTCTGGTGCTTCAGGTTTGTTGACATACTCTCTTCTTCTATGGGCACTGAAAAATTTATGCCTCCTCAGGCTTGACTCAGTATGGTGGCCTCTGAAGCATTAGATTCATCGATACATTCAAAGTGGGTAGATAAAAATTCTATTACATTAGATAGACGCCGACTTGTTTTGGAGTACCTATTCTACAATTTATTCCCTGCTCCATATGAACGAAGGATTGCTCCTCTTAGTTATCAGAAAGATGAGTCTTTACTAACATTTGCAACAAAGCATCCTTTTTGAGAAGACAAGAGGTGATGCAATGAAAGCAAAGTCTTTTACAAAAAGCACATTAATGTCTTGCCAACCCTAGGAAAGGGAGTACTTGGTCAATTGTCTTGGGTGTAGGAAAGTTTCTAACAGCTTTGATCTTATCATCTGTAGTATGAATGCCATCTTTGTCTACCACATGACCTAAGAATTGGATGCTGGACTTAAAAATGAACATTTGGGTAAATTGAGCTTCAACCCAGCTTCAGCAAAACATTGCAAGACTAAGGACAACTTATGGAAGTGACTTTCCACATCCCTGGAAACTAGAATCAAGTCATCTAGATACACAAAAAGTCAATTGGCTACTAGTCCATGAAAAATTGAGTTAATAAGGTGCTGGCATGTTAAAGGAGCATTCTGCAAACCCACAGGGTAATGGAGCCATTTATAATGACCAAATGTCGTCGAGAAGGCTGTGATCTTATGAGACTTTTCTTCCAAAGGAATCTACCAAAAGCCAGCTTTTAAGTCCAAGGTGGTGAACACTGTGACCTGTTCCTATGGACTGAAGATCACACAACATAGGCAAAGGGTAATAATCTGGAACTGTGACATCTCAGAGGCTAGTGAGTTAGGTACAAGTTGAGACCTTACAAAAGAAATTTTATCTGACCCTGTAATGATGTTAGCGTTGATGATACCATCCTCACATTGTTGAATAAATGCAGATGCTGAATAATTAGGATCCTCACCCGAGAATTTTACAATGGAGGAGTCCTGGTGCAATAGAGTAACAATGGGAGGAGCCATGGCCGAAGCTGCTTAATGGTCACCATATAGAAATTAAGAAACTTTGTCACGAGACATATTGAGAGGATCACTGACAGATATAGGGGCAGGTATGGTTCGTCTGCTTCTGAGCAACATGTATATAAAATGAGGACATTACATACAGTCCAGGGATCAGACACAAACGCTTGGAGAGATATACTTGTGTCCTGAAAGAATACCTTTGTAAGGCAGGACAGTGGACCACTGAATGCAGTATGGCTCTCATCCACACTGGGATTAGCTGCCGGTCAACAGCTACGCACGTGATCCTGGCTTACATATACAAAATCATGGAATTATAAGAAATGTAAAAGGTCACTATTGCCTAAGTGCCTCTGCATAACATACGAAGAACTTTAGAAGAATATTAAGTAAGGGATGACCATGACATACATTAACCACTTCAGTACGACTCAAATTCTCGCGCGCAGTATCGGCTGCCATATGTAATTTGCATCACACTACTCGCATTATAAAATATAAAGTCACTGCTGTATTACTCGTTCTTTTTTACCCTGAGTAATAATAAACACAGAAAACGTGATCAAACCAATTCACAGAATCAGGGGGTAACTCATGTACAACTACAAAAAATATATATAATTAAGACGCCGACGGCAGCATCCTCGTGTACCCACTCGCGCCTCATGACACATAAGTAGGCATCATCGTACCGAAGTGGTTAACGGTAATATACACACAATATGGCGGACGGACAACAGCAAGCCAACTATGGAGTCCCACATGTACTCGGAAACAATACTCACCCGACAACTTCCACGCAAATAATAAGGATATTGCTGGAATTACTGCAGTGATGCGTTGAGAAGTCTCGTAGCATACTGATTATAGTAGTCTGGGACTATGTTAAGGTAGTGGCAAAGAGACTAGTTTAAATTCGGAGGCGAAATGGTGCAAATCAATGTCCAACAGAATAATACTAACCAGTCCACAGATTCATATTTTGCACTTCCGCGACAGTAAATTATTTGCAGTCGCAAGCACTTAGATGTAAAAACAAAAACAAAAAAACATACGCACCGAAAACTCGCAAAACCATATCACATAGTTCACTTGCGCACAAGCCACAAATCGTCACTGAAATGTCTCGCAAAAGAAATATGAAGTTTTTTATCGGCTGCCACCATTTAATATAATGGTGGTTAAGAAAATACAAGTTTCTTGGAAGAGTTGTCTTGATACAAAAGTATGATATTAGGGAGAGCGAACGTGTTCCCTCGCCTAAGGCTGTAGAAGAACTGATGCTACATGGCATCAGGCAAGTTCATTAGCGGGAACCAGCTACATTGTTCCACACAATTACACATACAATATTACAAATACAACGCGTCCACTACACTCATCTCGTTTTTCACTATCCAGCCTAGTAACCCCTACCATATTTCTCAGGCATTTCATCTCAAACACATTTAAACTCTTCCTCTCTTATGTTTCATGTTTCTGTCCCATACAGTGCTGTTGGCACAATCACCCCTTCATACAGTCTCCTCTTAGCTTCCATTCCCTAATGTTTATTTCTCATTACTTGCTTCTCTCAATCTACATTCTACCTCCACTCCTACCTTAAGACTTGCTTCCAGTTTGCTGCCATCTTCTCCCTTTGTACATTTCATCATTTTACTTTTACTCACCTTTATCTTCAACTTCCTTCGTCCGCACACCTTCCCAAATTCCGTCACTCACTTCCTTAATCACTCCTCTGATCCTGCTACGAGCATAGTCTTGCCAGCAAACAACAACTGGCTTATCTCCCATTTTCTCAATTTTCTTTAACCATTTCCAGTCCCCAGCCCGTTACCCTTGCGTTTACCTCTCGCACCACCCCATCCATGTATAAATTGAACACCCAAGGTGACATAACACATCCCTGGCGAAGTAGCACCTTTACCTCAAATCACACTCTCTCCATTTCTAATTCTCACACAGGCTCTACCACTCATGAAAACTCACGACTGCTCTTAACAGCTTTTCTCCTATCCCATATATCTGCAGTACCTCCCACAGTGCCTTCCTGTCTACCCTGTCATAAGCCTTTTCCAAAAAATATCCTTACATTTTCCTAATGCTTTCCCCACATGTCTTATCACAAAATCTGACCCACGCAACCCCTACCTGTCCTAAACCCACACTGTTTCTCACCAATTACTCCATGTTCCTTTCCTAATCCTTTTTTTTTCATACGTATACGTGGAATCGCTTAGGTGATATAGCCCTAGATAAAAAAAAAAAAAAAAAAAAAAAAAAAAAAAAAAGTTCAAATCTAAATATGATAATTAGAAATCAAGTATATAGTTAAGTTGGAACTGCACATGAATTTGAGCTAGGTTAGAAAAAAGAAAAAAGAAAAGAAAAAAGAGATGGGACCCAATAAGCGTTGGTCCTTTTCCTATATACCACAGTTAGGTAAATGCAATCAAAGAGATATTAATCTTATAATTACATTTTATTTTTCCAGGATGAGGATAACTATCAACATTTGTTTGGGGGAGCTATCCGAAAATTCCATATGTTTGTCATACAATAAAGAGGTTTTGATGTGACATCTGCAGCACAGCTATCTCAAGAGTCATAATAAATATTGCGTGATGACCCACACTGTAGAGAAGCCATTCCAGTGTGACCTGTGTGATGTAGTCTTCTCATGAAAGGGTGATCTCACATGTCACGTGGTGACTCACTGGAGAGAAGCCTTTACAGTGTGGCCATTGCGATAAAGCTTTCTCGCTAAAGAGCAACTTCAAACATTGTGTAATGACTCGCTCAGGAGAGAAGCCTTTCCAGTGTGACCTGTGTGATGCAGTCTTCTCACGAAAGTATTGTCTCTCACGTCACATGGTGATTCACACAGGAGAGAAGCCTTTCAAGTGTGATCTGTGTGATGCAGCTTTCCCACGAAAGAATTCTTTTAATAATCATATGAATACCCTACACAGGTGAAAAGCCGTTCCAGTGTAACCTGTGCAATGTAGCTTTCACAAAAAAGTGTACTCTTGCACGTCACATGGTCATTCACACTGGAGAGAAGCCTTTCCAGTGTGGCCAGTGTGATAAAGCTTTCTCAATCAGGATTAACCTCAAATATCATGTAATGACTCACACATGAGAGAAGCCTTTCCAGTGTGACCTGTGTAATGCAGCCTTCTCACGAGAGTATTATCTCACACATCATGTGGTAACTCACACAGGAGAGAAGCCTTTTAAATGTGACCTGTGTGATGCAACTTTCTCCAGAAAGAGTTCTCTCAGTAATCACGTGATGATCCACACAGGTAAGAAGCCTTTCCAGTGTGGCCTGTGCAATGCAGGTTTCTCGCGAAAGTCATATTTCATCTGTCACATGACGACTCACACAGGAGAGAAATCTTTTCAGTGTAACTTGTGCGACGCAGCTTTCTCACAAAAGAATAGTCTCAACCAACATATGATGATCCACACAGGAGAGAAGCCATTCCAGTGTAACATGTGCGATTCTGTTTTCTCAAGAAAGAGTTATGTCAAATTACATACGAAGACCCATACTGGAGAGAAACCATTACAGTGTGACCTGTGTGATGCAACTTTTTCAAAAAAGATTCATCTCAAATATCACATAACAACCCACACTGGAGAGAAGCCATTCCAGTGTGTTCTGTGCAATGCAGCTTTCTCACAAAAGTGTAACCTCAACCGTCATATGATGATCCACACAGGAGAGAAGCCTTTCCAGTGTGGCCTGTGCGATGCAGCTTTCCCACAAAAGTGTAGCCTCAAATATCACATAACGACCCACACTGGAGAGAAGCCATTCCAGTGTGACCTGTGTGATGGAGCTTTCTCACAAAAGGGTGTCCTCAAACGTCATATGGTGACACACACACGAGAGGATCCATTCTAATATGACCCGAGTAATGTAGCCTTCTTAAGAAAGTGGTTTCAAACATCATGTGATGACCCACACAGGAATGAAGCCTTTCCAATGTGACCTGTGCAATGTCGCTTTATCTCAAATTGCATGATGCCCCACACTGGAGAAACTCTTCCAGTGTGAGCTGTGCGATTTTATTTTCACAATAAAGGTCGATCCCTCACAATATATAATGATCCACACTAGAGAGGAGCCATTCGAGTGTGACCTCGGTGATGTTACTTTCGCACAAAAGAGTGCCATCAACAAACAACACATGATGATTCACACTGGAAAGAAGCCATACTATTGTGATATGTGTGATGCAGCTTTCTCACAAAAGTGGTCTCAAATGTCACGTGATGACTATACAGTATACAGAATAGAAGCCTTTCCAGAATATTCATCTCGAACGTCATGTGCTTACCCACTCTAGAGAGAAGCCTTTCCAGTGCACATTTCTCTCACTAAAGACTGGAACTGTGGGGAGATAGCCATTATATTCAAACTCGGACCTAAAGCGTTCAAGGTAGAATTGAGTGACATACTACAATATATATATATATATTATATATATATATATATATATATATATATATATATATATATATATATATATATATATATATATATATATATATATACTACAAAATGCTTTCCGCACAAGTAGTCTGTATGAGCAAGTACTGTATGAATTTATTATTTATTTAACCATTGCTTATCAGTTCAGTTTGTGTTTGAGATGGTCTAATTTAAGCTTGAATCTGATAAAGAAACAGTGGAATGCTACTTGATCTGTACAAAAGAAATAAACGAAACAGATTAATAAATGATTGTAGTGTCATTCATTAGTGTTGTGAAGCTTCAGAATAAAAAAGAAAGAGGTACACTCGTTTTATTACTTTTGTTTTCATCCGTGTCAATGACAAACACACTATCTAATTGTAGTATATAGGCAGAGGTGAGGACCGTTAACCAAAAAGCTAACATCGTTAATCCGTTAACCAGAAAGTTAACTTCATTAATTGTTACTCCATTAATTTAAGGAGAATGTAATGGAAGTTACAGTTAATCCGTATCCGTCACGCCACTGGTGATAGCCGTGATGCTAAAAGACTGGTTTGCTGGCGTGTTTTTCTGGGAGATGAGGGTGAAATGAACTTGACAAAGTGCAGCTACCCGAAACTAAGGAAGTGTAAGCCTAACTCTCCCACGGAACCCCCCCCCTCAAACTACGAACTTAGCGATGTGGGTTCTTTTCATGTGCTGTTTGAGACTGTTCAGAATTGACATGTGCCTCTTAATTAGAACAGACTTGGGTAGACACACCTTACAGCTGAAAATTAACTTCTTTTTCTTTGAGTTAAGAAATAGTCCTCCAATAGTGTTTCGAAACTTGTTGCCGAGGTCGAGTATCACTGATATTTTCAACGTGTTCAAATTCTTGATATGATATTTGATATTTGTTTGATAATTATGAGCAAGATAGTTATTATCAGATATATAAAATAAACTAAACAATCAAATTAAACATTTCAAGAGAAATGAATTATAATTTTGTAACTTGACCGAAGATACCAATTCCTAATGTGGGTTTTACTTTAAGAAACTCCGAAATAGAAAATAAGAAGTGAAACAATTGAAAATCGAGGAAACGTGAGTATTGGTAAGATACTAACAGGTTCAGAATCTAGTGAAGAGATTAGCGGGGTAGGTTTCTTAAGGTTTCTCGGTAAGAGAAATAGAAATTTGGAGAACCGTTGTTTGAATAGATGGTGCGGAGCGGCAGGGTCGTCACCTACAAAATGACCAGTGAACTTTCCTAGTTGGGCTCTGGGGACTAACTGCTTGACGATTCGGAGGCTTCGACACAAGGTTCGAAGCTTCCTCAAAAACTACATAAGAATGAAGGAGACTGCATAACCGTTTCTTAAAACAACTGATAGTTTCAGTGCTTACTACATGGTTACTGAGTCTATTCCATTCGTTGACCACCCTATTAGTAAACAAATTCTTGCCTATTTCCTTCTTAAATCTAAATTTGTCCAGTTTAAATCCATTACTGCGAGTCCTGCCCTACAATACCGGACAGAAGGGATGGGAGGATAAGAATTTTGCTCGTTTTATAACCATACCCATAGGAGATAGTATTGAAATCGGACAAAATTGATGGCCGGGCTGTGTGTAGTGTAGGATAGTCTGAGTCACGTGGTAGCACAAAATGGCGGTTAGTGTGCATCTAGCTCTTGTGAGAAGAGGATTACTGCGGTGAGTGCTCGTAGAATTTTCTCTCCGACTCCAGGCTACGACCCTAATATGACCTCTAGGAGAGAATATTCACGTGAAGCAGTTGCTCAGATAATTATTTTAAAGGAATCTGGCCTGCAAACCAAACAAATAGTGCAGAAAATTGGTGCCAGTGAGTGAAAAGCGCGTCGGTGGGTTGCCAGATTTTATGAGGAGGGAGGGAACAACCTGCCATCTTCAAAACCAAGGTCTGGTAGGCCTAAGAAGACTTCGGGTCGGGGCTACAATATTTTGAAACGTACTTTGGAGTCTATTCTAAGAACCACAACCAGGAAAATCAAGCAGCTGGGACGACCCAGATCTGTTTGGTGGTGTGTTTGTGAGGACAGTACGTCGCCGCATCAAGGAACTGAATTACAAGAGGTGCCACCTTGTGAAGAAACCCATCACTGGCACCAATTTGCTGCACTATTTGCTCGTATATGCGAGCAATTTGGAGTATCTTGATATGACTGCGCCATTAACTATATTATTTGCAATATCTTTAATTTTGCCCCATTATGCTATTCTATTTCTCCACTTATCAGCGTTTATTTGTTAAGTTGTAGTTCAACTTTGGTGGTCTACTGCAGGACCTGCCTACCCCCCCGAGGGTTGATTCAGCCCCTGTGCCTCACCACGGTGATCCGGGTTGGTAAAAGGTTGTATGTATGGTGAGAGGAGAATTTTATTTATCTATTCATTTATTTGATAAGTTGTTGTGCTTAAGCATCACTATGCAAATTTACACCGTTCAGATTTTTTAAACAACACCATTAAAAAACTAAATTATGTAAAGATAAGTTGTTTTCGAAACCAGTTTCAGTCACAGTTTGTCTTTTATCAATGTGATATGACGACAGAAAAAATGGATGATCAGCTGAAAAATATTTTTTTTTTTCTAGATCACATGAAGGAATGAAATTTATTTCGAGGACAACACGCAAAGTCATTGCAAGAGAAAACATATGTTAAAGTAAGAAAGAAAACGGTTCCGTTTGGAGAAGGGTGACTCTAGTAGGAGGAAAGTTGTACTACACACCAGGGTTGCCAAATGCTCCCGAGTCCGAATTATGATATTTTCCTACAACTAGCTGGCTGAAATTGAAAACTGAAAATAAAACAATTGTTTTACCACTGTATTCCATTTTTCTTTACAAATACTGAGCAAATACTGAAATGAAAGCTGACTATTAATTATTTACCAATTCAAACATTTCATTATATCTCACAGCCTACAACGGTAACTTACGGTTCTATATTTCTGTTTCTGGCATAGAAAAATGAATATGGCAACTGCCAAGTTAACATAATACACTGAGATGTAATGATTCATTTGACATACTTTATTGGAAAACATAAAAAAAAAAAATAATAATAATAATATAAAAAATAATTCCAAAGACTTCATTGCAACACACATCAATCATATTCCTATTATTCAAAACCTTCAGTTAATATTGTGGTAATTGAATTAATAATGTAATGTAATGTAGCTTTCAGTAGAACCATAAGATAATTAAATTAATTTGAATTAGAGATTCCAAGCGAAATAAGTGATAATTCTATAACTCGATCGAAGTTACAGATTTCGAAGAGGAGTTTCACGTAAAAGGTGAACAAGAGGAAATGTAATAATAGGAAAGCAAGAAAACATGAGAGTTGGAAAAGTGTTATCGAGTTCAGGAACTAAAAGAGCAGGTTATTTTGTACTTTTAGTGTCTCAGTAAGAGAAATAGAAAAGGAGGGTGCGCCGTTATTGGAACGAGTGTCAGTCGGAGCTCTGGTGTCGTTCAGGCGAAAGTATAGAGAAAACTTGTTGGTATTAATTCTGGGAACCAACTGTTAATAACGAGAGACGACTTTACTCTGCTAACCAATTCAGACGCTTCGACAAACGGTTCGAAGCGTCCTCAATGACTAAAATAAATATGTAAAGAAACAAACAAATAAATAAACAAACAAATACATAGATAAATGAATAAATAAATAAATAGATAAATAAATAAATGAACAAATAAATATTTATTATCAAAGGCAGATTCACCAGCATCAGAGAATTAAGTTTATAAATTGCCTTACAAGTAAGTTATGTAAGGTTTGCTTTAAGCATTACCAAACCAATATCTTAATTGATTGTTTAAAATTTGGCGCAAATCGGATCCGAGTATCAATATAAAATCTCGGGTCCCTGGGTCCGCTAGCGGAGGCCATTAATTGCTTTCTTTGTAACCTAACATTTTATATTGGACAAATATATAAAAACTAGAAACCTAACATTGTATATAGGACAAATATATCAACTATTGACTTATTCAATGCAGTATAAGTTAATATAAAATTTTATAGTGAAATAAGAAACTATTTTTAAGGCACTGTTATGCTTTAAAATGCCAATATTAGCAGGACTTAACAGGTATTATTGTATGAGGTTAGTGGACACCAGGGTTGGCGATTTTTTTTTTTTATCTTTTTAAAAATATAAAAATATTATTTTATTATTTAAATCAGATTTATTTGATTTAAATAGATTTTTTTTTGTAGATATTAAATATTGTGGGATTACTATCCGATATGCGATCTGATTGCTAAAGGACATTTTTAGCATATCAATATAAGGAGCAGTGTTATATAGACTTGCCACAAGTATACAAGGAACAGTATAAGCCTACATGTAGTATACATATCACTGTGCAGCCCATAACAAGTTTCAACAAGATTCTTGTTGAAACTTGTTCTAGGTAAGCAGCTTCTCACTGAGTTAGTTGCTGTTTTGGAATCAACCAGGAAGGATGTCTTCTAGACTTGGCAGAGTGGTTCCTTCAGGCAGAAAAAATGACCCTGTCTGGAATTATTTTGAAAAACTACCAACAACTTCTGGCAAAGGGTACCGAGCTAAATGCAAAGACTGCAGCCTGGAACTACAGGGCATTGTGTCAAGATTAAAATCTCACAGAGATAAATGCCAAGGTCAGCCACAGCATACAGAAGAAGAAATTGATGACCCAGGTAAATAATTTTACTTATATTGTGTGCATTTCTCCCTTTTCATATGCAACTATATAAATTTGGTGAACAGTGGAGAGCATGTGCAATAAAAATGTGAAGGCCTAAAGAGATGATACTTCAACTTCATTACTTCTAAATTTGGGTAATGACTATATCACTATAATATACTGTATTCACTCAACTTTGGGGCCTAGATGATTGTTATTCATTTCATTCAACATTGTGTAATATATTTCATAGGTTCCATTGGAATTCAGCCCACATGGGATTCAGCCCAAAGGGATTTAGCCTAACCTAACCCAACAAACCCATTATTTTTGGTGAATTTAAAAGTGGACTGAATCCTGTGAGGGCTGAATTCCAAGCCCACCTATTTCATATCCTGTTAATTATTTCCAAATAATTTAGTGGCTTGTGTGAATATGATCATTATCTAAAAAAATAACTACTGTACTCAAAAGTAGCCTAAATCACACTGTATTCATTCATTTATTTATTCATTTATAAATTATGCAATATGCTAAAATTTTCTGTTTCCATTTCAGGATTTGTATCAACAGCTTCAATCCCTTCATCATCGGGTCCACTTAAATTATCTACAAACCTGACTCCACCATTAAAAAGGTCATTATCAGACTCCTCCACAGGCGCCACTTCTGCTAAATCATTTTCATCTAAAAGAAAGTCATCAACATCTCTGGACAGATTCATCATAAAAACTTCAGCCTCTCAAAAGGAAACTCTCGACAAAGAAGTTGCAAGAATGATATTTGCTACAAATTCACCATTTCGTCTTGTTCAGCATCCTCAGTTTCTCAAGATGGTTCAGAACCTGAGGCCAGGTTATATTCCTCCATCCAGAAAAGATATTGCTGATAAGTACTTGGATCTTGTGTATGAAAAGGAATATAAAAAGTGTGCAGATGACCTGAATAATGAAACTGTATGTCTTTCAATTGATGGGTGGTCTAACATCCATAATATGTGTCACTCTAACAACATCCACTGGTCAGATTTATTTAGTTGACACAATAGACACATCAGGAAACCTCACACTGCTGAATATCTTCTACAACTTGTACAAAATTCGATCAAGAAGGCTGAACAAGATTTTGGTTGTCACACTGGAAGTGTTGTGACAGACAATGCAGGAAATGTCACCAAGATGAGAAAACTCTTGGAGGAATCGAGTGAACCTGAGCATACTGTCCTCACATACGGCTTATGCCATTCCTTGTATACTTGTGGCAAGTCTATATAATACTGCTCCTTATATTGATATGGTAAACATGTCCTTTAGCAATCAGATCGCATATCAGATAGCAATCCCACAATATTTAAAATCTACAAAAAAAATCTATTCAAATCAAATAAATATGATTTAAATAATTTTTTAAACATAAAAAAAAAAAAAAAAAAAATCGCCAACCCTGGTGTCCACTAACCTCATACAACAATACCTGTTAAGTCCGACTAAAATTTGCATTTCAAAGCATAGCGGTGCCTTAAAAATAGTTTCTTATTTCACTATAAAAGATTATATTAACTTGTACTGCATTGAATAAGTCAATAGTTGATATATTTGTCCTATATACAACGTTAGGTTTCTAGTTTTGATATATTTGTCCAATATAAAATGTTAGGTTACAAAGAAAGCAATGGCCTCCGCTAGCGGACCCAGGGATCTAGGTGCGCACGTCCTGTGTAATAGTAGTCCTTGATATATATATATATACATATACATACATACATATGTATACGTATATATATATATATATATATATATATATACATATATATATATATATACGTATATATATATATATGTATATATACATATATATATGTGTGTGTGTGTATGTGCATACATATATAAACATGTACATACCTACATATACACATATCATGTTTGTGTGTATGTGTGTGTGTGTGAACGTGTGTGTGTGCGGAGAGGTCGAGCCGTCACGAACCGCAGCTCGTATGTCAGAGAGGACACGAATGAGGCATAACACACTAACGAGTAAATATAAGGCAACGCTAATGAATTTTTCTAAAACTGCATCTATACTTGATGCCGGCATAATTAGGCCAAACGTGCTGAGTTGTATAACAAGGTTATCATGCCACACGTGTGTAAGATTATAAAAAAAAATGCTGCGCAATCGCTTTCATGAAGAGAATGAATTTCTAAGATCAGGGAAATGGTTATCTCTTGCTTTGATATTATATATATATATATATATATATATATATATATATATATATATATACAATATATATATATATATATATATATATATATATATATATATATATACACATACATACATTTATCAACCACAATCCACTTTAATTCTAAGCCATCAACATCGAGAAACTCGAGGAGGCATACATGCAGAAATTGAAACGTGGTACAGCCAAGGACTCGAACCTCCGCTAGCACGTGACTAGTATGTATATCAGGATGCAAAAGCCATTCACACCGAACAGTATTCAAGTGTTTAATTATATGTCTCTATAACAGTTGCCTGTATTCGTTATGTGTAGTGTTCTCTTTTGTTTCACTGTATTTTATTGTGAGTTTTTATGTCTCGCGTTTTATTTTGTATATTTTTAATATTTTAGTCATTATATTCTTCAGCTCTACACCGAAATTAATTTCATTTTAGTCAATTTGATGAAAATGACAAATTGAATATTTTCCTTATCTTATCTAATCTAATCTAACTTAACCTGACCTAACCTTAACCTAACCTAACCTGACTTAACATACTTTAACCTAACTTCATCTAACTTAACCCACTTTAACCTAACATAATCCAACCCATCTTAACCTAGCCTAGGTTAACCCACTGTAACCTAACCTAACTCACCTTAATCTGACCTGACCTAACCTAAGACATTATCAGAAATCACTATTCCACTTGAATGTATTTGTACCTACCACACTATCCCAAGTTGGAGAAGGGACCGCTTGGGAAAGAACTCTATATCTGCGTGACCTCCTCATCGACTCCCCCACCCCCACCCCACCCAACATCCCCCGACAAAACAAAAACAAAAACAAAGTGCGAACAAGCAAACTTGTGTCGTCGATCACAGGGCCAGAAGTTGTTCTTCCTTGGCACTGTGATTTATCACCGTGGCATTTCATGTTGTCTCCGCTCGTAATTCCAAAGTCTTGGCCGTTTTTACGGTCTTCTCGGTTTTTCTTCTTTCTTTTTTTATGTGGTGGAGTCTGGTTGAGGTTTTATGTACCGTTTTTTTTTCTTCGTTTAATGTCCTTACATCTGTCTCTTTCCATTTGTCGAGACAAGTTATTTTTGACTCTTCTCACCTGTAATTTCCCTGCATCATTGCATGCTTCTCTCATGGCATGTGACATGGACCTATTTAGAAAACGATAACCTAAATTCCTATATTAAGTTACCATACTCAATTATTCAAATGAACATTATTAACTCTGTTTTTCCAAAGTGCTAGACAATTCCATTATGGATGTCATGGGTATGTAACCTTCTTTGTTCTAAAAGTGTCTCGGCGTCCTATTTAATCTAAATTCCGTTCAGGCCGAAGGGGGTTCTCCCCCCAAACACTCAATGAGATCGTCCGTCGTCTGTTAGAATGGGATTTGAAAAGTGTTTCAGAGGGCAAGCAGTCTGTATGTAATATTTGTTTTCATTAAGCGAAAGAAAAAAAACAATCAAGTTATAAAGTTAATGAGTGCAGAGGATAAAATGTTTTAAAAATAATTTGACAACGACTGGTGGAGATTATTTTCAATTGTATGAACAAAAATTAAATTATCATTTCCACGAAAAATAATTCATATGGATTTAGGATACTGAATAAAAATAAATCAAATAAAGTATCAAATAATTTTTAAATGAGGGGTGGGTTATATCTTTAATTATGTATATATATATATATATATATATATATACATATATATATATATATATATATATATGTATATATATATATGTATATATATATATATATATGTATATATACATATATATATACATATATATATATATACATATATATGTATATATATATATAGATATATATATACATATATATATATATATATGTATATGTATATATATATATATATATATATATATATATATATATATATATAAAACTTAAACCCACTCTCGGAGAAAGATAAGCTGAGATACAGAGTAAAACCGTATATTTCGACCACTGACTGTGGTCCTCTTCAGCAGTTACAATTATAGGGTACATAGACAAGAGGTTATATACAGAGGAGGAAGGGGCATTGGGGGACTCAGTAAGCCTCAGGTCACTTGCCCCGAGTGAGGTCGGACGTTACGTCCTGTAGAGATGAACTTGTCAACCGCCATACTAGTTATAGCATCAGGTGACCATTGACCTTTGGATGTATTATAATTAGGAAACTTTTTTATTAGTGAGGACTCAATAATTTTTCTTTTGAAACTACAATTTGAATTGTACACTGTAGCTGCATTCCTCCAATCTATTCTGTGATCTAAAAGGCTAGAATGGAGGAATACAGCTGAGTTTTCTTGGCCGTATCGTATAGAATTTTTATGTTCTTTGATCC
>NC_134798.1:52298712-52303712 GCF_046742065.1 Oratosquilla oratoria
GTCTCTGTACTACTGAAGAGGACTGCAGTTAGCAGTCGAAATATAAAGACTCCCTGTTTCCAGTCTACTCTACTCCAACTGTGGTGTCAGTTGTGATTATACTGTATATACTGTGTATATGTTCATCATCATCACTATCGTCGTCGTCGTCGTTGTCGTCGTCGTCGTCGTCGTCGTCATCATCATCATCATCATCATCATCATCATCATCATCATCATCATCATCATCATCATCATCATCATCATCATCATCATCATCATCATCATCATCATCATCATCATCATCATCATCATCATCATCATCATTACTACTATTACTATTATTACTACTATCACTACTACTACAACAACAACTACAACAACAACAACTACTACTACTACTACTACTACTACTACTACTACTACTACTACTACTACTACTACTACTACTACTACTACTACTACTACTACTACTACTACTACTACTATTACATACTCGTATACATACATAACCATAGTTTAATTAAGGACAGTTAGCTCGACATACTCATCTAGTATGTATGAACCTTGCTTAATTGAAGATATTTTCTGTACTCATTTTACTCATATTAGAAAAAAATTGTGTTGATGTTTATAAAATTATTGGAACCTCTGTTAGGAAGACGACTGGGAGCTGCGAAGGGATCTGGAGGCGAGGCGCCTCTGACGTATAAATTAGCTTCGTTTGTTGTCGTGTGACCCGAAGCTGTTTTGACGAAGCTGTTATTATGTTGTCTTCTCTTCGCTCGCAGCAGCTGGTGGTCTATGGGATATATTTTATTTTTATGTATTCTTTTTCAGTAACGGAAGTAAGGTTAAGTGTAAACAGATTTTTTTTCATCTGTGTTTGTCAGGTTACCTGTTTTCCGTGAAGTGTGTGTTTTTTTTTCATCGAGCAGAGGTGTTTTAGTCTTTATGTTGTTATAAGACACGTGTGTGTGTGTGTGTGTGTGTGTGTGTGTGTGTGTGTGTGTGTGTGTGTGTGTGTGTGTGTGTGTGTGTGTGTGTGTGTGTGTGTTAAGAAAAATAACGACTTTTGATCGCTGCTTGATGTGAGTGAAACTTTTTGAATAAGCAGAGCGAAAGAAAAGGAAAAAGATTGTTCAGCATCAATTGAAGTTTGAGTAATTACGGATAGGTTCGTACGTGATGTATCATGTCATTTTGATTTACCTTTACCTTATCTATATTTTATCATATCTTATTCATATTAATTGCATTTAGTATAATTTTATTTTATCTTGATATAATCTAATTTAATTTTCTTTTTATTCTAAATTTATTTTTATTTTGCTTTATTTCTTATTTTATTTTTGTTTGGTGCCATTGAATTTTATTTTGTTTTTTTGCATTATTTAATTTCATTTTATTTTGTTCCATTTCCTCTCATTTTTATTTAATTTGATCTATTTTCTATTCAATTGATGTTATATTATTCTGGTTTTTCAATTTTATTATAGATAAATCTAATTTGATCTTATAATATTATTCTTTTTTTACCTGTTGTGTGTACAGTAACAAATATATCACTTATTTTAATTATATTTTTTCTCTCTAATTTCTTGTGGTTTCTAAACAACCCAGCTCACACCTTTCTCTGTGAGAAAACGAGATAGTTTCTGCCGTTATCTCTTGCAGCCAAGAGAAGGACGACATTTTCTCTTACAGGAAAGTCAACGACATCTATGGCGTTCACGAGTCACGTAGACACGTCTGTCTCAGTTTCGCAAGCGAAATCAACCTCTATGTCAACATTCTATAAGGAATAGAATCGCTTGGCGTCAGGATTAGACATTATTGTACCGGAAGGTGTACAGGGGTTATCACATTGGGCTTCCACGGGCTTCACCAGCGCCGACAGTTGAGAGTTCGTTTGAGTGAAAACGACTTCGGTTACAATATTTTAATTTTCAAATCTTTAAATATCAAGTTATCTTTCCGCCATATATAGCAAAGTTGAATGATGAACTTAGAGATTGTAAACACATACGAATGTTTAAAATACTGTTGAAATGTTCTTAAAGACGTCTAGATTTCCTTAACCGAAGTCATATTCTAGATATTCAAATGGAGGTTGGAGGTTAGAATGTCGGAGGAAAAATAGCCCAGAGTCTCTTAAGAGAGATTTTTTTTTATATGTCGTCAAATATTGTATTCTAGATTGTAAATTGACGATGGGAGGTTACATTGAAATACAATAGATAAATAGATAAACAAATAGATAAAAATATATATAAATAAAATCGTCTATCGTCAGCCATAACAAAATCAACAAATGCAGGTTAAATATTTTAGTGAAGGCGATGTTGTCGTTGTTCTTGTATTTTTAACAGAACTTTTCCCTCTTGTTTGACAGTTACGTCCAAGAACAACAGTTTTCGTCTCTGATGCCGCAGAAAAAAATAAATAAAAAGTAAATAGATAAATAAATAGATAAATAAATAAATAGATAAATAAATAAAATAGTAACGGGTCATTTGTTACTTATTTAATTGAGTTGTTGTGTAACACATAAATAAAGGTTTGTTTATATTAATTAAATAAATGAATTAATAGATAAATGAAAAATATGTATAGTTATAAGAAAACAAGTAAATTAAAAAATAATCTTTAATTTTTCAATTTTTATTTTTCCATTCTTTAGTAACATCAGCTACCACCATGGGTAGCATTCTAGCTACAGGTTCGAATCCCGCACTCCTGTTTAGCCAGCATTCCCTAAAACGTACAATGGGACTACACGTAAAAAAAAAAAATATATATATATATATATATATACACACACACACACACACACACACACACACACACACACACACACACACACACACACACACACACACACACACACACACACACACACACACACACATATATATACATATATACATATATATATATATATATATATATATATATATATATATATATATATATATATATAAATATATATATGCATTCCAAAGTCTGAGCTTGTCACATGAGGTAGCATCCCCTACGGACCAGAGCCACGCCTCGATCTTTATGACGTGGAGTCGTTGCCTCAAAACGGTTTTCCCAGAACTTTTCGCTCACTTCCCCCTGCTGAACGTTACATTTTGGAAACACGTTTCGTATTTTCATTTCAGTGTCATGTTGAGCAGAATTATTAAGGAAGTGAATCCAACGTCACTTCAGTTGTTGTCAGACAATTTCATTCACTTCCGTGGTAACAAAAGAAAAATTATATAGTTAGATCAAGAACTATCACCTTTGCCCTGCGTGGTAGGATTGCTATATATATATATATATGTATATAATATTTCTCTCTCTCATTTTTTTGCAATAGGGAAATATATCTTCATTCAAATTTTATTCGGTTTTTATAATCAAGTGATGTGAGGGAGGTTTTTTTTTTTTTACCGTTTGGTATCCCTACTCGTTATTATGCCATATGCCTCTGTACAGTTGGCAGCACTGCATCGCCACATGCCTGTATTGTTGGTACAATTGACAGACACCTGGTAAGACTCATTTATTGTATGTATTTCAGCACACTCCAGTCATAATGGATATTAGCCAATGGGAATATATATATATATACAATGATATCAACCAAGATCACTATCGTCATATGAAACAGAGTAATAACCAGGGTTACCAACTGCCTCGGTCATCACGTTAAGTAGAGTTCTTGTTCGTTGGGTCGGGATTCCTGTTTTTCAAAAATCATCAGCTTGATGGAGCACCACGGGGCATCGTCCTACATTTCATAATTTTCTTTTTCTTTTTCTTTTTCTTTGTCCTAAGCTGTGTCGCTTAACCCAAATTCGTTCATTTTCTAATGTTTGCGACCTACATTCTTGAAAAGACTTGCTTTGTTGTTGTTCTACCTTTGTCTACACCAGGCTCAGTTGTTCCAAGTCCTGATGGGAATTCATTTGAGGACGAATTTAAATTCTCGTATACTCGTTCGTGCTGAATTTGTTGAGTTTTAATTTATATTTATTTGTTTGTATCCCTCTGCATTCTCCTCTAGGATTTGTGTAGCTATGTGATGTCAATGTCGACATGACGTAATGTCGTCCTTGCGCTTTGTTTCTTTCGTTTGTCGTCGTTGTTTTCATTAATGACGCTTCGATTTAATTTTTCGAAATTATTTATTTTTATCAATGATATTACAGTCCACCCCGAGCCATTATACTTTTATCGACATTAGATACGATTTCCTTTGCGCATTGCAAACTTCGTTTGTTTTCGTTGGATTTGTCGTGATTTTATTTTTTTATGATAGAAATATTACTCTCCATTCACCTGTATTTCCTGTGTAATGTTACATATTCACAAACATCGTATAAAACCTTTCCTTCAGATGAAAATTGTTGCAGTTCTTGGGAGAGTTTTTTTTCACTTGTTGTGGTTTCTCTGCACTCTGGCCTTATCGCTTTTCCTGACAGGTATTTTTGTTGTTTTGTTCGGCTTTCAAGGGGAGAGACTCTCCGATTTGGTCTACAACAGATCCTAGAAGCACACAATATTACTAGAATGTATTACAATGGAGAAACAGAGAAGCAGGACAGCATTCGATTCAAAATGAAATAATAAAAAAACAGGAGAATAGATAAATAAATAAATATACAAACAAATGAAAATTAGAACAGATGGAAGAATAAACGATAAATAAGTAAAAAGAAAAATGAATAGACATACGAATAAATAAGTAGATGGAGAAGCAGATAAATAGGTAGATGATTAGAAAATTTAACAAATCAATAAAATATAAATAAATAGATAGATGAAGAAAAAGATGGGTGAGTAGATAAACAAATTAGGAAATGAAGTATATGAATTATATTACATTGTGGCAAAGAACTTTCAATTTGCAAAGAAATAGAAAATAGATAAATGGATAGATAAAACGTGATAAGGAGGCTAGATGGTCAAATAAACAATAGATGGAAAATAAGTGAACAAATAAATAAATAAATAAATAAATAAATGAA
>NC_134798.1:52308712-52323712 GCF_046742065.1 Oratosquilla oratoria
CATCAATTCCAGAGGAATAAGAAGATTTACTGGTAAGTATAAGATAAATATTTGTTTAAACCACAGAAAATGGATAAAATTCCAGAATCACGCAAGCACAGATATTTAACATGAAAATTATATTGTCAAATAGCTCCTAACCTATCCTAATCTAACGTAACAATTCCATAGAAAAGTAGATCTTTCAAAAGCCAAATAAAAAATAAAATAAAATAAATAGAGATGCATATAGACTTCGTAATGTTGCATAGGAATTTGCTTTCACTTAAATGTACTACGGTGGCTGGGGAGAGAAATCAGCTGTCATACAATTCTATAGTTGCCTGTAGTACTTGTAAGTGAAACCAGTTATTATAAAGTACCTTTATTTGATCTATTTTGTCAATATAACTATATTGTTCCATATTTGTCATATGTTGAATGACCCCTAATGTATGTATACAATTTGTCATATTGGACTGCACTGTATACGTGATGTTTTTAGTGCAAACTATAGAGGTATAGGGTGCTTAAAAAGTACTCAAAAGAGGATACTCAATTGTACTCATTGAGTAACACTTTTGGAACACCCTGTATACGCTTTTATACGTATATATATTTATGTTTACGTGCATACAGATTACATATGTATATGCATTTATGTATACAGATACTTATATATGGGGTGACCCAAAAATGTACTCTATGAATACATTTGTGAGTAATCTTGTGATTCTTTTACATGTTTCACTGAGATTTTTATTTACTATTATTTTCTTATGTTTAACAATGGCAATTTAATTTCTATTATACGGTGTTTGTTCAGTTGTGCACAACAACGCGATATAGCATTAGAAAAATAAATATTAATTCTGTAAATTATAATACATGAACGTGATATGCGATTTTCTTGGCGGAAAAAAAAATACCTTGCTACAAGCAAATATACTAACGAACGAAGTTGCTAGCTTAGGATCGGGACGCCATCTTGTCGTTTGTTAAGTGTTTGTTGTCTTCCCGGTCCAGTTGAGACCTGTTGTACGCCCTCGGTACTTCCGTCAGTACCTCGCGAGGTATATATTCTTGAAGGAATGCTATGGAGCTGAAATCCATGCATTCCTTCAAGCTATGAGAAACCTACATACCCCACGATCGGAAATAGTGATTGAACAGGCCGCCAAGATCCGTGACGACGACGATCCGGACGATCTTAAATCACAGGTACCGATTTACTAAATGCACGTTAGGTTAGGTTAGGTTAATTTAGGTTAGGTTAGGTTAGGTTAGCTTAGCTTAGAATAGACGAATTTATCATCCTTTCATTTCTTCGACGCCGGCATCTATCAAAACAAACATGGCGTACCATTCGTCCGACGCGACTTCGTTACTTACGAAATCGGTTTTAGCAACTTTTTTGTTTTTCATTTCCGCCAAGAAAATTGCATATTACGTTGATATATTATAGTTTAGAAAATTAATAATTAATTTTCTACTGCTATATCTCGTAGTTCTGCACAACTGAGCATTTACCAATATTATGTTTATGAAAAAATATTCATATTTTTTGCAATATTACAGGAATTTACAGTTACAATATTATTATTATAGTAGTACAAGAAAGGAAAACTATTCATGCATTTATGATAATACAAAATAACTTTGGCAACATTTTATTGTATCAATGTTTAAGTTTGAGAAAAAATGCGGATAATTAGTTTTGAATATATGAATGATTTTATTATACAAGAAAATAATTAACTTTGAAAATATTAATTATTTTGTTGTACGGTAATTCCGTGTACTGCATTTATTTCTCTCCCCCACGTCGTGAATCCGTGTTCGAATCCTGTAATAACCAGTGACAGCCCGGCTACCCGTACACATCGGGCAAAGGTGTCCTTGAAATCAGTTAAGAATTTTCTTGAACTTGATCGTATGTTTTATTATAATCTCGACATTAAACCACAAAATTAAGAACAAACATATATTACAAATAATCACTTCAAAACTCGTGATTTTTTTTTTTTTTTTGTAAATTGGGAGTGGAATGTCGTGATTTCCGGCCTTGATTGTTTGAATGACATCGCCGCTACCAGCGATTTTTTCTATAAAAACATATGTTCTCTTTAGATGACAGAAACATACTTCAGGTAATACGACTTCAGGAGTGATATGAAACTGAAGCCACAGATTTCATAACTTCTTTTGAGTCTGAAGTCCCAGTTGGAGAAATGGAGCAAAACTGGGCGTAATCAAAGTAATGGCCTCTTTTGTCGTTCTCGAAAACTTAACGGTCCGACTTTTGTGACACTCTGTACCAAAGACGGACACTAGTCACCAGGTCTGCATGCATGTGCGTCATTTGTGACCAGCTGTCGTGCAAGCACGTACACACGTGCACATACGTGTACATGTATAAGCATGTACACGTATAAACGTATACTCGTGTAGTATGCACGTGCACATATGTACACATATATACATACATGTGTACTTATTTACTCAGGCACACGTACACATGTATATACATATATACATACACACATGTACGTATATACATGTATTTTTGGTCACAAACATTGCATGTGTGTATGTGAGATTTATCATTGTGGATCACGTGCAGTACTAGTGATGGACAACCATTACCCTTCTGAATGAGAGCTGTGACTTCACACACACACACACACACACACACACACACACACACACACACACACACACACACACACACAGACACCATCCCTGTTCAGACTGATCATTGAAGCTTTGAAGCCATGAGTGGGATTCGAACTTAGTCTTTTTGTGTAAGAAGTCAAACTGCTAGAGAGAGAAAGAGAGAGAGAGAGAGCTTACGAATATGTTGATCAGGCTAGCGTGGGTTGAGGGGGAATAATGGGTCAGGCGAGACGACGCACCCAGCATATGAGATTCAGTAGAGTCTCGGAGTCGCTTTCAGACAAAGGTCCTCCTTCAGAGTCAAAAAACTTCCTCCTTTGAAACGTATAGGAAAGTAATTAGGAAGTCACGTGAGCGGCGCTTCGCTCTTCATAGAAAACGGAGACTGGAGAGGTTCCATTGTCACGCCGGAAGGTGAAAATGGGAAGGTGACAAAGGGGATTGTTGTTGAGAGGATGCAAGACGCACCACTAAGGGACATGGAGCTGTGCAGTGATGTCATTATCCCTTTACCTTCTTTGCAAGTTGCAAGGAGAGTTGCAGGGAACAATTCCGTATGAAACTGTGAGAAGCGAGACGCTTTTTGTTATTGCTGTTGACGGTTAATTGCATGTAAGCCTTGGGAGGCCTAGCTGGTACATTATATCTCTGTCTCTCAATCTTTCTCTTTCTCTCTTTCTTTCTCTCTCCCTCGCTCCTAATCCACGCAAATTACTGGGGGTAAATTACTCTGTAATTTCTGACATGCAATTGAATTTCAGTTTATAATGCATGGGAGAACATTTATACACGTGTACGTACGTATGCAGACACACACACACACACACACACACACACACACACACACACACACACACACACACACACACACACACACACACACACACACACACACGCATGCGCACGAGCTTATTCACACATATACACATACATTCATACACTCACACTCATATGATGTGTGTACACGTGTGCGTGAACGTTCACGTACATATGCGTATTTGTTTGTATTCATCTGGACACGTGTCCGCATGACCATTCCTCCATAGGCACCATCACCAACTCGGAGAGTGGCCATGCAGAAGTCGTCACGAGGATTCATCAGAGCATGACATCAGATATCCTTTCTCATGCATTGAAAGAGATGGCTCGTCATGACTGTGTTGCATGACGCTGTCGCGTTCCCCCCCCATACGACACTGTTATGTTCGTGTCGGGGGGGGGAGGGTCCTTGATGTGGTGTGGTCGGCTTCGTCCCCTGCACGTGGTCAAAAAGTCCCCGGTTTGGCTATCCTAGCACGGAAGGCTTAGGTGGACAATAAATTCCTTTTCTAGGGTGTCCTGACAACTGTGTATCGGTATCTGTTGGTCATGTGCAGTTCTCTTCAATTCTGAGTGGAGTGGAGTTTTCATTTAATTTTATTTATTCATTTATTATTTATTTATTTATTTATTTTTATTTTTACTCGTACTAGTGTCAGCTGGGCGATTTTGTTTAATTTAGGGAAACCTCAAAATCCATATGTAAGGGTATGTTTGTATATGTACGTGTTTGTGTATGTATGTATTTGTGTGTGTGTGTGTGTGTGTGTGTATTCACTTGGTCTTTGTATTCACTTGGTCTTTGTATTCACTTGGTCTTTGGATCACGTGTTGGACTCGTGATCGACAGCTATTTCCCTCCTGGAAGAGAGCTCAGAGCTCGTAGGTCCGATCTATGGGTAATGCTATGACCTTGCACACACACACACCCCAACTCCCCGCCCACGAGAGTTGGAGTAACACCCCTCAGCGCTGCGATACTGATATTATTTCAGCCCCGGGCGAGGATCGAACCCGGACCTCCGTAGTGGCAGGCCAGAGCTCTAACCACAGCGCCATGAGAGGTGTGTGTGTGTGTGTGTGTGTGTGTGTGTGTGTGTTGACTTGCGTTCCCCCAATCGACTTCTTCCATCGAGATTCCCTTTGGGTTGAAAGAAAATATTTTAAGTTGAAACAATCTTTCGAAAAACTACGCAAATTCCGCAAGGATATGCAAGTTTTGTCTTGTTATACGTACAGGAATATTGGGAAGTATATATACATACATATATATATATATATATATATATATATATATATATATATAAATATATATATATATATATATATAAATATATATATATATATATATATATATATATATATATATATATATATATATATATATATATATATGATTAAAAATACAGCGACTTCTGTATGTATGATCTTGTTGATATTCTCTACTTTGCGAATTGCAGATTTATGCATAGAGTTGAACACAGAAATACTACTATTATATATATATATATATATATATATATATATATATATATATATATAAAATGTGTGTGCGTATATTTACTTGTATTTTCCAAATTGTAATATACAGTGTAGGAGCAACGCTCCTGAGTTCTGCTTTTTACTCTCCACGGGAAGGGGAGCTACGCTCGTGGTTTCCCGTCTCTGTATCTCGCCATATCTAATTTGCCCTTAAATTCTTGTATTGTTTTTGCACACACAATTGTTTCGTCTAGAATGTTCTAAGCGACCTTCCACTGTGTGTGTGTGTGTGTGTGTGTGCGCGCGCGTGCGCATAAAGATATGTGTATATTGATAATGTAATCATGTATGCTGTATTTCTGCATTTAGATGTTACGCATATATTTGAGAATATCTATTTGCATAACAATAATCATAAAACCATTTTGAAATATATTAGGGACAAAATTATTCAAATCGGGCAGAAATATAGTTTGGCTTAGAAATGTAAATAGAATTATGATTAGTGAAAGAAGGAATCATGAATTAAAACACGACATTATAAACAAATTTGTTATATATTTTTGTGTAATTAGAAAAGCACTGAATTGAGAAGGTGATAGTAATTTCTGAAAAAAAAAACCCGGTGATTCTGATTTCGTAGCAATTCGAATAATAATTAATTCTTCCCCTTTCCCTCCCTCCCTTCACCTAAATTGCTTCCAAACTCATAATTATGATATTTTCTAATTCTGTATTTTGATTCACGATATTTACGCTGAGGTCGACAAGGAGTGCATTGTCGTAATTGATTTGGGATCTTCAAAGCGAATGAGAGCAAAGGAAGAGTTACCAATTACTAGTAAACAAAGTGCGATGATGACGTCATGTCGTCTTTGATGCAGGAGAGGCTCATAAACAGAATCTTCCACCAACGCTTTCGTCATTTCATTAAGTTAATTATAGTATTTTCTTGTTTCACTTTATCATAATCTCATTTGTTGTTATTTCTCTTGCAACGAAGTATTTTGGAATTCGGCCAAAGCGCCCAGGAGATCAATCACAGGCTTAGGATTCCAACACGACATTTTACCATAATCCTCTTGTGCAAGAATTAATGCCTTGGATTAATTAATCACCCAAACAGCGGAGTAATCACGCCAACAGACAAAGAAAAAATGGCCAAATCACGTGATCTATGTTGATAATCTTGAAGTTTGTTGCAAATGTCAGAAGAGAAACAGTTTGAGATTTTGGGGAAGCTGGGAGAGGCAAAAGAATTTAATGTGGATTGTCGATTGGTCTGAAACGACCAAAATTCAATCTCGCTGACATTTCAACCTGACACAGGACATATAGAAATATATAGAACAAATATATAATATATATTAAATACTTTGATATATTTCTACGTATAAATGTCATTTTAGTCAACAAGATAGTATTAATAAAAGAGACAGATATTCACGCATTCCTGGGTTTGATTTGACTGCAATAGTATATTTTGATTTTTCGTTTTTTGTTGGATAAACAGAAAACGGGTGTTTTTTCCTTTTAACGTAACCTACCATTAAGTGATTTAAATCAGAGGTTTGGCCTTTGGGGATTTATTTGTTTGTCAAGTTTAGACTCTCTCTCTCTCTCTCTCTCTCTCTCTCTCTCTCTCTCTCTCTCTCTCTCTCTCTCTCTCTCTCTCTCTCTCTGTATTTCTTCCATTATATCTTTATTCTTCCCTTTCCTTCTTGTTCTCTTTCTCTTTACGTCTTTCATTCTTTTTCGTGTTATCTTCTTTCTCTCTTTCTCCCTTCTATTCCTCCTCTCTTCCTCTTTATCTCTTTCATTCTCTCTTTCTCAGTTTCTCTTCTTTGTGCTTTTTTTCCTCTGTCACTTTTTTCTCTTCCTCTTTTTTCCTCTTTCTCTCTCTTCATCGTCTTCACATTTTCTTGCTCTCTTTTTTTCTTGTTCTTTTTCATTTTCTGTCTTTTGTTTTTTCTTTCTTTATTCTTCCTCTTTCTCAGATTTCCTTTCATACTTTCTTCCTCACTTTCTTTGTCTTTTCTATTTTTTTAATTTCAGCCTCCATACCTATGTGTACGTGCACGCGCGTGTACTGTATGTGTATGAATGTATGTGCTGTATATATATATATATATATATATATATATATATATATATATATATATATATGCAGTAATTCACAAGAACATGTGAAAATAATTTGCAGAAAAAAAAAAACAATAAGAAAATTAGTCCGAAAGTTTTCGTCTTAAATAGACGAAAACATTCGGACTAAGCTTATTTCCCAGTGGTTTTCCTATATATATATATATACATGTATATATATATATATTATATATATATACATAAAAAAAATTTCTCTCTAAACCTTCCAACCTCCTACTCCGGAAATGAGTCATCACCGGAAACACTAACTCCCGGGGACACATCTGATTCAGACTCAGAGAATCTTTACGAAATATTACCAAGAGAATCTTTACGAAATAACGCTAAGAGAATCTTTACGAAATATTGCCAAGAGAATCTATATACATAAAAACGGAATTACGGAATTCTGACAAAAGAATCTTTACGAAATATTAATGAGAAAATATTTACGAAATATTGCCAAGAGAATCTTTACCAAATGTTAACAAGAGAATCTTTACGAAATATTACCAAGAGAATCTTTACGAAATATTGCTAAGAGAATCTTTACGAAATATTGCCAAGAGAATCTCCACTCCACTAACATAAAAAAATATTTCTCTAATAGGTTAATAATATTACCATGGAAAAAGAAAGTGGTGCTAAAAAGAAAAAGAGAATCTTTACGGAATTCTGACAAAAGAATCTTTACGAAATATTAATGAGAAAATATTTACGAAATATTGCCAAGAGAATCTTTACCAAATATTAACAAGAGAATCTTTACGAAATATTACCAAGAGAATCTTTACGAAATATTGCTAAGAGAATCTTTACGAAATATTGCCAAGCGAAGCGAAGCGAGCTACGCCGTAGGCCAAGCACACCTGGCGAAGCCAGGTCCGGGTGCTTGTATATATACTGTATATATATAATATATATATATATATATATATATATATATATATATATATATATATATATATTATGGGAGAAAGCATACGCTGGACTCGACGTCCAGCGTATGCTTTCTCCCATAATAATAGTTCCTGGACTCCAGCTATTTACGAATATATATATATATATATATATATATATATATATATATATGTATATATATATATATATATATATATATATATATATTTGCAGAAACCACTTGGAAAAAAAATGAATGCCGAACGTTTTCGTCTATTCAAGACATCATCCTTTGTACCCTGATGATGTCTTGAATAGACGAAAACGTTCGGTATTCATTTATTTGTTTTTTCCAAGTGGTTTCTGCAAGTATTGTCACGTGTATTTAGTGATTTGTTTTGCATATATATATATATATATATATATATATATATATATATATATATATATATATATATATATATATAATTGTGTGTGCGCATGTGTGTATGTACATGACTGTGCATCTCTCTCCCACCCTCCTCCTTCCCTCCCTCACTCACTCCCTCACCCTTTCCCTTCTCCCAGTTCTTGCCTCCCTCTCTCGCTTCCCCCCCTCTCTTTCGCTCTCTCTCTCTTTCTCTCTCTCTCTCTCTCTCTCTCTCTCTCTCTCTCTCTCTCTCTCTCTCTCTCTCTCTCTCTCTCTCTCTCTCTCTCCCCCTCCCTCCCTCCCTCCCTCCCTCCCTCTTCTCAGTTCCTATTTTAGTTTGACTTGAAAACGAACGAGAAATGGCTGGAAATGAATAATTTAGCGAAAGTGACGGTTCTCAGGACAGAATCCATTTGCGATTTCACTTTTTTGTCGGCGTCGTCACTCACACTTTACTCTGGTCATCATTTGTGACTGAATCAGTTTCTCTTCTTTATTTATTCATTTATTTATGTTTTTTTCATAAGACCTGCCATTTTACTTTTCACTTAAAATCAGGCAAAGGAAAACATAAATCAATAAGTAGATAATAAATATGTAGGAAGTTAAGTATATGTATACAAACAAATTTAAAAATAGACTAATTGATAACGTAAAAAATATAAGATAGGTAAATGAATTAATAGAATATTTGATAAGTGATAATTTGATAAAGAAACGAGTAAACAAACATATAAATAAGTGAATAGATGGATAGATAAATGGAAGAATTAAACTGAGTCGACTTGCTTAGAACGCAGAAGCGACATGACGTCACAGACAAAATGGCGGAATCTGATCTTCCTTGTATATACTTCTAGTCTGCCGGGGTTTCGGTCATTTCAACTTTGCTAGAAATCTATTCTAGGTGGCTAATAGATATCTCAAATAACTTGCCAACTTTTTCGAAAAAAAAAAAGAATTGAGTTTGCAATACAAGAAGTATTTTCTTTTTTTAAAAGTCACAAACATTATGCATATATATATATATATATATATATATATATGTATATATATATATATTATGTACACACATATATACACGCACGTATATAAACAATGTGTGATTAGTATATGAATATTTGCACTAACACCCATACGCATATACGTACATATACACATCTGTATATGTGCACATGCATATACATACAGATAAAGAAATACACATACAAATACATTATTTATTTGCATGAATTATAGATTGCAACTATGGACACATAATTCCTAGTGTTTAATTTTGGCGTGCAGGACGCAATTCTAAAGTATTATTTGGCCAATGTTCCCCCCCCCTTCCTTACCTTGCAGTCCTTTGTCCTGTGTTCTGCTGTCTTCAGGTGATTTTATTCATCCCTGGCAGATGGCAGAGAGAACATATTAAGGATGTTTACCGTCCTGGGGCGAAACAGGACACGCCCCGTTTCGTCTCTGGCCAATCACGATTGGGCTTGGATGACGTCTGCTGGGGGCGGACTGTAATAGGTCCAGCAACAAATTTCGAAATTAAAATTTTTGGTCAAAATTGACTGAAAGATTCCCTTCAAGAATGGAAGGGTATTTTTTTTTTATTTCAATTATTTGTGTATTATTTTTTTATTTACCTAATGATTTATTGTTTTTCCTTATCTATTTATGTATTTGTTTATTAGTATGATTATTCATCTGTTAATATATTTTCTTATTTTTTATATTTATATATTCTTATTTCTTTACTTATTAGTTTATATGGTTATTTATTGATATATTATTCTCTATTTATTTGTTCTTTTATTTTTGGAGATGTTTTGACTCAAAGACGCTCTTTAAGAAAAAGAAAAAACTTTTTATGTCCTCTGTATATATTTTTTCTTAGTTCCCTTTCTGGTCCTCTCTAAATCTCTCTCTTCCATCCTCTTCTTCCTCTTTTCTACTTCCTCCTTCTTCTTTTGAACTGATAGAGCTTCTTCATTCTCTCTCTCTCTCTCTCTCTCTCTCTCTCTCTCTCTCTCTCTCTCTCTTTCTCTCGCTCGCTCCTTTTTTATATATATTTTTTATTTTTTACCTTTTATTTTTTTTACTTTTTTTTTTAGTTTTTGTTTTTGAGTTTTTGGATTTTCTTTATATTTTCTTTTTCGTCTCATCTTTCTTCTCTTCTCTATTACTCTTTCTTCCCTTTGCCCTCCCACCTTTTTCCCCTTTCCCGTCCTCCTTCCCCTTCTATTCCTCCCACTTTCTCCATTTTCTTTCAGTCGTCGCCATCTATTTCCATCGATTTTTTTTCCATCGCCAATTCTAAACACCCTCTCCCTCCCCTTCCTCCCTCTCTTCCCTCCCTTCCCTCCCTCCCTCCCTCCATTCCTCTGTTTCCTTCCTCCCTTTTCCCTCCTTCCCTCCCTTTGTTCCCTCCCTCCCCCTTTCCCCTTCCTCTCTTCCTTCTCTTTCCCTTTCCCCTCTTTCCCTCCCTCTCTCCCCCTTCTGTTCCCTCCCTTCCCCTTTCCCCTCCCTCTGTTCTCTTCCATCCCCTCCCTCCCTCATTCCCTCCCTCCCTTGTTCCCTCCTTCCACCTTTCCCCTTCCTCTGTTTCTTCCCTTTCCCTTTCCCCTTTCCCCTCCCTCCTTCCGTTCCCTCCCTCCCCCTTTCCTTTTCCTCCCTCTGTTCCTTTCCCCCTCTTTCCCTCCCTCCCTCCCCCTTTCCCCTCCCTCCCTCCCTCTGTTATCTTCCTTCCCCCTCCTTCCCCCCTCCCTCGTTTCCTTCCTCCCTCCCTCCCTCTCTCTCGTTCCCTCTCTCCCTCCCTCTCTCCCTCAATTCCCTCCATCTCCTTCTCCTTCCTCGTTCCTTTCACATTCCAAAGCTAATATATTTTCCTTCTTGTGTTACTCGTGAGGGGTTCGTGGCGCTTAGAAAACGGAATGTGCTTAAAGAAAGCGGAATGCGTTTGTAGAAAACGGGGAGCTGGCCTGGTCAATGTAAAAATACATTTTTTTAATTCTCTCTCTACATTTCCTCCTTTATCCTTTCCCTTCCCCTTCCTTTCCCTTCCCTTTCCCTTTCCTTTATCTTTTCTTCCCTTCCTCTTTTATACCTTTCCCTTCCCTTCCCCTTCCCTTCCTCTTTCCTTCCCTTCCCATTCACCCTCCCTTTCTCTTCCCTTCCCATTCCCATCCCTTTCCCCTCCCTTCCCCTTCCCTCTCCCTTTCCTTCTCTTCCCATTCCCCCTCCCTTCCCCTTGCCTTTCCCTTCCCTTCTTCCCTTCCCCTTCCCTTTCCCCTTCCTTCCCTTCCCATTATCCCTCCCTTCCCATTCCCTTTCCTTTCCCTTTCCCTTCCCCTTTCCTTTCCCCTTCCCTTATCCTTCCCTTCCCTTACCTGTCCCCCTCCCTTCCTCTCCCCATCCCCATCCCCTTCCCTTTCTCTTCCCCTTTCCTTCCCTTCCTTTCCCCTTCTCTTCCCCTTCCCTTTCCCCTTCTCTTCTCCTTTCCTTCGCATTCTTTCCCTTTCTCTTCCCCTTCCCTTCCCCCTCTCATCCATTTTCCTTTCCTTCTCTTCCCTTTCCTCTTCCTTTTTCCCTTCCCCTTTTCTCACTCCGTCACTTTCGTTTCTTACGTCTCCTAAATTTTCACCAGTGTTCGTTATATGTGATTAGTCTTCAGTCGAGGTTGAATTAAAATGGTTCTCTATTTTCTGGGTTTTCTTCTTCAAACTGGTACACTTGCCTCTGTGTGTGTCACTCAAGGAATCCTCAGAGAAAACGCATTTTAGGTCCCAACTAAGTTCTGCAGTGACGCTATGATTTCTTTAGTCCAATGATCTTTAACTCTATATTTAAGATCCTCCCCTAAGAGCGTGTTCTTTCAATCGTGAACCAATCAGATTTGTTGTTACAAGTCTATGTGCAATGTTGTTTACTTAAGCAATCTCGAATCTCTGCATAACTTAGGTTACATCAGCAAAACGTATACACGTCATACAGGCTCCCGACTATTTTTAAGACTGGGCGGAAAGCGAGCTTGCGCAAACCTTCGCCTATGAACTTTGCTGTTTACAAACAGCCGATCCATTAAAATGAAACACCTCACCATCTACCCCACTTTCTATCCACGTCTTCCTACCAGCCTCTTACACCTTTCCTTCCCTTTCCCCTCTCCTTCCCCTTCCCCTTCCCCTTTCCTTCCCCTTCCCCTTCCCCTTGTCTTTCCCTTCCCTTCCTTTTTCCTTCCCTTTCCCTTTCCTTTCTCTTCCCCCTCCTCTTCCCTTCCTCTTTCCTTCCCCTTTCCTCCCCCATCCCCTTTTCTTCCCTTTCCTTTCTCCCCCTTCCCCTACTCCCCTCTACTCTCTTTGCAATGTATCGGAATCTATTTTTGGGATGACTATTTCTCTATTTTTTCTTAATCCCCCCCCCCACCCGAATTCAAAATTTAAAAAGAAAAGATAACAATAATTGATCTTAATCCGGTTACCGTGCAAAGTAAAATGATGATGTACAAAGAGTCATCAGCTGCTCTTAGAAAGAGAGTTTTTTTTTATCTTTGGAACCTAAATACACCATTCTACCTTCAAGAAATTTTGAGAGAAGAAAATATCGAGTCCTCGTATTATTCAGGTAACAGCTTAGAAGTTTCAATTACCCCCTACGGACCAGAGTCGCATACCAGTCTTTTATGAATGGGGTCCATCTAAAAAAAAAATGTATATACAGGTATGTATATATATATAATGTGTGTGTGTGTGTGTGTGTGTGTGTGTGTGTGTGTGTGCGTATGATAGTAATAATAATAATATTAATGATGTTGATATCAATAATGATAAAAATAAAAATGAATGAATAAATGAATAAATATTTCTTTGGCTACCTTTACTACGACCCCAGCTCTTTGGTGCGAGTTTCTCCCGAAGAACAGAAGCGCTGGTTAAGGGCAAGGAACTTCATTGAGGTATAAAACCCTACCTTTCTTGATTATGTAAGCTACTTCTTAAAATGCCTCTACACATGTCTGATTACATGCCACCTCTGTGTTCCTTGCCTCTTTGCCTCTTATATACCTCTCTGCCTCTTGTGTACCTCTCTACCTCCCTTCTTGTTTATCATCTTTACTTCCCAATTACAATGGGCTCATGTTTCGTGTCAATTTTCCCCCATTTTCTTTTCACTCTGTCTCTTAATTACTCGTTCCTTCACTTGTTCGTGAGTCTGTAGTTTTAATTTACATCTCCCTTCCTTTCCGCTTTTTGTCTCTTTGTGTGTTTTTTTTTGTTTCGTTTTCTTTTCGTTTTAGTTCGTCTTGTTACGTGTTTTTGACTCATCGGTCATTATATGCTTCTCTATCTCTTTCTCTTTTACACACACACACACACACACACACACACACACACACACACACACACACACACACACACACACACACACACACACACACACACACACACACACACACACACACAGTCTCTCACTCCCCCTCCTCCCCCATCTCTCTCTCTCTCTCTTTCTCCCTCTCTTTCTCCCTCTCTCCCTCGCTTTTTTCCTCTCTCCCTCTCTCTCTTTCTCCCTCTCTCTCTCTCTTTCTTTCTCTCTCCCTCCCTCTCTCTCTCTCTCTCTCTCTCCCTCTCTCTCTCTCTCTCTCTGTCTCTTTTTCTCTCTCCCTCTCTTTCTCCCTCTCTTTCTCTGTCTCGTTCTCACTCTCTTTCTCCCTCTCTCTGTCTCGTTCTCCCTCTCTCCCACCTCTCTTCCACCTCTCTCTCTATCTCTCTCTCTCTCTCTCTCTCTCTCTCTCTCTCTCTCTCTCTCTCTTTCCCTCCCTTTCTCTGTCTCGTTCCCTCTCTCTCTGTCTCTGTCTTTATCGTTCTTGTTTTTGTTACTTTTGTTATCGCATTCTATATTTTCTTGAAAATGATTTTCTTCCAGCATAGTTTTCTTTGGTTCTTCGTTTTCTTTTGGCGGCTTCCCGTTTTCTATTGCTTGCTGCTTTTCTTTCATTTCCTTCTCGTGTTTTCCTTTCTTTTCGTCTTTCTCCTTTCCAATTTGTTTCTATTTTCTTGTGTTTCTTTATCTTTTCGTTGTCTCGATTGATTGTGGATCTCATTGTCTTTTGTTTTGATGTGCTGGCTGCATATCACCAGCGTCTGTTTTTTGAGATAACTTTTGTCGATTGTTATTATTATCATTATTATTGTCATTATTATTGGTATTACTATTATCATTGCTATTATCTATTACTATTACTATTGCTAATATTTATCATTATTATTTTTATTTTTTTGTCTGAGATATTCTACTTACTTTTTTCTTTACATTTTTTTATTTTTATTTTTCATTTCATATTTTCTTTTCTTATTTTCTTTCACTTTTCTCCCACTCCCGAGACCAGGCACGGGCCCTTCGGGGCCGCACTTCTAGATGAAGCTGAGGGTGGTGCTGTGGTTTGCCCTTTCAGTGTGCACATACACACACAAACACACACACACACACACACACACACACACACACACACACACACACACACACACACACACACACACACACACACACACACACACACACGGTGGTAGCGTTTGTGGCCGCCACTACGGCGGTCCGGGTTCGAA
>NC_134798.1:52328712-52338712 GCF_046742065.1 Oratosquilla oratoria
TATAGGGAAGCGATACAGAAGAGAGGAAGAAAAAGAAAAAGAAAACGAAGTCAAAGAATATAGAAAAGAAGGTTTGTTTAATTAACGTGAAGAGGACTTAAGCCATTCTTGTCCTGAGTTTCCCTTTATTTTAATAAAATCGTCTGGCGCCAGCCATAAGGAAATGACTAAAGTACGACACAGGCTTGAACAAGGTCATCTTTAACCATTCATTCCCCGGGCACCGCTTGTTCTTGTTCTTGTAATTGTTCTTGTTCTTCGTGTTCTGCTGTTGCCCTTCCTGCTATTGTTATTGGTGGCCGCTGCTGTCGTTGGTTTGCATGTCGTTCTTCACTTTCTTCTTGTTCTTCTTCTTTTTTCTTCTTATGATTTTTCGTCTTCATTTTCTTCTTCTTCTTCTTCTTCTTCTTCTTCTTCTTCTTCTTCTTCTTCTTCTTCTTCTTCTTCTTCTTCTTCTTCTTCTTCTTCTTCTTCTTCTTCTTCTTCTTCTTCTTCTTCTTCTTCTTCTTCTTCTTCTTCTTCTTCTTCTTCTTCTTCTTCTTCTTCTTCTTCTTTGCGTTCTTCTTTGCGTTCTTCTTTGCGTTCTTCTTTGCGTTCTTCTTCTTCTTCTTCTTCTTCTTCTTCTTCTTCTTCTTCTTCTTCTTCTTCTTCTTCTTCTTCTTCTTCTTCTTCTTCTTCTTCTTCTTCTTCTTCTTCTTCCTCTTCTTCTTCTTCTTCTTCTTCGCGTTCTTCTTCTTCTTCGCGTTCTTCTTCTTCTTCGCGTTCTTCTTCTTCTTCTTCTTCTTCTTCTTCTTCTTCTTCTTCTTTTTCGCGTTCTTCTTCTTCTTCTTTTTCGCGTTCTTCTTCTTCTTCGCGTTCTTCTTCGCGTTCTTCTTCTTCTTCTTCTTCGCGTTCTTCTTCTTCTTCTTCTCCTCCTCTTCCTCCTCCTCCTCCTCCTCCTCCTTATCTTTATCCTTATCCTTGCTGGACTGCATGTGTAGGTTTATGGAACTAATCAAGGTCGGTTGTACAGTAATTATACATGTGTACATTTGTGCTACAAGGTACCCTGAAGTCTTGTTGGCGTGTCGGACGCTACACATCCCTTCTCAGTGGTTACATGATATAGATCGCATCACCCAACTCTATCGATCCTCGGCACTTAATATTGCATCAACCTAGGTTTAGCAAAGCACTTGGTGAGATGAAGCAATTGGTTGTAAGAGAAGATTAGGTAAGTTTATGAATAAGGGTGATAGGTGGTAATGGATATGGAATTGCCGAGTGTAGGCCTTATGGCCTCCTCTAGTCTCCTCCATTCTTACGTTCAATGAGAGCTCTTTCGACATAGGAACGTCCTGTTTGAATAGAATCGTACCACGTTTAATGAGCAATTAGTAAATTGTTCTAACGTTTAAAGGACTTAGTAAACGTATAGATAATTCCTATAGTTGAAGACAAAAAAATGAAAAAAATAAATAAACGTTGAAGGTAGAAATTAGTGATTGGAAGATACCAAAGATTTTAACGATGCCGGTAGCAATATAGAGTGTTTCAAGTACTTTCCTTTTACTAGAAGAAAACTTAACCAGAGAGAAAAGGAGAGAGCTTGAAGCACTGTATGTTGCTACCAACGAAAATACAAATCAAAGAACGGGTGACATTAAATGGACAAAAACCACCGCAGCTATAGGAACAGCAGCTAGGACATTACGCCACCGGAACAAAGACCCCTCAGTAACGACTAATAGGACAAAATCCCCAATATACAGAGATGACCCTGGGTGAGCTCTCCGAAGCTCATCACAGTGCCCCGTTTATATGTGTTTGCCTTGTTTTCTCCTCAATACCATATTTCTCTGAAGAAGCCTATTTGTGCGAAACTAGTCAGAAATAAACTCGGATTCTGATTTATGTCTTCCTCAACCACCTTCACCAACCTGTCATAATGCCTCAACATATATATATATATATATATATATATATATATATATATCTATATATATATATACAATCATAGATTTAGCCATATCGGAAGCTTAGAGTAGTATCGGAACTTGTATCGGAATTGTTAAAGACAGTTTTTATATCTTTTTTTATATTTCTTTTATCTAATCGCTTCCTCTTGTTGTTTGATTATTTATTGCTTTTATTTATTTGCTTCTTTTTATTCTATTAATTTAATTATTTTATTATCATTATTATTATATATGTTTTTATTCTTCGACCTCTTTTTTTCTTTTCCCATTTTCTTTTCACATTTTCTTTCTTTATCTCTCTTCCCCATCTTTCATTTTCTTTACTTTTTTCCTTTCCTTTTCCTTTTCCATTCCGTCGCAATTCTGTCTCTTTCCCCTGACTTCCCTCTTTATCTCCCCTCTCTTTTTGTATCCCCTCTTTTCCCCTCTTCCCTCTCCACCTCTCCACCTCGTCCATATTCCCTTCCACTCTGAAATCAACTTTGACGTTAAGGACAAGTAGCAAGCATTGAAATCAATGCGAAACGTTCAACGACAAGCAACGAACGTTGAAATCCATCTGAACGTTTAGACCCGGGCAGTGAACGTTCCATTTGTATTCTCGAATTCATCGCCTCCGCTCGACGGGAGCTGAGACCTCGTAGCCTCCGAAGGAATGTCGCCATTTGTCGCTCAGGGCTCTGACATGGGTCGCGACGTCATATTTGTTAACTAAATTCAGAATTATGTGTTTCCTGGTTTGGGAACAGTGGTCCTTTCGTGACAGCCAGGAAGAGGAGGAGGAGGGGGGAGGGAACGAGGAGGAGGAGGAAGAGGAGGAGGAGTTACATGGACAAAGGAACAACAACAGACCTATTGGTCCTTGCATGGCCATTCCGGTACTTAATATATTATTAATATCATTATTACCATTACCGTCACTCTTACAACCATTACCATCATTGCCATTATCATCACCATATATATATATATATATATATATATATATATATATGAACAAATATCATAAATCCACGTGATCCAATAAATTGCTGATAACCACAAAGGAAACCGGAAAAGACACTAGAATTGCCAAGCGCTTTCGTGATATTTCACATCTTCCCCTGAAGATGTGAAATATCACGAAAGCGCTTGGGAATTCTAGTTTATTTTCCGGTTTTCTTTGTGGTTATTTGCAATATATATATATATATATATATATATATATATATATAATCATATATATATATTTTTTTTTTTTTAGAAGGACGAATTGGACGGGGCCATGGGAAAGAACACAAGAAGAAAAGATCCTTCTCGACTTTCAAGAAGAAGACAGACTGAATTCCTAAGGTGTCCTAGGATCCCCCCTTCCCACTCCCTCCCCCCGGATGATTTAAATCCTCTGCCGACAGAAAGAATAAACACACAGGTCGAGTCGGGCGCTTCAAAGGTGATTAAATTAGTAAGTTACGTTTATTGCAAATTGATTGCTCTGGGACTCCTTGTGAAACAAATGACTTTGTATGCCATCGTTATTATTAGTGTGCATATATGCACACACGCCCACACACACACACACACACACACACACACACACACACACACACACACACACACACACACACACACACACACACACACACACACACACACACACACACACACAAACACACACACACACACACACACACACACACACACACACACACACACACACACACACACACACACACACACACACACACACACACACACACACACACACACACACACACACACACACACACACACACACACACACACACACACGGGGCGCAGTTGGTAGAGTTCCCAGCTGCCACTACGGCGCTTCGGGTTCGAATCCCGCCCAGGGCTGAAATAATTTCAATATCACTGCGCTGCATGTCGGTACTCCAACTCTTGTGGGCGGGGAGTTGGGTGTGTGTGTGTGCGTGTAAAGTCACAGCATTATCCATAGATCGGTCATATATGAGTTTTGAGCTCTTTTCCTTCCGAAAGGGAAATAGCCGTCGATCACGAGTCTAACACGTGATCCAAGACCATGGTGAATCACAAACGCACGCGCAAATACTCACACACATACGAACACGAACATAGTGCTGGACCTTCAGAGACTTTGTTCTGGTTAAAACCAGACGATTTTATTCAGCTGAGGATTCATGGGTCTTTATGGATGATATAGCTCTTCGAAATCCATGAGAAATATATTGGACAATGAATTTCACTGGTAAAGGATATATATGTCGACTGAAATTCTGTTGGTCTACAGTGAAGTCGAAGGGGCAAAATAATGATAAAATAGAATAAAATAAAGAATTAATAGATAAATAAGGGGAATGAATAAATTAAATAAGATAAATAGATGATATGAATTAGTTAAAATAAGATAGATTGAATAAATACAACTAATTAACAAAATAAATAAATGAAAATAAATCGGTGAAATAAAGATGAATAAATGAATAATTAGAACAAGAAAGGATAAATGAATAATGATTTTAATGTCTTCAGAGAAAGTATTTAATGGAAGATATGACGTCATCAAGGTTAACAACAATGGATTCTTTACCATTGCCCACTGGTGGCGTAATCGGTAGCATGCTGGTCTCGCATTTGCTTAGTAGTTGGTTCGAGTCTCGCACTTCTCTCCGATTCCCGTCAGCAACTGTTATCTTCCCCCTACAGTCCAAACGCATAGGGCAAAGTTGGCGGCTTCGGCCGCAGGTACGCGTTTCCTGGCGTACGCTCCTCAGTATTATTATTATTATCATTGTCATCATCATCATTATCATCATCGTTGTCGTCGTCATCATCATTATCATTATCCCCGCCACGTCGGCTGCGTGTCGTAAGAGGCGACTAATGCCGATCCCCGGGCGGGGCTCTTGTTTCCCCGCACAGGGCTTCCTCTTAGACTTCCTTTTCCACTCTTTCCTTCTCTTCCGCTTGCTGTCCCCTCCCTCCGACCTAACTTTCAACCGCCCCTCTCAGTAGCGGCGCTACACCCATCCTACGGTAATACGTCCCTGCCAATAGGTTTGTTGGTGGCAGGGTATCATGCCACCTCGAAGGGCGCCTGCATTGCAGCACGGTAAGCCAGTGCAGTAGGATTACGATCCAAGTCCTAGCCCAGGCGTGAGGCTCCGCCTGGTGCCGTCCTCCCTATCCTCACTACAACCTGGCCCTGGCAGCCAATCATGAAAAAATCTTGTAGTGGGGTGGCCGGCCCCCCAAATCCGGCTCCAGCTGACGCAGCTGGTAAGACAGCGTCGTCTACCCCGAATAAAAGACTCCTTGGCATCGAACATGCCCCAAGGCGCCTAAACTTTTTCGAGCTCATGAAGCTAGTTACCCCTTTTGGTACTATCGAACGTATTTCTCTTCGTGTTAAGTCAAATTATAACAACTTTTATGTGCGTTTCTTAGCTCCATCAGAATGCATTGCAGCCAGCGTTGCCCTCAATGGTAATAAAATCGCGGATTCGACCTTGAAATGTTCCATCCTAAAAATATCAAATATTGAAGAACAAGACGATGACTTCGTTCCTAATGATACATACCTTACTCCCGAGCTCCCTGAACGTCCCCATCCCTATGCTTTAGCCCCCGTGTATAACCTAGTGACTGTCGAGGAGGGCAGTAACGATGTCCTAGTATTTAATATGATCAACAAAATGATCGCCAACCCTCCACTCACTCCAGAAACCTTCACGCGCTTTGGTCGCAACACCTACCTAGTGAAGGTAAAACCCCACCAGGGATTTATGCTCCAGGGTACGTCCGGAGATTTTTATGGCAGCGGAATCCTCAAGATTTCTCCATATGATGACTATAAAGGCTCAAAGGGTAAGATTTTTAACTCTTCCCTTAGTAGCCTTCCAACCACTACCCTTCTTAACATGTGCCCCCAGAACGTCTTGGATGCCCACGTAGTATCCAAGTATAGCCCAGAAGAACAAAAGTTTGTCCCAACACCGCTGATAATATTAAAGTTCTCCAACTCAAATCCCCCAGACGTGATCGTGATTGTGCCCCACCGCTGTACGGTTAGGTCCTACGTTCAATCGCCAAGGACATGCACCCGCTGCCTGCGGTACGGTCACTCCTCCAAGATCTGTAGTTCTCCTGCCCTCTGCCGCAACTGCGCCAAACCATCCCACGTCACTGAGGGTGAATGCTGCGATCTTGCGCCAAACTGCGCTGCTTGTAATGGCACTCACCGCACATTCTCGAGGGAGTGTGAGGAACACTCCTGGCAAAGACTGGTCTCGGAAACTGCGTACAATAACCGAACCAGCTTTCGCGGTGCGGCAGCCATCCTACGGGGGGGTCAGCGCCCCACGTCTTACGCATCGGCAACGAAGGCTTCAGTAAAGGCTAACCCGTCGCTCCTTCCCTCATCATCACATCCGGATACCACATCATCCGCCGCGACCGTCCCCGCACAATCCTCTCAATCTTCACGCCAGTCGACCTCCCAACGTGTCATATCTCGCGTCACCGACAGTAATATCATACTTGATTCTCCCCCTCCACATCTGACAAATACACCCAATCTTGGCACTCTGGATCCAGTTAATCCTTCTTCTCGACCCGTAATGTCTTCTGATGGATCACCGAAGAAGCGCCCTGAAGCCAGTAAGTCACAATTGCCCCAGAACAACACTAAGCCTAGCAAGTCATCAAAATCTTCAACTAAGGTCTATAGATCGCCCACACCATCCTTTGAAAAAAAGCCCCCCACTTCGGGAACAATCGTACTCTCAGCCCCCATTGGCGCAATCTAGCGCAAACTCTTCATCAATGAGTGACTTCCCCCAGATGACATCCATTTCCACCCCGTCGTCTGTGCAGGATGGGGAGATTCCTGACACCGAAGACGTTATGATGAAGAGCCCAAGCAACTCCACAACTTCGCTCTTGGACCTTCCATCATTCCCGCAGTTACCTAAACATCCCCCTGCCCTTTCCGGCAAGAAGCTTCCCCAGAAACGACCCCTGCCCGACGGCGACTCGAACGACCGCCCATCCAAGACCGCGCCCTCCAACACCTCCCTTCAGCCTCCTCCCTCAGTGTCCCCCAAATCCAATAAAAAGCTTACACAGCCTCACCCTACCAAAACCACGCCAGATCCGTCGAGGAAACAACCGCCTCCTAATCCCGATCCATCTTCTAAATCACCAGAACAAAGACCGAAAGAAAGAGACCAGAGAGCCAAGACCTTACCTCAAAAAACTCCTATGGGACGCGAATCTCGTAAACCCCATGATGGCCAACTTAAGCCGTCCCCCATCGGGGGGCGGCACTCTAATTAATTCTTCAAATTCTCACCACCCACGACACTCCTTCAAAGATAACCCACGAATTTTTATTCTCTCTTCCCCGGATTCCCCCTTCTTGCGAGAGGTGTGGCTCTCCCTTTTCCGTTCGTCATTTCCTGCTCGAGTGCAGATACTACGAGCCTTGGCGGCGGAAGTGGGGCCTCCCTCCTGACCTCCGTAAGATGCTTGGTGCTACACCCATGATACAACCCCTTGTAGGATTTTTAAAAGACGTTAATTTATTCTATTATATTTAATCTTAACTGTGTCATACCTATGTATTGGTAATCTTACTTCTATTGTAGTTCGCTACTTAATGTCTAGGCTTCGTATATATTTCGTAATTATTTTAATAATTAGTCAGACAATAACGTTGTAGTTTTTTAATTTTTAGAATCTAATACTTTAACCTCGTTATCTATTTTATCCCATGGCACGAATGGTCTAACGACCCTGTGCCGGGCTTTTGCCCACTCTAATTAATCAATCAATCAATCATTATCATTATCATCATCGTCATCATTATTTTCATCATCATCATCATCATCATCATCATCATCATCATCATCGTGATCGTCATCATCATTTTCTTTCTTCTTCACCATTGCCCCCAACAATCGCATCAAACAATCAGGCTAAGGAATATGCTATATATTCTCCATCCGACATTCGGGATAATGGATTGATAACTACAATGGTATCCACTTAAGTACACTTATCAATTCTGAAGTAAGCACAAGTAACCAATACAGTAGAAAGCCCTGAATCTGGGAAAGTCCATTTGGCAGTAGCTTATTTGGCGAACTGAAACGCCAGCCAATATATTGAAGGTCTTGGCGAAATGCATACACCACCATAATGGGAAAAATACGAAAAATGCAAAGCCCAACGAGTTTTTGAAAATAATGGATTGTTGAGCAACTTTATCGAAGAAATGTTCAGATGAAATCTGTTCTGAAACGTTGCAGGATTTGGTGTCGGAGGGCCTACGCCCATCGCAATCAGAGGCAGTAATTGTATATAAATAATAAGCGTTGGCTTCCGTAGGACTGGAAAGCTACTACGCAAGCGTAGAAGTTGTAGGGTTAAGCCAGTATTTATACGGAGGTGTCAGATAAAGGAAATATTTTGTAAGGAATTGCGAACTATATCTTTCCGATTCTAACGAAGAAGTTATATACAGAGGTCTCGTATACATAAAAGATAGATAGACCTCATATCGGACATTGTAGCATGGAGTATCTCCTTTCCGTAACATCTAGAAATATAACCTAATATTCTAAATTTCATAAGATTCTCCCACACATAATCCTAGATTCTCAGTAGGCATTTGTTTCTTTTTATGTGATATAATTTGTCCGTCAACGGACACGTGCGGGAAGCCAGTGCAGCGCTCAGTGGGAAGCCCAGGAATTGCTCTGAGTGAGCTGAAATGGTGGAGGAGCTAGAATTACATCAAGGGTCTTAAATCATGGACACGGCTTCACGTTATATATATATAAAAAGATATATATATATATATATATATATATATGTAATATATATATAATATGTAATATATATATATATATGTATATATATATGTAATATATATATATATATGAATATATATATATATATATACATATATATATATATATGCATATATATATATATATATATATACATATATATATATGCGAAAAAATCACAAAAACATGTGAATCACAAAATGTGTAATAAAAAAACTTGGAAAATAAAATGAAAGGTGAGCGAACGTTTTCGTCTATGTAAGACATTTTCAAAGGTACCTTTGAAAATGTCTTAAATATATATATATATAATATATATAGATTATATACATATATATATATATATATACATATATATATATATATATATACCTTTTGGGCAAAGTCTTTCTCTTAAACAATTACTGTTGAATGCTAAATCACAAGTGGCATAAATGATTTTTAGAGACGACCATGTGAAATGGTTGAAACAGCTGTCGGTATAAAATGGAAAACCAATCTGACGACTTTCGTACTTTCCTCCAGAGTTTGAACCATGAAGAGAGAATGATACTTAGAAAGTTAGAGAAATGTTCTCTAAAAATCATTGATGCCACTTGTGCTTTAGCATTCAACAGTAAATATATATATATGTATATATATATATATATATATATATATATATATGTGTGTGTGTGTGTGTGTGTGTGTGTGTGTGTTTATGTATGTATATTCGGTGCTACTATAGCGTGAGGTCTACCGCCATATGTCGCCTACCCAGGTGTAGTGTGAGGTCTACCGCGTGACCCGCGTTCCTCTGAGACGCTCCCCGCACCTGTCCATTAAACATGTGTCCTGCCCAAATACATAAAAAATGTAACCTGTCCACGTGACCTAACCTAACCTATTTGTGTCATTCTTAGATGTACGAAGTGTGTATCGCTAGAATAAATGTAAGGAAACATATGATAACATGTATATTTATACATTTCTTCCTTTAATATGAATGTAATCAGAAATCCAATTATCTAAGTCATTCCTAGGATATGTGCAAAATATGTGTTTATCGCTAAAATAAATGTATGGAAATGGTAGACCTTACGCTATAGTGCTAACGGGAGGTAGATCTTACGCTATAGTGTGGTAGACCTCACGCCATAGCAGCACCCTGTATTCTTAGCTTGTTTTATTTGTTTCTGTGGGTGTTTGCTAATTACTTTTCTGCAT
>NC_134798.1:52348712-52351212 GCF_046742065.1 Oratosquilla oratoria
TGAGTTTTTTTTTGTCATTTTGATTTATATACAAATGCATAGTAATCCTTTTTTAATTTTATTATTTGTTGTCCTTGTTTTTATGTACCTTTAAATATTTACTTATACATGTAATGTACTTAATTGTTTTTCTATCTATCTATTTAGTTATTATGCATTTACGTTTAGACATTATTTATTTATAATTCTATTTATCTAATTTCATTGATTAAATACCTTATTAATATATTTTATATAATTTTAATTCTATTTAATATTTTATCATTAATTGCTTGCATGTTTGCCCATTTAACTAATTAATTTACGATTATTATTGATTGATTTATTGATTTAACTGTCTAAATCTTTTTAATGATTAATTTTGCTAACCATGTATTTTATTTCCTGGTGTAAGAGGTCGATTTATTTCTTATTTGATTTTTGATTTATTCATTCATATGTCTGTTAATTGATCTATTTACATATAATTGAACACTTCCTTTGATTATTTATGTGGTTATACATATATATTATATATATATACATATATATATATATATAATATATATATATATATATATTTTTTCTGTCATATTATTTTGCCTGATTATCTGTTGCACTGCTCTCCAGATGTATTTTATCTTATTCAATTTCTTTGATTTTTTATTTTATTTACACTTCTTTATTTACTTATTTTACTGTTTTAGTTATATATCCGTCTACTTAATTATTTGTTTATATCTGCTGTATTGTTCTCCAGATTACACACACACATATATATATATATATATATATATACATGTATATATTTATCTGTTGTTATTCTCTCTGTGGATTGTATATATAATTAATTGCTGTATTTTCCTTAAGTTTATTTAATTCTTATTTTATTTATTTTATATATTTTTATTTATTTATTTATTTGACTATTTTTGCTATGGACCCGTGTGTCTCTTGCTGATTCATTTCTTATTTATTTATTCATTTATATATTCATTTACTTATTCCTTTATATATTTATCTCGATATTTTTGCAATGGACCCATATGTCTCTATCTGATTCATTTCTTGATCGCATTTTATTCTTGGTCCAAGAGATAGCAAACTCTCGTCCCGTTTTCTTTTGTATATACTGGATCTAGCTCCCCTGATATATTCGGCAAATCTCAATGCTGGTTGGCCAACTCCAATAAACCGGACCCCCGACCTTGCATCCGAAACCGTCCGTTGGATATATGGCCTCTCTCCTTGCAGGGCCGCTGGCCATAAAATAAGCTGAATATGGCCCAGTGGCTGGAAATATCACCTGTAGCCTTGCCCCAGCCATTGCCCTCGGCATGGGGCAATATCCGAACAGTGGTGGATTTGTGACGAAGCCAAAGCGCCGTGGACGTATTCGGACGCGGGCTGTCGCGATGTGGACCGGGGAAGTCTGGGGGTTAAGACGCAATCTGGTTGTCTCTGTAGTACGTTAAGGGTCAAGCACATGTTTAATATAAGGAGATCCTCGCCCTTAAGGACCTTATTTTTTTCTATATGTGTGTAATAAGAACCAGGCATGACGTCAGTCTCTCTCTTCTCTCTCCTCTCTCTTTTTTCTTCTTTTTTTCGTTTTCTCTTCTTTCATTCCACCTCGGTGCTTGGTAGCCTGCTTCCCTTCTCCCCTCATCTTCCCCCTTCCCCCTTCCTCGCTCTTTCACCCGCTCTCGTTCTCTTTCCCCCTCCTCTCCTCTCTCTCTCTCTCTCTCTCTCTCTCTCTCTCTCTCTCTCTCTCTCTCTCTCTCTCTCTCTCTCTCTCTCTCTCTCTCTCTCTCTCTCTCATTCTCTCGCTCTCTTTCTCTCGCTCTCTTTCTCTCTCCTCTCATTTCTCTCGCTCTCTTTCTCGCTCTCTCCCTCTCCTCCTGTCGCTCTCTTTCTCTCTTCCCCTCCTTCTCTTGCTCTCTTTCTTGCTCTTTCCCTCTCCCCTTCCTTTTCTAGCTCTCTTTCTCGTTCTTTCCCTCTCCCACTCCTCCTCTTCTCCCCTTCTTGCCCTTTCACTCGCTCTCTTTCCCTCTTTCCCTCCTCCCCTTCTCTCTCTTTCACTCGCTCTCTTTCCCTCCCCCTCCTTCTCTCGCTCTCTTTAATCTCCTCCCCTTCTCCCCCTTTCACTAACTCTTTCCCTCTCCTCCTCTCGCTCTCTTTCTCTCTTTTTCCCTCTCCTCCTTCTCTCACTCTCTTTCTCCTCCTCCCCTCCTCGCCCTTTCTCTCGCTCTCTTTCCCTCTCCCCCTCCTCCCCTTCTCGCTCTTTCACTCGCTCTCTTTCCCTCTCCTCCTCCTCCTCTTCTCGCTCTCTTTCTCTTTGGGAGACCAGGACTCTGCCATAAAAGTGGCCTCTTTCGATTGGTAGCCTCGTTTCAGGCGGCCATACAATTCCGGTTCGAGTCTTGAAACTCGCGAAGGATGACGTCGGATGTAAACAAAGATGGCGGAACTTTGACACTCAGGCCCGAGGAACGTAAGAACGTAAGAAGACTGCAAGAGA
>NC_134798.1:52356212-52361212 GCF_046742065.1 Oratosquilla oratoria
AGAATGAGATTGAATGATAAAACCGACAGAAGACCTTAGGGTCCATATAGAAGTCGGATATAACAATAATAATGATAATGATAATAATAATGATAATAATAATAATAATAATAATAATGTAATAATAACAATAATAGTATAATAATAATAATTAATAGTAATAATAATAATGATAATACGATGAATAATAATCAAAGATGAAATATGATGAAGTGATATATGATTAAACCAAACATAATATACTCGTAGAATAAGAAATAGGAAATAAATTGAGAATGAATAAAAATAAATTAGAATTAAGTAAAAACTAATAGAAATAAGCGATATACTCGTATATGAATAATGATCCCTTGTTATCTGCGTTAGACATTACAGAGCATCAGAGACGATTTTTTTTAAAAATATTATATGTTTTTTCTTTTTTTGGGGGGGGGGAGCTGAGGGGAGAGAGTGCGCTTACGATTTTCTTTTTTCTTACATTTGGATTTTTTTTGTTTGTTTTTTTGACTATGGAGTTTTATAATGTGGTGCGTATTTCCTGGATATCAAATATTGTTCTAATATTTTCACAGAGCGTGTGACCTGTACTCAACAACCCCTCATTAATTTCTGTTTTGAAAAAGAACAAATATAGTTTGTCATCAGGTTTGAATTCAATGGGAAGTTTGGAAAATTTTTGGAAATGACATTATAGAATTGAATATGAATTCGTTTGTGTACTTGTGCGAGTGTGTGTGTGAGAGAGATTCATCACAGTCTTAGATCACGTGCTGGACTCGAGAGCTTCTACCCGGATGAGTATATATATATATATATATATATATATATATATATATATATATATATATATATATATATATATATATTGGGGTGTACATGGATTAACGTACACACACAAACACACACACTCACATGGGAATATATATTGTTAAATATAACTGGATATTCGCTGGCCGACCGAGTTAGAGCGTCGCTTCTTGCGGTGGAGGTCGAAGTGACGGCGGTTCGAACTCTGCCGCCAGAAAGTTGGACCAAGGGTATGGTTCATTAAATTCCACGCTACAAAGTCCTCTGTAAGGGGCACCGTCCTAGCCTCCTGATCGGGGGAGTTCGCAACGTTAAACCAATTTTCTGTCTTTTAGGTTTCCTTTGATACAATAGGTTAGTGTAAATATCCTTAAAAAACACATTAGGCTAGCATGCTACTTGCTTTTGCTACTCGTTTTTGCTACTCGTTTTTGCTACTTGTTTTCGCTATTTGCTTTTGCTACTTGGTTTTGCTACTCCGTTTGAGTAGAAACGACTTCGGTTACAATATTCTAGAATTCCGTAAGAACATCTCAACAATGTGTCCAACATTCGTATTCTAGGTTTAACTTATCTTAGTTCGTCATTCAGCCTCTATGGAGCAAGAGTAATTTGACTTTTGAAAATTTGAAAAACAAAAGATGGTAACCGAAGTAGCAAGAGCGAGTAGCATGCTAGTGAGAATTGCCTAGTGTGCCACCATCTTAAGAAGATATTTTATTATTCATTTATTTCATCTATTTATTTATTTATTTTTATTTATTTTTATTCTTATTTATTAATTTGATTTTTTATTTATCTTTATCTATATTATCTATTTACTTATCTATTTATTATTTATTTATTTTTATAAGGCTACTTCCTCGGATATGACACTTCACAGGACCGTTTGACAACTCGAGAGGGGATTTTATGTCCGTCCTTTTACCTCCGGATCCCAGTTACGGGGGCAATTTATCCCTGGAATTACCAGAAGCTTTCTTTCATTTTTTTTTTTGCGGCGGCCGCGCGCGGGGACGGGCCAGAAGGTTCTCAAAAGGCGAATATAATCGTCCGAAATTAACCAGAATTAAGTCTGTAAAGCCAGGGTTACCACACTCTTTTCACGGCGAGCCAGATTGGTGAGAACATGACGAGCCGCATAACCACTCTTTTCAATACAATAAAGTGATTGAAAAAAGAAATTAAATGAATAAATAAATGAATAAATAAATAAATAAAACAAAAAAGAATGAAAATAGATAAATAAACAAAAATAAAATAATGATAATAATGATTATATATTATTATCATTATCATTATCACTGTTGTTGTTGTTGTTGCTGCTATTGTTTCTTCTTCAGCCCTTCCTCCTTCTTAGCCTCCTCCTCCTCCTCCTCCTCCTCCTACTCCTCCTCCTCCTCCTCCTCCTCCTCCTCCTCCTACTCCTCCTCCTCCTCCTCCTCCTCCTCCACCTCCCTCTCCCTCTCCCTGTGCTACTATTACTACTATTTCTCCTAATGCCACTAGTACTCTTCATTTCCTCCTTACCTTCTTCCTCCTCCTCCTCCTCCTCCTCCTCCTCTTTCTTTTCCCATTCCATCATCATCTTCTCCATCTCTTCCCATTTCCTCATCTTATTCTCTCCTCTTCTGATCCCATATTCCTTCACCTCCTTTCCTCTTTCTCTCCCTTCCCCCCTTCCCCCTTCCCCCTTCCCCCCATTCCCCCTCCCCTCCCTTCCCCCTCCCCTCCTTCCCCCCGTCTGTCTTTCATGGGAATTCGTGAAACTCAGCCATTTCCAATTCGCCTCGCTCGTTGCTGTGATTATCCGGATCCTCTGCATTTCTTCTTTCGTATTCCTTCTCTTCACTCCTCCTCCTCCTCCACTTCCTCCTCTTCCTCTTCTTCTTCTTCTTCTTCCCCTCTTCGGCCCCCTCTTCCCATTTTCTATGAGGTCCTTAGTCTCTACCCCAATGTTCGGTTCTTGTCAGCGTCCGGCTTCCCCTTTCTGTCTTTTTCTCTTCCTGTCTTACTTTCTGTCTCTTTGTTTCTCCTGTCTTTCTCTCTCTCTTCGTCTTTCTGTCTCTCTTCCTCCCTGTCTTTCCGTCTTTTTATCTCATTTTTTCTGTCTCATTTTTTCTGTCCTTTAGCGTTCCCAGCTGTCATTTTACTTTTTGTCTGTTTAATCTGTCATATTGTGTACATCTGTCAATATCGTTCTTCTCTCCTGTCTTTCTGTTTTCTCTGGTACTGTCTATATATGCATTTGTGTCTATATGGTCTCTGTTTGCCTGCCATTGTTTATACAATATATTCATGTAATTGTTTGTCTTTCCTCCTCTCTCTCTCTCTCTCTCTCTCTCTCTCTCTCTCTCTCTCTCTCTCTCTCTCTCTCTCTCTCTCTCTCTCTCTCTCTCTCTCTCTCTCTCTCTCTCTCTCTCTCTCTCTCTCTCTCTCTCTCTCTCTCTCTCTCTCTCTCTCTCTCTCTCTTCCCCTCCTCTCTTTCTCTCTCTCTCTCTCTCTCTCTCTCTCTCTCTCTCTCTCTCTCTCTCTCTCTCTCTCTCTCTCTCTCTCTCTCTTCCCCTCCTCTCTTTCTCTCTCTCTCTCTCTTCCCCTCCTCTCTTTCTCTCTCTCTCTCTCTTCCCCTCCTCTCTTTCTCTCTCTCTCTCTCTTCCCCTCCTCTCTTTCTCTCTCTCTCTCTCTTCCCCTCCTCTCTTTCTCTCTCTCTCTCTCTCTCTCTCTCTCTCTCTCTCTCTCTCTCTCTCTCTCTCTCTCTCTCTCTCTCTCTCTCTCTCTCTCTCTCTCTCTCTTTCTCTTCCCCTCCTCTCTTTCTCTCTCTCTCTCTCTTCCCCTCCTCTCTTTCTCTCTCTCTCTCTCTTCCCCTCCTCTCTCTCTCTCTCTCTCTCTTCCCCTCCTCTCTCTTTCCCCCCTCTCTCTCTCTCTTCCCCTCCTCTCTCTCTCTTTCTCTCTCTCTCTCTCTCTCTCTCTCTCTCTCTCTTCCCCTCCTCTCTTTCTCTCTCTCTCTCTTTCTCTCTCGCTCTCGCTCTCAGATTAGGTTAGGTACCGAAGCAGCCATGCAAGGACCAATAGGTCTGTTGCTCTTCGTTTGTCCATGTAACTCCATGTATATCTCTCTTTCTCTCTCACACTCTTTCTGTCTCTATCTCTCTCTCACACTCTTTCTGTCTCTATCTCTCTCTCGCAGCCTCTAGGAGATAGAAGCTATGAAAAAAGAGTCCGTTAATAGTTCCTCTGTGCTCCCTCCCCCCAAAACAAAACAAAACAAAACAAAAAAACAAAACGAAAAAACTTCAAATAAAATAAAAATATTAAATTCCTTTGTTGTGTGCCTTGATAGCGGGAACAGTTGCAAAACGAAGGTAGCAGTAGTAGTGTTAAACGCATACACACACACACGCACACACACACACACGCACACACACACACACACACACACACACACACACACACACACACACACACACACACACACACACACACACACACACACACACACACACACACACACACACACACACACACGGCTCGGTGGCGGATTGGTAAAGCACTGGCCTCACAAACCAGAGAACCGGGGTTCGATTCCCCGGTCGGGCGGAGATAAGTTGGGTTTGTCTCCTTTCACGTGTAGCCCCTGTTCACCTAGCAGCGAGTAGGTACGGGACGTTAGTCAAGGATTTGTGACCTTGCTGTCCCGGTGTGTGGTGTGTGAGTGGCCTCAGACCTACCCAGAGATCGGCTAATAAGGAGCTCTGAGCTCACTGCCGTAGGGTGGTGTCTGGCTGTCTCGACAGAGACTGCAGCAGATCCGAAGTGAATACACACACACAAATATACGATTCGTGGCGCAGTGGTAGATTTTCCTCCTGCTGCTATGGCCGTCCGGGTTCGAATCCCACTTAGGGATGAAATTATTTCAGTATGACTACGCCGCGGGTCATTACTCCAGCTCCTGTGGCCGGGGAGTTGGGTGTGTGCGTGTGTGCGTGTAAGGTCACTGTATTACCCATAGATCGGTTATATATGAGCTCTGAGCTATCCTCAGGGAGGGAAATAGCTGTCGATCACGAGTCCAACACATGATCCAAGACCATGGTGAATCACACGCACGCATACACACGCACACACACACACGCACACACACACACACACACACACACACACACACACACACACACACACACACACACACA
>NC_134798.1:52366212-52368712 GCF_046742065.1 Oratosquilla oratoria
GGTCTCTTGCAATCTCCTCCATTCGTATGTTCTTATGAGTCGAAGAGTTGAAGAAAGCATTAAATTGGTCCGCGTTCTTTCGTGGTTGTAGATCAGTCTCCGGTTGTGAAATAATGCTACGTGCCTCGGGTCCGTAAGGGGGATGTTAAAGGTTCTTGTTCGATTCTTCTGGTTGCCGCCAGGTGATTTCATTCATATATTTGTTGAAGAAAAGGTCAACTTTGACAAAGGTCCAACAGGAGCTTCCGCAATACGCCTAACATGTCCTTTGTATTTTTTCATCTATCGCCTTTCGTCAATTCTGAAATCGGAGTTCCCTTTATTCTTTGCCTTTGTTTGCCCTTTATATCTCTGTATATATCGTCCCTTGTGCATTCAGAAATCAGAGTTTCCTTTTTCCTTTGTTGCGTCTTTTCTCAACCAGAAGGACTCGAAGTCCTTGTGCTTCCGTTCTTCGGGAGAAAGGAGGTTCTTGGAAGGGTCTCCGGGTGTCCCCCCAAAGAGTCTGCGTTTTGTCTTCGAGTGAGGTTATCTGTATGACTTCGAGCTTCTGGTGTGCCTTCTGGTGTTTTAACGGTGCCTTCGCAACCACCACCACCGCCGCCACCGCCACCGCCACCGCCACCACCACCACCACCACCACCACCAACACCACCACCACCACCACCACCACCATTATCATCATCTTTGCCACCACCACCGCTACCACCATCATCGTCTTCATCACCACCGCTGCCACCATCTTCATCACTATCATCGCTTTCACAATCCTACCACCATCACCGCCACTACTACCACCACCTTCTTAACCACTACCAGCGCTACAACCATCACCACCATCACCCTTAACAAGAATAACAACTACATTGACATCAATAACAACAACAAAAATAACAACGATTCACTCTTTTTGTTCTTGTTCCTGTTTGCCCCCAAATTGGCCCTCTTAGGTCCGAGTTAATTTTTGCTCTCATTTCATCCTCTCGTGCACAGATTTTTTCTTTTTTCTTTTTCGTCTTTGATTTGGCTTTTGCATGCAAGAGGTGGAGTGGAGGAGGAGGAGGAGGAGGAGGGAGGAGGAGGAGGGGGAGGAGGAGCACGAATGCTGTAAAAAGAGGAAGAAGAAACTGAATAGGAACATGAAAAAGTAGAAGAGAAAATAAAGAGGAAAAGAAATATGAAGAAGAAAGAGAGGAAGAGGAAGGAGTAGAAGAGAGGAAGAAGTAGAGGGTGCAGAAGAAGAGAAGGAAGATGAAGAAGTAGAGGAAGAAGAGGAAGAAAAAATAGAAGGGGTAGAAGAAGAAGAAGAGGAAGAAGATTGAGTAGAAGAGGAGAAAGAAGAAAAAAGGAAGAAGAAGAAGAAGACGAAGAAGAAGAAGAAGAAGAAGAAGACGAAGACGAAGACGAAGAAGAAGAAGAAGAAGGAGAAGAAGGAATAGAAGAAGGAGAAAATAATAAGAAGGAGAAGAAGGAATAGAAGGAGAAAATAATAAGAAGGAGAAGAAGGAGAAGGAGAAGAAGAAGGAGAAGGAGAAGAAGAAGGAAAAGAGAAGGAATAGAAGAAGAAGAAGAAAGAGAAGAAGAAAAAGAAAGAGAAAAGAAAGAAAAAGAAGAAGGAGAAGGAGAAGGAATAGAAGAAGAAGGAGAAGAAGAAGAAAGAGAAAAGAAAGAAAAAGAAGAAGGAATAGAAGAAGAAGAAGAAGGAGAAGGAGAAGTAGAAGAAGACTATTTCCTTCTACGTCTTCCCCTTCATCTTTTAACTCTCACCCTTCCTTGTCTATCTGTTTCTTTTACTTACTCTTTACTCTTCGCCTCCTCTCTTCTCCCCTCTCTTCTTCTCCTCTTTCACGTCGCTTCCTCAATTCCTTTCTATCCTCTCCTTCTCTTCCCCTCTCTTCTCTTACTTCCATCTCTCTCTTTCTCCTTCCTCTTTCTCTGTACATCTTTACCCCTTGCTTTCACCTCCCCTCTCTTCTCTTTCTCTTCTCTCCTTCTCTTCCTCTTCTCTTTCTTTTCGTCTTCACCTCTCCGTCCTTCTCTATTTCCTTTCTCCTCCATTTTCCTCCTTTCATCTCTCAATTTCCATTATTCCATTTTCCCATTTCTTCTTATCTTATTCCCTACACCCTTCTCCCCTTCCCTTCCCTTCCCTTCCCTTCCCTCCCCTCCCCTTCCTTCCCTTCCCTTCCCTTCCCTTTCCTTCCCTTCCCTCCCCTTCCCCTTCCCTTTCCTTCCCTTCCCTTTCCTTCCGTTCCCTTCCCTCCCCTTCCCTTTCCTTTCCTTCCCTTTCCTTACCTCCCCTTCCCTTTCCTTCCCTTCCCTTTCCTTCCCTTCCCTTCCCTTCCCTCCCCTTCCCTTTCCTTCCCTCCCCTCCCCTTCCCTTTCCTTCCCTTCCCTTCCCTTTCCATTCCTTCCCTTCCCTTCCCTTTCCATTCCTTCCCTTCCCTTTCCTTTCCTTCTTTCCTATTTTCATCTTCCTCTTCCCTCTCTCCCCATTTCC
>NC_134798.1:52373712-52383712 GCF_046742065.1 Oratosquilla oratoria
TTGGTTATATCTGGTTTTCCTTTTATCGAATCCAAATTGGTTGTAAAATTTTTTTTGTCTTCCAAGTGATTTGTCCATCTATATTTTATTTATTCATTTGTTCATTTACATCTTTCTATATACACTTCAAGATTAACTCCCTGATGACGTCATCGCTCCACCCAGTACTTACCAGAACCCGGCAAAAAGCTGAGATAATGTTGATGACGTCATCACTACGGTCAGTACCTCGCAATACCCGGAAGAAAATGTATATATAATATATACATATATATATATATATGTATGTATATATATATCTATATATATATATATATATATATAAAAATGATGACAGTGGAAAAAGAAGTCACGGGTCTAGTTCCGAGTTCCTGAGTTTATTCCTGACCGGTTTCGCTCTATGCTTCTTCAGAGGAATGTGACTCTGGGGTGAAGCTGGCGGTATACATAGTATAAGTAGGACCGCGTTCCCTCCTTGGAGGTGGGCTCCGTTTTGTTGTACAATGATTTACAATTTCTAATACACTGTATCAAAATTCTTCTTCATTGTATTAGAAATTGTAAATCATTGTACAACAAAACGGAGCCCACCTCCAAGGAGGGAACGCGGTCCTACTTATACTATGTATACCGCCAGCTTCACCCCAGAGTCACATTCCTTTGAAGAAGCATAGAGCGAAACCGGTCAGGAATAAACTCAGGAACTCGGAACTAGACCCGTGACTTCTTTTTCCACCTTCATCAACTTGTCACAATGTACCAGCACACACACACACACACACACACACACACACACACACACACACACACACACACACACACACACACACACACACAAATATATATATATATATATATATATATATATATATATATATATATATATGTGTGTGTGTGTGTGTGTGTGTGTGTGTGTGTGTCTACATCTCATGGCAGGACGTGCTCCCGAAACCAACAAGCTTCAAAAGGAATCATCACCTGGGCGGCGAAGCCGGGGCTTGTATTTATAAATTATTTTGGCTATCTTACAGGTCAAAGACTTGTCCATGGTTCATCGGATTCTCCCTGTTTTCTCCTTTGAAAATTGGTGCCGCACTGGAAGGTTTCCTGTCCAGTGCCACCTTCTCCTTTTCTGGTCAGCATGCAATCAGTTGATGTATCTGCAAATTGTTCTCTGTCCCCTCTCAGAATCCAGTACGAGGTACCGTCTAGCCCCGAGGCCTTTCCAGCTTCCAGGTTCTCAAGAAGTTTGATCATATCACGTACTCCCACGTTTATGTGGCTTAAGACGTCATCCTCAAAATCGTTTTCTTTTGTGAATATTGATAGTTTTAAGTACTACTTCGGCTTGTTTTTCTTCTTCCTCTTACTCTGCCCCTTCAATTTTCAATTTAGGTATTCCCTTTCTGTGCTCCAGTTTGCCATTCACAAATATGTAGGGTAACTTAAGTCCAGTAGTAGGAGAATTACTAATGAGACGAACAATATCATGGTTTTTATTGTTCAAACGGTTTGGTAATTAATGTTGCTTCTGAAGTTACGGTTTCCTGCGAAGAAGCTTGTTTCTGGTGAACTTAAATCCATATATACACTTATTAATTACACCCTTTTCAAAGTTCCTTTTCTCTCTTGTATTTCTTGTATATTTATATCTGGCTCTTTTCATTCTTGTTTTATCTTATTTGTTTATCTTCTTGTGCCACTTTTCCCATATCTTAATCTTTTTGTCTTGCTCTTGTGCATCTTTTGTTTGATTTTTTTTTTCACTCTCACCTTTGGTGATATAAATTTTTGGAATAATTTCCAATTTCTTCTTTATTTCTTTCATCTCATTAAACTCCCTCTAATCCACTTCATCAAAAGACTTTCTCAATTTCGACATAGTTATCTTTTGCATGGCTGTATCTTTCTTGTCTGTATCTCTCTCCCCTTTTTTCTGTCTTCCTCAATTTCAGTATGAATTCAAGATTCACATAACTCTTATATATCGGGCACAGAGAATATAATGTTTGTATTACCTCAGGCTCTTTTACTACGATCAAATCCAGTCTTTCTTGTGTATCCTCGCCTCTGTATCTTGTTGGTTCTTTAACACATTGGATCATTATGCTATTCATTGCTGCATTCAGTGATATAATTGCACCAAGATTTCTCATTTCCACATGTTCTCAATTCCTTCCACTCCACGTCTCCACAATTGAAATCACCCACCATGGTTAAATTTACTCTTTCAGAAATCGTTTCCAGTTCATTGGCTCTATCTATGAATTGTTGGTATTCTCCTTCATTCCATGCTCCTGTTTTTTAGTGAGATACATGTCCCTGCAGTGTTTCCTTTCCACCCCCCTTCGTTATGATTTTTATATTCACTATTCCGATCATTCCTTTACAATTATCAATTCCTCCGCCCTCGTTTGTGTACATGCATAAAAGTTTGTGCGTGTATCATTGCTGTTGTTATTATCATTATTATCATTATTATTATCATCAATATTTTTATTATTGTCTCTTGTTATTATCACCATAATTATTTTCATTATTGTCATTATTAATATCGTCATACCCAATTTCCTTTTTTCTTTATTTTCGTCTGACAAAATCTGGTTCGAGTCTTGTATTTTCTTCAACTCGAACGACGTGAAGCCGCAAGTCTTCACACATTTTTATAAGTGATTTTTGTTTTTATTATTTGCTATCTATATGTTTCTGAAAGGAACGAAGACTTCAGTCTTCTCGATGTTTTATCATTTCTCTCCTTCTCTCTCTCTCTCTCTCTCTCTCTCTCTCTCTCTCTCTCTCTCTCTCTCTCTCTCTCTCTCTCTCTCTCTCTCTCTCTCTCTCTCTCTCTCTCTCTCTCTCCCTCCCTTTGTTGTGAATTTTTTTGTCTTCTTTCTAGAGAGTATGGACACCCAATCCTGCACACATATTTGTCTTACTTCAGCGTCATTTTTTTCTCCACACTTCCCCCTCACCGCCCTTCGACCTAGATTGACCCAGGCTGACCCTCACAATTTTTCTGGTTGTCAGTCGACCTTGCTGCGGCTGATTGGGAAACATTTGTTGAGTGTGACTTGGACAAACTAGTTGTCTCGTCCCTTGAGGATGACCTGTTATGAGGGCCAGCTAGCAAAGGGTGAAACAGGGTCTTATTTTTGAGCGGAGACGTGTGTGTGTGTGTGTGTGTGCGTGTGTGTGTGTGTGTGTGTGTGTGTGTGTGTTGTGTGTATGTGTGTATTTGCTTGGGTATTTATTTGTGTATATCTTATGATATGTGATTATATGCGTCCAAATTTTTGGTTCTCTTTCTCTCTCTCTCTCTCTCTCTCTCTCTCTCTCTCTCTCTCTCTCTCTCTCTCTCTCTCCTCGTTACACAAACTGTTTTATCTTGTCACCTATGATATATACAGTGGAATCACCATAAAAGAGGAACAAATATCTTTTTGTTTGTTTTTCATGTCTCGATGTCTTCTCGCAGTGTCACATAATGAAAGGTGACGTGTCATGTAACTTATGACGTGTGATGTGATGTTTGACGTAGCGTCAAGTTTAGATTACTTAAGGATCAGGGTATTACGGTCAAAAGGAATATAAGGTTTCGAACAGAACTTCCTTTTATGTTCTGACGAGAACAGTTTGTTCATTTGGAGAACAGCCTGAAGGGTTGAACATATCTGTTTCCCCATTCAGCGGAAGCGTCAGAATCGGGAGAAATCGATGAGAGCAAAGCTTGAAACTGAGTGCCAAGGGCGAGGTGGCACTGGTCCTGCCTGGCACCTGAAAACATTTCGTGGTTTCGAAAAACAAACCATTTGACCAACAACTCTCTTAGTGGCATTGAAATCTTCCAGTTGTTGGATTCTGTAGAGCCAAGGGCGAGGTGCCAATGGTCCTGCCTGGCACCTGGAAACATTTCGTGGTTTCGAAAAACAAACCATTTGACCAACAACTCTCTTAGTGGCATTGAAGTCTTCCAGTTGTTGTATTCTGGAGAGCCAAAAGAAAGGTGCCAATGGTCCTGCCTGGCACCTAGAAACATTTCGTGGTTTCAAAAAACAAATAATTTGACCAACAACTCTCTTAGTGACATTGAAGTCTTCCAGTTGTTGGATTCTGGAGTGCCAAAGCCACTGGTTCTACCTGGCACCTGGAAACATTTCGTGGTTTTGAAAAACAAACCATTTGACCAACAACTCTCTTAGTGGCATTGAAGTCTTCCAGTTGTTGGATTCTGTAGAGCCAAGGGCGAGGTGCCAATGGTCCTGCCTGGCACCTGGAAACATTTCGTGGTTTCAAAAAACAAACCATTTGACCAACAACTCTCTTAGTGACATTGAAGTCTTCCAGTTGTTGGATTCTGGAGAGCCAAAGCCACTGGTTCTGCCTGGCACCTGGAAACATTTCGTGGTTTCAAAAACAAACCATTTGACCAACAACTCTCTTAGTGGCATTGAAGTCTTCTAGTTGTTGGATTCTGGAGAGCAATCCAGTGGAACAAGAACATAAGAATGGAGGAGACTACAAGAGACTATAAGGCCTACACTAGGCAATTCCATGTCCGTTACCAACTATCATCTCCATCCATAAAGTTATCTTCTCTTGAAACAACCAATAGTTTCAGTGTCACTAACTAGATGGTCACTAAGCTCCGTTCACTAACCACTCAATTGGCCAGAACAAGTTAGTGGTAGGTCTTCGAGTCTTCTAAGGCCAGGAGCTGTAGTTGAGAGCTTCTTCTAGTTTCAGTGTCACCATCACATAATGAAACATGAACTGTGGAAGTTTTTCTCAACATTTTTTGCACAATGCCACAGGACTGAACGTGTTTATTTTCAAAATGTTCCAAAAACACACCGAACAGAACTTGTGTTCATTCATGGCTGAAGACTATGAGTGGGTAACTCATCAATGACTCAGATTTGGTAACCTGAGGAATGATGAATGAATGAATAAATGAATGACAACCACAATGCCTTTTTAGATGGGAAACCAAATTGTTTGCATCTTCTCACCTGTATATCACATGTTAGTATTTAAAAGGTAAAATATTTATAAGTTTATAAAAAAAATTACTTTACAGCCTTTGGAATGTCATATATTCCAAAAAGAAATAAATCATTGTTTATGAGATATTACTGTATAAAGAGATTTTGAAAATTAGGAGTGCACCTTTAAAAATAAAATGTCATATATGTTTATAGGATTTGATATTTGAATTTTAATTGGATTGGGGGCATTCATCCGTACCAACGAGATAGGCTTTTGTAGTTGGGTTCGGCGTATACTGGTATAATAAACTTGTTGTTGTGGCTGGTTACCAGGACATCAAAGAAGTGTAGGTGACCATTATTTGATTCTTAGGGAGTAGTCTTAAAGTTGAAAAATATAATAAGACGTTCCCTGAATCTGGGAGATCTTGAAGACCATTAAGATCTTTGGTTTGAATAGGGTTGGGGGTATTCACCTAGCTTCGTCGTACAATGGCGTAGTGAACTTGTTTACCAAAACGTCGATGAAAGGTAGGGTGCCATTGTCAGATTCTTCGAAAATGAAATAAAAACTGGAACTTTCTTAAAGACTTTCCCTGAATCTGGAGTTCTTGGAGGCCTTCAACTTTGACGAGAATGTTATCTGTATAGCAGCAGGTGATGAAGGGGCTGTTGGTGTTATCATTTTCTCTTTGGTCTCCAATAAAAAGGAGAGTTGTCACTAAGGACTCCTAGGAGTCTGTCCATGGGAAATCCACTCACTTGTTTATACGTATTACCGCGAAAACATGTAAAAGGGTCTTTATTGCAATGTTCTGGTAGTACACGTAAGGCAGATTCTGGATTTTTAAGGCTCAGGGTTTCATCGCAAGTGTAGTCTCAATCTGGAATGAGTTGTATTGTCCCAACGACAACGATATTGGTGAATAGGTTCTCCACATCCAACGACGCTTTGGTGCGATTTTCTAAAGGATCTCGAGGAATTCTTGGGCCGATGTCGGCTGAAGTCTGTAGGTAAGCAAGGAATGAGAATTTCGTTCAGTCTGTTTGCTACTGAATAGGTTGCTGTGGGAATCTGGGAGACGATCGGATGAAGAAGGTTGTTGGGTTTGTGAGTTTTGACGTTGCCGAATACGCGACCCGGAAAGGAGCATAAGTATATCGTTATCATCAATCTGGGGTATACGCCAGGGGACGCGTTGCCTCTTTCACACACCGGCGCCAGTCCCCACGGTCTCTCCAAGGAGCGAGTTCCCATGCAGTCACCCTTCCATCCCACTCCAAACAAATCTCGTCTCCTCCATCGATTGTTGTCTCTTGTGGAGACAACGCTGAATAGGATCAGCATCAGTGAAAGTGACACATGCCCATAGAACCAGAGTTGATGTTCATGAATTAGGCTGATGGTAACTGGTGTACACTGAGTCTCTGGTTGGATACGAAGTCGCTTCAGCGATACCCTATGATTCTCCGAAGACTCTTGGTACCAAAGACATCGAGAACCTCGCCAAGCGAGGCCATTTAGAGCTCGGATCCTCTAAGTGGCCGGATGCCTAAAGAAGAAACCAAACAACCTTTGGGCCAAAATCTGTGGCCACTTCGGCTCCTCTTCGTCAGGAAGACTCTGCATCTGGCCACTGATCTCCTCTCGGGTTGCTCTCGACGCCCTCTCGAGGCGTTGACAAGGGGCTGGGATTTGGGAGTCTTTGTTCCCTCTCCCGTGGGATTGAGGGACACGAAAAGGGATTTTTTTTTTTTTTTTAGTCTGGGATGTTGACGTTTTAAGCCAGTATGTGATTTTCAGTGTGTTTGTCTATCGCTTGTGTTTGAGTATTTTTGTATATTGTATTTTCTATTCAGGATCTATTTTGTAGGGTACCGTATATGGAAAACACATAGAAAAGTGATTTTGTACGTTTTTCTATATTTGTATATACTGGGCAGTAAACCCTATGGGAATTTTTTCTTTATATATATATATATATATATATATATATATATATATATATATATATATATATATTTGTGTGAATGTGTGTATGTGCGCGTATGTGTATATGTGTGCATGTTATGATACAGGATGACATGAGATAAATAATAGGAAGAAAAATAAAAGAGAGGGAAGCTAGAGATTTGTTGTTGTTATTGACTGTAGCAACCTCCCCTCCCTTGCGGAAAGAGAGAGAGAGAGAGAGAGAGAGAGAGAGAGAGAGAGAGAGAGAGAGAGAGAGAGAGAGAGAGAGAGAGAGAGAGAAAGGGATAGTGAAAGTATCATGTATAGGAACCAACAGTATTGTTATGACCAGAATTCTTGGCATGTACAGTAAATAACACACGAATAGTGAGTCAGCGAGTTCCTGCTTGAAAACACCCGTCCACTCCTCTTTCATCAACACTTCAGGAACTCCTGAAGCAAATCGTCCATGAAATCGCTGAGACTTCAGGGTCTTTCAGAAAAATTCTTCAAGAATACAAAATATTTTCTTCTGTTTGTGGCCATTTGACTGCCTGTCTCTTTCTTTCTCTCCTTTCTCTCTTTCTCTCTCGCTCTCTCTCTCACCTTTTCTCTCCTCTTTCTCTCGTCTCTCTCTCTCCTCGCTCTCCCTCTCTCTCCTCTCTCTCTCTCTCTTCTCTCTCCTCTTTCTCCTCTTTCTCCTCTCTCTCCCTCTCTCTCTCCTTTCTCTCCTCTTTCTCCTCTCTTTCTCCTCTTTCTCTCCTCTTTCTCCTCTTTCTCTCCGCTCTCTTCCCTCTCTCTCTCTCTCTCCTCACTCCTCTCTCTCTCTCTCTCCTCTCTCCCCTCTCTCTCTCTCTCCTCTCTCCCCTCTCTCTCCTCTCTCTCTCTCCTCTCTCTCTCTCTTCTCTCTCTCTCCTCTCTCTCTCTCCTCTTTTTCCTCTCTCTCTCTCTCCCCCTCTCTCTCCTTTCTCTCCTCTCGTTCTCCTCTTTCTCACCTCTCTCTCCCTCTCTCTCCTCTCTCCTCTATCTCTCCTCTCTCTCTCCTCTCTCTCTCTTTTTCCTCTTTCTCCTCGCTCTCCTCTTTCTCCTCTCTCTCCTCTCTCTCCTCTTTCTCCTCTCTCTCCTCTCTCTCCCTCTCTCTCCCTCTCCCTCCCTCTCCCTCTCTCTCTCCTCTCTTTCTCCTCTTTCTCTCCTCCTTTCTCTCTCCTTTCTCTCTCCTCTCTCTCTCCTTTCTCTCTCCCCTTTCTCCTTTCTCTCTTATCTCTCTCATCTCTTTTCTCTCTCTCCTCTCCCCCCCCCCCCCTCTCTCTCTCTCTCTCTCTCTCTCTCTCTCTCTCTCTCTCTCTCTCTCTCTCTCTCTCTCTCTCTTCCCTTCCCTTCCCTTCCCTTCCCTTCCCTTCCCTCATAGGAGCCTTGAGAACTTGGAGGACAGTTCAGTTCAAGACACTGGATAAGTTCCCTTACAACTGAACAGAATGACTCCTATTTATTCATTCTGCCGCCAGGCGATTTTATTCAAACGAAAGAAACCCTTATTACTACATTGAATAGAATTACTTGGGATTAGCCAGGAGACAGTATATTAAGTACGGCAATGATGAGACATTAATAGTTTAATGTGTGTAGATTTTATGCACGGTCTCCTAGATCGGGTACCGGGTAGACCCGATACCTGGTAGACCTGATACCTGATAGATCTGGAACCGGATAGGTTCAATACCGGATAGAACCGATGTTGGATAGACCCGATGCTGGAAATACCCGATTCCTGATAGATCCGATACCGGAAAGACCCGGTATTGGATAGACCTGGTACCGGATAGACCCGGTTGCAAGTGAACCCGATATCGGATAGAACCAGTATCGGATAGACCCAATACGGGATAGGCCCGGTATCGGGTAGATCCGGTACTGATAGAACCTGTGTCGGGTACACCCGGTATCAGATAGACCCGGTATCGGATAGACATGGTAGCGAGTGAACCTGATACCGGATAGAACCTGTATCGGATAGATCCGATACTGGAAAGACCCGGTATCGGGTAGACCCGGTTTTGAGTGAACCCAGTACCTGATAGAACCAGTATCGGATAGAACCGATACTGGAAAGACCCGTTATCAGATAGACCTGGTTCTGAGTGAACCCGGTATCGGATAGACCCGGTATCGGTAAGACTCAGTTCTGAGTGAACCCGGTACCGGATAGACCCAATACTGGAAAAATTCGGTTCTGAATGAGCCCGGTACCGGATATAGCCGGTATCGGATAGACCCGGTACTGGAAAGACTCGGTACCGGATAGAACCGGTATTGGATACACCCGGTACTGGAAAGACTCAATACCGGATAGAACCGGTACCGGATAGAACCGGTACCGGATAGAACCGGTACCGGATAGACCCGGTACTGGAAAGGCTCGGTACCGGATAGAACCGGTACCGGATAGACCCGGTACCAGGATTGGTTACGGCAGAGGGCTTCAAGGGACACTTCCAATACGAATTTCTCTCTCCTCCCAGCTGGCGCCGGCGCTGGCGCCTGTTTGCAAAGAGACACTCCCTGACTCCCCCCCCCTCTCTCTCTCTCTCTCTCTCTCTCTCTCTCTCTCTCTCTCTCTCTCTCTCTCTCTCTCTCTCTCTCTCTCTCTCTCTCTCTCTCTCTCTCTCTCTCTCTCTCTCTCTCTCTCTCTCTCTCTTTCGATCTCTTTCGATCTTTTCATCCTTTGGTGATATGTAATGTTGCATGAATATCCTAATGTATATTTTCAGTATATAGTATACATTCACATATATATGAGAGAGAGAGAGAGAGAGAGAGAGAGAGGCATTGATAGAGATAGAGATAGAAGCATCGATGGATATATGCATATATGAATAGTTAGAGAAAAAGAGAGAGATATGGAAACATGGATGGAGAGGTAGACAGAGATAGAGACAGATAAATAGATATATGCAAAGATAGATAGAGAGAGATAAAGAAGAGAGAGAGATAGAAGCATGGATGGAGAGGTAGACAGAAATAGAGACAAGTTAATAGATATATACAAAGGTAGAGAGATGAA
>NC_134798.1:52393712-52398712 GCF_046742065.1 Oratosquilla oratoria
GCGTTTTCTGAACCTTAAGGTTCCGCAAAAGGTCCCTAAGGGTTGCACGAGAACAAGTAAGATAAGCTAATGCACTTTTGATTTTTTATCTAATTTCATATACGTAATATAATTAAACACGCACGACATATTCTTGGTTATTGTAATAATGTAATATAGACATCATCCTATCTAACCTATTATTACGATGAAAATAAAATGAGAAAGGTATGGTATATGTGTTGTTGTTTTTTTTGCGCAGGGGTTTCTTGAGACATGCAAATTTTTTTTTTTAAAGGTTACGCAAGGGTAAAAAGGTTGAGAAACGCTGTAGACTATGGACTACATAGGATAGACCACCCGCATGCGCAGGACAGGTTTCTGTCGGAAGGGAAGAAATATTCTGTCGGAAAAATTAAATGAAAGTAGTTTATCAAAGGGGCCAATTACCAATGAGCTCCTTTAATTAAGGGGATATCTATTAGGGCTTGTATTATGGCTTAGGAGACATGGGCAGGATATTTGGACATCGAGGTTTGCATCTACACCAACCAAAAATGGAGGAAAATGGTCGGAGACATAGTTGTAGAGAAAGGTAAACTGAAGTGAGATGTATTTATGGAGAGAAAGTTAGAAATACAGTGAACTCTAGTCGAAGAAAAAAAAAAAACCTGTGTGTATATGTTTGTACATATGGGCGTGGTTTTGTTCGTGGGAAGTGTCTGTATATATTTCCTACGTGAAGTGAGAATCTAATTCACTCCCCGCGTTTGATAAAAAGTTTTTGATCTCATTCCGCCTCGGCTTGAGGAGCCTTCCAACGGTACATGCGCAAAGTTCCAGGGTCAAACCATGTCATTTCCCGCTGTTTCCAGCAACTGCGACGCTAATATGTCTTTATTTTAGTATTCCTAAACATGCCTCCTTGTAATAGTAACATTGATTAAGGAAGACATAACATGTCACTTTTTGCTGTGCTGGCTCTCTGTATTGACTACATAGTCTCGAGTCAGCAAGTTCTTCCGGATCATTTGCTACTTTCTCTCTCTCTCTCTCTCTCTCTCTCTCTCTCTCTCTCTCTCTCTCCTTCTTTTTAGGGCTAAGTCGCTACTTTCCTTAATTCTATTTCCAGGCACAGATTTGGATTTTCATGTCATTTTATCCTTAGTTAACTGATTTCCTCGCTTTCATGTACACACTTCGTCACTGATGTCTTATCACTGAAATTCTATATTCTCGAAAATTTTCTTAATAGTTATTCTTTACTATCTTAAAGTTAATTCTGACTATCTAGTGTCATTTAAAACTCTAATAATTTTTTTTAACTCTAAGCCTTCCAAAGATGTCTATAACTAGCCATATGCTATATGTCGTTAGTAACACCAGTTCTAGATAACAATATGAAAACGAGTTTAACATCTTAGTAAGCAGTTTCAATATGAAGTCAGCGGGAATTATTTTCTTTTAGTGAATCTTAGAGCAATGAGACGTACAGAGGACTTTGTAGCGTGGAATTTAATGAAACGTACCCTTGGTCCAACTCGCTTGCTGTAGTATTCGGATTGCCGCTCTAACCTGGTCGGCCAGCGAGCATCTGCGCGCGCGCGTACACACACACACACACACACACACACACACACACACACACACACACACACACACACACACAAACACACACACACACACACACACACACATATATATATATATATTTAATATATATATATATGCATGTATGTATGTATATTAGATTGGGGGATATCTGGAAGAAAAGAAAGCTTCTGGGAGAGTCTGAGATCCTTTTGGAGAATTCCAGTACTGAGTCGATGGAAACTCAATTTACCTTTTCTTTGTGGTTCGTGAATGAACATGGATGAGATCTCGCATGGTGTTTTTTTTATTTATTTATTTATTTTCTTATCAGAAGTTAAGCGTTTCTAGTATTCCTTGCAAGTGGTCTACCTATCATTCTAGAAGAAAGTCTTGTCTGGAAGAAATCCCAAGTTTTGGAATGAGATTCTCTAGTTTTGCTCAAGTTAGGATAAAGACGACGATTTTTTTTTTTTTTTTTTTTTTTTTTTTTTTTTTGTGGGTGAGGTCCACGTGACAAACAGGACTCCAAGACTCTTTTATGGAGAGAAAAGAAGTTTTATATTTACGATTCGTACTTCCATAGAAACTCCTCATTATGTTATTCCTCCTCATCTTCCTTGTCTTCCTCCTCTTCCTCCTCCTCTTCCTTGTCTTCCTCCTCTTCCTCCTCTCCCTCCTTTTTCTCCCCTTTTCTTCCCCCTCCTCCTCCTCCTCCTCCTCCTCCTCCTCCTCCTCCTTCACTTCCTTCTCTCTCTTTCCTCTCCCCAGCCTTTCTTCCTCTCCCCCTACTTTCCCCCCTCTCCTTCCTTTCCCCCACTTCACTCTACTTCCCCCTCTCTCCCTTCACCATCCCCCTCTCTCCCCCTTCTCCCTCTCTCTCCCTCTTCCCTCTCTCTCTCAACCTTTCTTACTCTCCCTCCTTTCCTCCTCTCCCTATTCCTTTCCCCCTCTCCCCACTCCTTTCCCCCTCTCACCTTCTTTATACTCTCCCTCTCCTTTTCCCCCTCTTCTCATACCCCTCTCTCCCCATCCCCCACTCTCCTCCTCTCTCCACCTTTCCCCCATTACCCTACTTTCTACTCTCCCTCTCCTTTCCCCCCTCTTTCTATCATCCTCTCTCCCCCATCTCCCTCTCTCCCCATCCCCCCTCTCTCCTCCCCTCTCTCCACCTTTTCCCCTCTCATCTTTCCCCCAACTCACCTTCCTTTTACACTCTCCCCTCCTTTCCCCCCTCTCCCCACTCCTTTCCCCCTCTACCCCCCTCTCCCCTCTCCCCTTCCTCCCCTCTCCTCCTTCTCCCCTCTCCCCACTCCTTTCCCCCTCTCCCCACTCCTTTCCCCCTCTCCCCACTCCTTTCCCCCTCTCCCCCTCATCCCCTCTCCCCTTCTTCTCTCCTCTCCCCTCCTTCTCCTCTCTCCCCTCCTTTCCCCCCTCTCCACACTGCTTTCCCCCTCTTCCCACTGTTTTCCCCCTCTCCCCTTCTCCCCCCTCTCCCCTTCTCCCCCTCTCCCACTCCTTTCCCCCTCTCCCCCTCCTTCCCTCTCCCCTTCTTCTCCCCTCTCCCCACCTTTCCCATTCTCCCCTCCTGACCCCTTCTCCCCACTCCTTTCCCCTTCTCCCCCTCCTTCTCCCCTCTCCCCTCCTTTCCCCCATCTCCCTTCCCTATCCCCAGCTCCCCCTACTTTCCCTTTCTTCCCACTCCTTTCCCCCTATATTCCCCCCTCTCCCTCCCCTCCCTTCTCCACTCCCCCCTCTCACACTCCTACCCCCTCCCCCTCTCCCCTCCTCTCCTCTCCCCTCCTTTCCCCTATCTCCCTTATCCCCCACTCCTTCTCCTTTCCCTTTCTTCCCACTCCTTTCCCCTATCTTCCTCCCCATCCCCCTTTCTCCCTCCTTCCCCCTCCTATTCACCCATCTCCCCCTCCTTTCTCCCCTTTCCCCCTCCTTTCCCCCATCTCCTTTCCCTATCCCCCACTCCCTGTCCTTTCCCTTTCTTCCCCTCCCCATCCCCTTTTCTCCCTCCTTCCCCCTTTCTCCCTTCTTTCCCCTCTTTTCCCCCTTCCCCCTCTTTTCCCCCCTTCCCCCTCTCCCTTCCTCCTCCCCTCTCCCCTCCTTTCCCCATCTCTATTTCCTATCTCCCACTCCCCCTCCTTTCCTTTTCTTCCCATTCCTTTCCTCCTCTCCCACTCTTCCCCTCCTTTCCCCCCTCTCCCCCTCCTTTCCCCCCTCTCCCCCTCCTTTCCCCCATCTCCCCCGGTAACCATCCCGGCTCTATCACGCGAACCGGAATCGAAGAATGGCTCACGTGGCGTTCATTAGCGAGTTTATATTTTGGCTAATTTGAACATTAAGCTTCATTCTTGCTGAACTTACTTACATATGTGTACTTCCATCGCTCTTCATGCGTGTGTACGTGTGTGTGTACGTGTGTGTGTGTGGTTCACCAAGGTCTTGGATCAAGCGCTGGTCTCGTGATGGACAACTATCACCTTCCTGGATGAGAGCTCGGAGCTCATATTTGGCCCATCTATGGGTAATGTTGTGTCCTTATATACACACGCACGCACACGCACACACGCACGCACACACACACACACACACACACACACACACACACACACACACACACACACACACACACACACACACACACACACACACACACACACACACACACAGTTGGTAGAGTTCTCGGCTGCTACTACGGAGGTCCGGGTTCGAATCTCAGGGCTGAAATCATTTCGGTATCGCTACGCTGCGGATTGTTACTTCAACTCTCGTGGGCGGGGAGTTGGGTGTGTGTGTGCGTGTAAGATCACAGCATTACCCATAGATCGGTCATATACGAGCTCTGAGCTCTCTCCCGGGAGGGAAATGGCTGACGATCACGAGTCCAACACGTGATCCAAAGACTATGGTGAATCGCACGCACGCACAAATGCATTCTTGATGTGTAACGGCTTGCAATTTTAGTGAGATTTTCAATGTGAGATCGGCACGTACTCGGTACCACAACATGGAAGACCGAGACGATAATTTCTGTGCCCAACTTTGTGTTTGTGTATGTGTATGTGTGATTCATCATGGTCTTGGATTACGTGTTGGACTCGTGATCGACATCTATTTCCCTTCCGAAAGAGACCTCAGAGCTCATATATGACTGATCTATGGGTAATGCTGTGACCTTACACGCACACAAACACACACACACCCAGCTCCCCTCCCACGAGAGTTGGAGTAACGACCCGCAGCGCAGCGATACTGAAATTATTTGAGCCCTAGGCGGGATTCGAACCTGAACCGCCGTAGTGGCGGCCGCGAACGCTACCACTGCGCCATCGAGTCGTGTGTGTATGTTTGTGTGTATGTGTGTGTGTGTGTGTGTTTTTGCTTTTGCTTTGGCCAATAACAATGGAATAAAATTGCAC
>NC_134798.1:52408712-52411212 GCF_046742065.1 Oratosquilla oratoria
CTCTTCCACTCCCTCCTCCACCCCCTCCTCCACCCCCTCCTCCACCCCCTCCTCCACCCATTTCCCCCTCCCTCTCTCCCCTCCCTTTCCTCCCTCTCCCCCTCCTCTCCTCCCCAGTATTTCTCCATCTCTATTCTACTACCACTTCCATATCTTTTCCTCCTCCACCCCCTCCTCTAGCCCCTCCTCCATCTATTCCTCCCCTTCCCCTTCCTCCCCTTCCCCTTCCTCCCCTTCCCCTTCCTCCCCTTCCCCTTCCTCCCCTTCCCCTACCTCAGCTCCTCGTTTCTTCCTTCTCCCTGGTCCACTACCAATTACATCTCTTCCACCCCCCTCCTCCACCCATTCTCCCTTCCATCTCTCTCCCCCTCCCCTTCCTCCCTTCCCACCTCCTTCCCATTATTTCCCCTCTCTTTATTTGTTTACCACCTCGATGACTTTCCCTCCCTTCCCCTCCTCCACCCCCTCCTCCTCCCCCTCCTCCACCCCCTCCTCCACCCCCTCCTCCACCCCCTCCTCCACCCCCTCCTCCACCCCCTCCTCCACCCCCTCCTCCACCTCCTCCTCCACCTTTTCCTTCTCCTCCTCCCCCCCCCTCCACCTCCACCCAACCACATTCTACATAAGACAATGGGTCCTTGGCAACTCTTCACGACTGAAGAGAGCTCAGTGTTTCCGTCTCACATATCCTTTATTTTTGCTCCGTCTCCTTTCAGAGCCATTGTTCTTTTCGACACAATCCGGCACCTCCGGAGGGCGGACACAAAGAAGTGTCCCATGTCAGTGGTATTCAAACTCGGATCCTCAGGGGTCTTTGGAGTCCGTTTTTCTTGGAGAGTCTTCGAGTGATGTTGGAATCGAAATTGTTGTGTAACGTCTGAAGGTCTTTGATTGAAACTTTTTTTTTGGGGGGGGGGAAAGGAATGAAAGGTTTTCGATGTTTTTTTTTTTTTTTTTTTTTTTTTAGAACTCGAAGGTCCTTGAATCAAAATTTTGACAAAAGAAGAGAATGAGTGGTCTGATTTTATTTTTGTCTTGAGGGGAGGGGGGAGTACTCAAATGTGTTTGATTCAGAATTTCAAGTTTTTGAAGATTTTTTTTTGTGGGGGGAGAGGAGGACTCAAAGGTGTTTGATTAAACTTTTTATTTTTTGAAAAAGGATTTGAAGGTATTTGGCTCAATGTTTTGGTTTTTGAAAAAAAGTCGAAGGTCTGATTCGAATTTTTGGTTTTGAAACTCGGTACCCGAAAGTCTTTGACTCAATATTTTGTTTAAAAAAAATCGAAAGTCTGATTCTATCTTTTTTTTTCTGAAAAAAGAATCGAAGGTCATTGACTTCAATATTTTGGTTAAAAAAATCGAAGGTCTCTGATTCAGAATTTTTGTTTTGAAAAAAGAATCGAAGGTCTTTGTAGTTGTTATTGTTATTGTTATTAGAACTGCCGTCACTTTTGGTGATCAATTTGTTCTTGTTCTTGTCGTAGCTCCTGTCATTGCCGTCGCTGTTACTGTTGTTGCCATTATTGTCGATAATCTGTTATATATATAATATATATATATATATATATATATATATATATATATATATATATATATACATATATATGTATATATATATATGATAATTTTTATAACAGTCGCATGTAGGATTCGAACCCACTGCTTCAGCCACCGGTAAGATAACGTTCACAACGCCTTAACCCTCACGACCACCGAGGCTACAAAAGTCTTGTGAAGGTTATCTTACCGGTGGCTGAAGCAGTGGGCTCGAATCCTGCATGCGACTTTCATAAAAATTATCGGAGTAATGTCGCTATCACTAGCGAATTTCTCTCATATATATCTATATATATATATGTATATATATATATATATATATATATATATATATATATATATATATATATATATATACACCACTAAATGGGTCCGAGTGATTAGAGATACAATTTAACAACCATAATGATGACTTAGAATTAAAGTGCATTGTAGTTGTTATATATATATATGTATATATATATATATATATATATATATATATGCATATATAATTTGTCCTTGCTGTTCTTGTTGTTTTCATAGGTTACGTTACGACTGTACATACTCACATAAGTACGCACACACAAACACATAAAAACATACATCCTTATACACATGCACACATACATGCATAACAGAATACACAGACATACTCGCTCATAAACACATACATACATTCATAAGCACACACATACAAATTCGCTGGCCGCTCAAGGTTACAGATCAAAGGTTGTTTTGGACACGGTTGAGAGCCTCCCGGCGTAAGCTTCGCACCTGTCTCAAGACTATTAGGAGTTGTTCCGTTTTGGCCAAAGGGAAAGGTTCATTGAAATGTCTTTTCCGATCAAATTTGCAATTCCCACCAGACCAACAAAGCCGCTTATGGCGAGCTCGCGATCTCTGCTGTGGACGCGTATTTTACATCGTTTCTCTTTATTTCTCTCTTTTTTCTCTCTTTATC
>NC_134798.1:52416212-52421212 GCF_046742065.1 Oratosquilla oratoria
ATATATGTATTTATATATGTATGTATGCATGTAAATACCTTGTAACAACAAACACTTATGCCGTGATCTCAATTTGACTGGAATTCCAGTGTGAAAATAAAAGAAGAAATATATGGCACAGAAAGCTTTTATCTATTTGTACCAGGAACATGTGTTAAATAGTCTAAAACACTTTGAAAGGTACATTTCTCTCGCTTTAATTTCTCCCTGCAATTCTGCTCATATATGTCTGTCTGTATGTATGCATGTATGTATATATGTACGTATGAATGTATATAATATATGTATATGTGTATGTATATATGTATGTGTGAATGTATATATAGATATATGTATATATGTTAGTATGTATGTATATCTGTATGTATGTATAAATGTACATATGTATGTGCGAATATATATATAGATGTATGTATATATGTAAGTATGTATATCTGTAAGTATGTATAAATGTATGTATGCATATATGTATGTGTGTATGTATATATATAAATATGTAGGTATATATAAATGTATGTGCGCATATATGTATTTATGTATGTATGTATGAGTGTATGTGTGTATGTATGTATGTAGAGATGTATAGATGGATGCTTGTATATGTACGTATATTGTGTATGTATGGATGGGTGGATGTTTGCACATGTATATATATTATGTGTGTATGCATGTGTATGCGTGTATTAGTATTTTACTATTTTGTTGATGGTAACCAGAGATTCTATTCAGTAGGACTATCACACCAAACAATTGTAAAGATATATTAGATGAGAGTTAATGAAGTAGGAACGAGAGAGAGAGAGAGAGAGAGAGAGAGAATGTTCTCAAACAGGTAATTCCTCAACATTAAAAAGAAAAAAAACTTTAATTTTGCCGAGTGGAAAAGTGCATCAGAGTAGCAGTTTTTTTTTTTAACTATTCGTTTTTTATTCCTGTCATGTCCTCATACAGTAGATACACAGATGAAAACAATATACCATATATTGCATCCGAGTTGTATTACTTTTGGCTCCTCTCTAACTTGATTTGGTGGGTGAGTGATACATACATATATATATATATATATATATATATATATGTATACATACATACATATAGTATATACATATATATATATATATATATATATATATATATGTATGTATCAGGAATGCCACTGTTATATGCCAGTTTCCACAAATGAGCGAAATTTGTCCAAAAAAATTCCCACAAGGAAATCTGGATTTCATATTTTATTCCCACAAAAAGAAGGAATTATTATATACACAAATAAGTTCATTGCAACACATAATTTACTCACAAAACATCTCATGTGAGCAAATTTCTCAAACACAAATTTGTGGGAAATTCTCACAAAATGGCATCCCTGGTATGTATGTGTGTATTATCAATGTGTTTATTTTACCTTTGTTTTTTTTATTCATTTATTTATTTACTTATCTTTAATTTATTTATTTGATGTTTAATATTAATTTCTCTCGTGTCTATTTGTTTATTCATTTATTTGTTAATTTATTTGTTATATCTATTTGTTTTTTAATTTTCATGTATTACTATGCATATATTTTTTCATTTGTGTATCAATGAGATGCTGAGATTGGTGGAAAACGGGGGGTGGATGGGAGTGGAATGGGTGGAGGTGGATACGTGTCTTTGGATTGGCTACCCCTTTTATAAGGTGGAAAAACCCTTGGTACATAAAAAAAATACTTATTCATCAGTTTGACAATGCTGACGAAATTATTGTATCCGATTTAAGAACCAAAGAATGAAGGAGACTGCAAGAGACCATAAGGCCTACACTAGGCAGTTCCATGTCTATTACCATTTAGTGGACACTTCTGTATTCAGTCGAAGCCTGAACTGGGCTGGATTCTTGTAGCCGTGAGTTAGTCTGTAAGGCTTATTTAGGCTAAAGACTGAAGACATGGAGGCACTGAATATCTATTATTATTATTATTATTATTATTATTATTATTATTATTATTATTATTATTATTATTATTATTATTATTATTATTATTATTATTATTATTATTATTATTATTATTATTATTATTATTGTTGTTTTGTTGTTGTTGTTGTTGTTGTTGTTGTTGTTGTTGTTGTTGTTGTTGTTGTTGTCGTTGTCGTTGTCGTTGTCGTTGTCGTTGTCGTTATCATTATCATTATCATTATCATTATCATTATCATCACCATCATCAATCATCAATCATCAATCATCAATCATCATTAATTAATTATTATTATTTTAAATTTATTATTATTATTCCTAGTAATGTTATTATTATTATTACTATTATTATTATCGTCATTATTAATGATTATTATTATTCTAAAATTATTATTATTATTCCTATTGATGTTGTTATTATTATTATCATCATTATCATTATTATTATTATTATTATTATTATCATCATCATTATTAATGATTGTTATTATCATTTTAAATTTATTGTTATTATTCCTATTAATGTTGATATTATTATTATTATTATTATTATTATTATTATTATTATCATTATTATTTTTATCATCATCATCATCATCATCATCATCATCATCATCATCATCATCATCATCATCATCATCATCATCATCATCATCATCATCATCATCATCATCATCATCATCATCGTTACTAATGATTATTATTATCATTATTTTAAATTTATTATTATTCCTATTACTATTATTATTATTATTATTGTTATTATTATTATTATTATTATAATTTTCTTTTTTCTATTCTTTTTTAATATCTACGGAATTTGATCCACTGGGTATACGTCACAGTAGGGAGAGGGGATTATCATCCTTGTAGCCGACGGACATAAAGGCTATAATTCTTTCGTCTGTGACTAGGAAGTCCCAGGCGATTTTATTTGAGAATAATGGTTCTCATGATAGGAATGAATAAAGGCGATAATTCCTTGCCGTGTGACCTTGAGAATAAGACGAGAGGTCCACGCCAGGGGACGCTGAGTAGCTGCGGGCGAAGCCGTCACCTCTACCCCATTATACGCTTTAGGGGACTGTTGGGAATCTGAGAGGAGTGAGGGATTCGAACCCACAAAAAAATAAACCTTCTCTCATGGGAACTAGCACCCGTATATCGTTATGATGGGAGGTTGCTTATCCTGATAGTGTGTGGGTCTCCCCCCGAATTTTTTTTCCCCTTTTGGGGGCCCCAAAAATGTCGTTTTATAATGCGCCTCTTACTGTCTTCTTAAGTGACTTAGGGACCATTATTTCGGGCCCAAGTGGAAGTGTGATTCAAGACTTATGGTTCAACTCCCAAATGGAAAAGCTTTTCTCTCACATTCTAATGAATTCGGGCCCGGATCTCCAGTCTTCGTCCATTTTCCAAAATTCTTCGGGTTTTTCCATGACTCTTAAAAGAATTCTTCGATTTTCTTTTCTTTTTCTTTTTCTTTTTCTTTTCTTCCGGTAGGGGAACTAGACTTGCATTTTTGTATTATAGTATTTTTCATCTTTTGTTTCTCGAAATTTTGATACAAACTAATTGCTTTTGCCGGCATGAAGACTTAAAGCGAGAGAGAGAGAGAGAGAGAGAGAGAGATCCAACTCGGATGTCCTTGAGAATGAGAGGCTCAGTGTCTGAATAAAATCGCCTGGCGGCAATTGGAATAAAATATAGGACTCATCTGCAGGATGGAAAGACTGAAAGAAATTACAGAGAATCAAAAGGATCCAGAGACATTCTCCTTTCTCCTCTTCTTCCTCCTCCTTTTCCTCCTCCTCTTCCTTCCTTCTTCATTCCTTCCTCGTTCCTTCCTCCTACCTCCTTCCCTCTTTCCTTACTTCCTCCTTCCTTTCTCTGCCTACCTCCTTCCTTCCCCTTCCTCTTCCTTCCTCCTGTTCCCTCTTCCTTCCTCCTTTCTTCCTCCTACCTCTTTCCTCCTACCCCCTTCCAGCTACCTCTTTCCTTCCTTCCTCCTTCCTCCTCTTTCTTCTTCCTTCCTCATTCCTTCCTCCTACCTCCTTCCTTCTTTCTTTCCTCTTTCCTCCTTCCTTTCTCTGCCAACCTCCTTCCTTCCTCTTCCTCTTACCTCCTTCCTTCTTTCCTTCCTCCTTTCTTCCTCCTACCCCCTTCCTCCTATCTCCTTCCTCCTACCTCTTTCCTTCCTTCCTCCTTTTCCTACTCCCTTCCTCATTCCTTCCTCCTACCTCCTTCCTCCTACCTCCTACCTCCTTCCTCCTACCTCCTTCCTCCTACCTCCTTCCTTCTTTCCTTCCTCCTTTCTTCCTTCTACCTCCTTCCTCCTTTCTTCCTCCTTCCTCCTACCTCCTTCCTTCTTTCTTCCTCCTACCTCCTTCCTCCTTTCTTCCTCCTACCTCCTTCCTCCTTTCTTCCTCCTACCTCCTTCCTCCTACCTCCTTCCTTCCTTCCTCCTTCCTTCTTCCTCTGCCTTCCTCCTTCCTTCTTCCTTCCTCTACCTTCCTCCTTCCATCCTCCTTCCTCTTCCTCCTTCTTTTCTTCCTCCTTCCTTCCTCCTACCTCCTCCCTCCTACCTCCTTCCTCCTACCTCTTTCCTCCCTTCCTCCTTCCTCCTTCCTCCTTATTTCCTCTGCCTTCCTTCTTCCTCTTCCTTCCTCTGCCTCCTTCCTTTCACTCCCTTCCCTTGCCTTCCTCCTTCCTTCTTCCTCTTCTTTATCTTCCTTTTACTGCATCCTACTTCCTCTTTGTTTCCTCTCAGCTTCCTCTTCTTCTTCTTCTACTTATTCTTGTTCTTCTTCTTCTTCTTGTTCTCTTCTTCTTCTTCTTCTTCTTCTTCTTCTTCTACTTATTCTTGTTCTTCTTCTTCTTCTTGTTCTCTTCTTCCTTATCCTTCTCACACTCCTCCTTTACTTCCTCTTTATCTTGTATTCCCTCTCCTCTCTTCTCTTCCTGCTCTTTTACCAATACCTCTTTATTCCTTCTTCTTTCTCCTCTTCTTCCTCTCCTCCCCTCCTTCCCTACCTCCTCCTATAAT
>NC_134798.1:52423712-52428712 GCF_046742065.1 Oratosquilla oratoria
TGAATTAGATAAGGATCTTTACTCTTCCTCCCCCAAATCTTCATTCCACCCCAACCCTTTATTCCCCTCTCCCAACCCCCCTCCTCATCTCCCCCCCCCACTCCCCCACACCCCTTTTTCTAGATTTGCTCCCAAATATATGTCCATGGCTTTGGTCTTGCTGCGTCTAAGAACCAAGAAGTAAGTTCTGCCTTCCATTTTTTTTTTCGTGAATTTATGATATTTTGATTTTTTTTTTCATTGGATGCTTCGTTATGTAAACACTGGTTCTTTTATATATTCACCCAGATGCATAAATTCATTTAAGTATTAACTATTTTGGTTGTTCATTTTTATTGCCTGTTTATATTGATCTGTTAATTCGTTTGTGCCTTTGTACTGTATATAATAGTTCATTTGATTAATTTGCAACAATTTTAATATCTATTTTTTTATCTGTTAATTCGTTTACTCCTTCGTATATAATAGTTCATTTGATTAATTTGCACATCCATTTTGTATTTGTACATTTCTTAATTATCAATTTATTCATTGTCTTCCTTTTCTCCTCTTTTTCATCAAAAAATGTCGGTAACCAGAACCAACTGGGCAATGGATGGGGTCGAACTCTCTCTCTTTTTCTTTTGAATTGAAATCTCAGCTGTGGATGTGGAAGAGGAAGTAGAGGAAGAATTGGAGGAGGAGGAGGAGGACGACGACGACGAGGAAATGGAGGAGGAGGAGGACGAGGAGGAAATGGAGGAGGAGGAGGAGGAGGACGAGGAGGAAGTGGAGGAGGAGGAGAAAGAGTAGGAAGAAGAGGAGAAGAAAGAGAAGGGAATTATTACAAAAAAAAAGAGAGAGAAAATGGAGGTTGAAGTGAAAGATGAGGAATTAGAGGAAGAGTTGGAGAAGAAGTAGGAGGAAGAAGGAGTGGAGGGCGAGGAGGAAGTGGAAGAGGAGGAGCAGGAGGAGGAGGAGGTGAAGCAGGAGAAGAAAGCGTAGGAAGAAGAGGAGAAGGAAAAGAAAGGAATGATTACAAAAAAGAGAAAATGGAGGTTGAATTGAAAGATAGAGTTGAAGTAGCTGGGAATGGAGGTCAAAGGAGTGGGATTTACTGGTGGTTTAGCTTAAGCTTAATTAAAGCATTAAGGCTGACTAGTAAGAGGAGGAGCAGATGGAGGAGGAGGAGGTGGAGATGTAAGAAGAGCTGAAGGAGGAGGAGTAGATGGTATAGGAGGAGGTGGAGGAGGAGATGATGTAGGAGGTGGAGGAGATGATGTAGGGAGAGCTGGCTGAAGGAGGATGAGGAGATGTGTAGAGGAGCAGATGGAGGAGGAGATGGAGCAGATGGAGGAGGAGATGATGTAAGAAGAGGTGAAGAGGAGGAGGAGAAGATGATGTAGGGGAGCAGATAGAGGAGATGATGTAGGAAGAGCTGAGGGAGGAGGAGGAGGAGGAGATGATGTAAGAGGAGGAGGAGGAGGAGGAGGTGGAGGAGGTTGGAGGAGGGAGGAGGAGGAGGAGATGATGTAAGAGGAGGAGGAGGAGGAGGAGGTGGAGGAGGAGATGATGTAGGAAGAGCTGAAGGAGGAAGAGGAGGAAGGAGATGATGTAGGAGGAGGTGGAGGAGGAGATGATGTAGGAAGAGCTGAAGGAGGAAGAGGAGGAGGAGGAGGTAATGCAGGGAGAGGTGGAGGAGGAGATGATGTGGGAAAAGCTGAAGGAGGAAGAGAAGGAAGGAGATATGATATAGAGGAGCAGATGGAGGAGGAGGTGGGGGAGGAGGAGATGTAGGAAGAGTTGAAGGAGGAAGAGGAGGAGGAGGAGGAGAGGAAGAAAGTGGAAAAGGATGAGAACACTTGGAAACTAAAGACTCGTAAAATAGATTTTGCAAATTGGTCTGTGATGGAAGTTAGGGAGATAGAGAAAGGCCATCAAATAAACAATTGATTAATAAATGCTTAAATGACTTTGTAAATATATAAATAAATGAACACATGTATAGAAACAAGTGAATAAATCAATTAATAAACAATCAAGTAATTCATTGATTAATTGGATAGAAAAATTAATATAGCAGGCCATACTCGATCAGTATCATTGCGCAATATTCCGGATTGTACAATAATATTGACGTTGTAGGGATGGTATTTAAGAATGACACAATATATTGAAGACATCAAATGCACAGGACAAACACGTGTGGCTCTTCAATACCATCCCTACACCGTCAATAATATTGCACAATGCGGAATATTGCGCAATGATATTGATCGTAGAGGTCCACTTAACAGAATCCATTATTTTACCAATTAACAAAAAAACAAACAAAAAAAACGCAAAACTACGCCGTCAGTGATATTATACAATACAGAATATTGCGCAATAATATTGATCATACAGGGCCCACTTAACATGATAAATTATTTTACCAATTAACAACAAAGAAAAACAACGAAAGCAATGCTCCGAACTTATAGAAAACATCAAAAGAGAAACAACAAATGAGTTTTGCTGCTTTTGCTCCAAAACACGAAAGACCAAAGCTGGAGCCAAAAGCACAAAGCCAGAAGCCAAAAGCCAGAAGCCAAAAGCCAAAAGCTAAAAGCCAAAAGCCAAAAGCCAAAATCAATGTACAAACTAATCTGACCCTTTAGACAGCTGTCACTCCCTGCAGGAACCACTTCCCCTTAACGCCGATAGATGGCCTCACCTTCCGGGCCCACCCGGTAATGGACATGGAACTGCCTAGTGCTAGGCCTTATGGTCTCTTTCTTGCAGTCTCCTTCATTCTCATGTTCTGCTGTTCTCAAAGCGGCCACAAAATCCTGATAAATAACCTTTTGTTAAGGTACGTTTTGCCCTGTACGATTATCGTTCAACGATAATCGTTCAACGATGATCGTTCATGACTCAACGATGATCGTCAAACGATTGTCTAGAACACCAATTCTTTGTTTCTAGCGACTAGCGGCAGTCGATTGAAACAAACCAGCCACATCATTCAAAAAACAATGAAATAGTGCTCTAGACAATCGTTCGACGATCATCGTTGAGCCTTGAACGATCATCGTTGAACGATTATTCTCGCAATGAACAAAACATACCTTCAAATACGAACGCCCCAACCCACGAACATAAAAGTGAAGGAGACTGCGAGCGACCATAGGGCTTACATGTCCAAGACCACGAAGCTGTTGCCTAGCTTTTCCACTAAGATGTTGTCACTGAGAACTATATTGTTGGCAGACCAGTTAACACCGTCCTGCCACCACTACCAGCACTGCTGTCAGCGTTGGCAGGAGACAGCGCGCCACACAAATACAACAGTAATAGATTAAGACAACAACAACAGCCTTGGGATTCAAATACAACGAAGACAAGATAGAACGCTCGGTTTCATTATCCAGGGCTACGCGAGGCAATGTACTCAACTGTACGTAGTACTTTGTGGTATAGTACAAATGTACATTGTACGTTGTGGTATAGTACAACTGTACATAGTACATTGTGTAGCACAAATGTACATAGTACGTTGTGGTGTAGTACAACTGTACATAGTACATTGTGTAGTACAAATAGACATAGTACGTTGTGGTATAGTACAACTGTACATAGTACTTTGTGGTGTAGTACAAATGTACGTGGTACGTTGTGGTATAGTACAACTGTACTCTATACTTTGTGGTGTAGTACAAATGTACATAGTACGTTGTGGTATAGTACAACTGTGCATAGAACATTGTGTAGTACAAATGTGCATAGTACGTTGTGGTATAGTACAACTGTACATAGTACATAGTGTAGTACAAATGTATATAGTACGTTGTGTTATAGTACAACTGTACATTGTACTTTGTGATACTTTACTACAGCTGTACATAGTAATTAGTGGTATAGTACACACGTATATAGTGCTTTGTGGAATAGTACAACTGTACATAGTACTTTGTGGTACCTCAGTGCAATTGTACATAATACTTTGTGTAGAACAATTGTACAAAGTACGTTATGGCGTATTACAACTGTACATAGTACTTTGTGATACTTTACTACAACTACCCATAGTACTTTGTGGTATAGTACAAACGTATATAGTTCTTTGTGGAATATTACAACTGTACATTGTACTTTGTAGTATTTAAGTACAACTGTACATAGTACTTTGTGGTATAATATAATTGTATATTGTACTTTGTGATATAGTACAACTTACATAGTACGTTGTGAAGCTTGAGTACAACTGTACGTAATACTTAATGATACTTTAGTACAACTGTACATAGTACTCTGTGGTATAGTACAACTGCACGTAGTTTATGGTACTTTAGAACAACTACATAGTACATTGCAGTACTTTAGTACACTCACACATGAACCCTTTGGCTGCAAAATTAATAAATAAATGAATTAATAAATAAATAGATAAATAAATAAATAAATAGATAAATTAATTCATGAATAAATAGGCAAATGAAAAATGAATAGATAAATGAATGAATAAATAGATAAATGAATAAATAAATAAATGAATAAAATAATAAGCAGATAGATAAATGAATAAATTAATAAATTAATAAATAGATGAATGAATAAATAGATGAATAAATTAATAGGTGAATTAATAAGTAATTATATAGATGAATAAATAGATAGAATAATAAATGAAAAGATAAATGAATGAATAACTAGATAAAATGAATAAATAGACAAATAGAAAAAGAAATAAACAGATAAATGAATGGATATGTAAATAGATAAATTAATTTCATCTAAAAAAAATCCTTTTTTTTTTTGTGATTCGTTCATGATTCGGCTTAAAGTCGCGAACTCGCCCCCATCAGTAGGCGAGGACGGTGCCCCTTGCAGAGGACTTTGTACCCTGGAATCTAATGAACCATGGCCTTGGTCCAACTCGGTAGCGGCAAGATTTGAACTGCCGTCATCTCGACCTTCGCAGGAAGTGGCGACGCTCTAATCCGTAGGGTGATAGTTAAGGGGACTCAAACACTTGATAA
>NC_134798.1:52431212-52436212 GCF_046742065.1 Oratosquilla oratoria
GTTCTTCTAGTTCTTCGTCTTCTAGTTCTTCGTCTTCTAGTTCTTGTTCTTTGTCTTCTAGTTCTTCTTCTTTGACTTCTAGTTCTTCTTCTTCGTCTTCTAGTTCTTCTTCTTCGTCTTCTAGTTCTTCTTATTCTTCGTCTTCTAGTTCTTCTTATTCTTCGTGTCCTAGTTCTTCTTCTTCTTCGTCTTCTAGTTCTTCTTCTTCGTCTTCAAGTTCTTTTTCTTCTTCGTCTTCTAGTTCTTCTTCTTCGTCTTCAAGTTCTTCGTCTGCTAGTTCTTATTATTCTTCATCCTCTAGTTCTTCTTCTTCGTCTTCTAGTTCTTCTTCCTCTTCGTCTTCTAGTTCTTCTTCTTCTTCGTCTTCTAGTTCTTCTTCTTCGTCTTCTAATTCTTCTTCTTTGACTTCTAGTTCTTCTTCTTCGTCTTCTAGTTCTTCTCATTCTTCGTCTCCTAGTTCTTCTTATTCTTTGTCTCCTTGTTCTTCTTCTTCTTCTTCTTTGTCTTCTAGTTCTTCTTCGTCTTCTAGTTCTTATTATTCTTCGTCTTCTAGTTCTTCTTATTCTTCGTCTCCTAGTTCTTCTTCTTTGTCTTCAACTTCTTCTTCTTCATCTTCTAGCTCTTATCATTCTTCATCTTCTAGTTCTTCTTCTTCGTCTTCTAGTTTTTCTTCTTCGTCTACTAGGTCTTCTTCTTCGTCTTCTAGTTCTTCTTCTTTGACTTCTAGTTCTTCTTCGTCTTCCAGTTCTTCTTCTTAGTCTTCTAGTTCTCCTTCTTCGTCCTCTAGTTCTTCTTCTTCGTCTTCTAGTTCTCCTTCTTCGTCTTCTAGTTCTTCTTCTTCGTCTTCTAGTTCTTATTCGTCTTCTAGTTCTTCTTCTTTTTCTTTTTCTTCTTTTTTCTCCTCCTCCTCCTCTTCCTCCTTCTCCTCTTCCTCCTCCTCCTCTTCCGCCTCCTCTTCCTCTTCTTCCCGGAAGACATCGAGCACCGTAGTACCTAGGAGTGGAAGCAGTTCCTCTTCCACAGAACTGAACAGCTAATTGGTTCCTCAGTTGATTAAAATCACCTGCCGGCAGGAAATGCATGGATGTGAGTTGGAGCAGGAACTGTGAGCAACGTCACGGCCCCTTTGCATTTACTCCGCGTGACGTCACGGGTGGGCGTGACCTTATATGCAAAGTTGAGGCTTCCGGCCTCTGTTCATTGTCGGAGGACCTACTCGCCCACTCGACTCGTTCTCGTCGCGTTTGCGAATTCTGCGTTTCGAGTTCTGACTTGCCTCTTGCAGCGCTTCCAGTTTCAGTCTTGCAAATTGATAAAGTCTTGGAGTTTCGAATTTAATTCGTACAGGGTGAGAAAAAAAAAAAGTCCCACATTTCGAAGGTAAATGAAAGACCAATGGTTAAAGATTAATCAAAATATCATTTGTACACATGAAAATAAATTTAACACATTTTTTATGTATTCTTTTATTTATTTTCTTATTTGTTTTTATTTTGTTTATTCATTTGTTTATTATTTTTTTTTTATTTATTATTATTGTTATTATTATTATTATTATTATTATTATTATTATTATTATTATTATTATTATTATTATTATTATTATTATTATTTATCATTTATTATTTATTATCATTATTTTTTTTTTTTTGCTCGACGGGTAACATAATTATGGACTCAGGTGAGGTACCGATGTCTAAGCTCCCCCTAACATATAAGGCAAAGGTAGTGTGTATTACTTATAGGTATCTTGAGGTTCGAAATAATTACGAGATTTCGTAGTTTTCACAACTCTGGTGGCGTCAACGGAAGCGTGCTGATCTCGCATTCGCATAGTTGTGGGTTCGAATCCCGCACTCCTCTCCGATTTCCAACTATTCAGCGCCTCTTGCTGTAGACTCATCACATACTTTTCACATAAAGGTTATGATGAAGAGCATACGCCAGGAGACACTGAGTAATTGCGGCCGAAGCCGCCACCCTTGCCCTATGTGTTTTGGGTACTGTTGGGGCCAGGTAACTAACAGACACTGCTGTGGATCCGAGAGGAGTGCGGGATTCGAACCCACTAGCGAATGCAAGACTAGTACGCTTCCGAAGAAGCTACCAACGTGAAGAGCAATACACACACACACACACACACACACACACACACACACACACACACACACACACACACACACACACATATATATATATATATATATATATATATATATATATATATGTATTTAGGAAATATTTCACAAATTCAATTTCAGATAATTAGAAAAGAAATCAGTAATTGGAAAAAAAAAAATAGATCAGAATATTAGAAAATTGGGCAGCGCGATATTCCAGTAGATACCATGTCGAACTCATGAGCAGGTGGTCGTTAGTTCGATTCCTGGGACCCGCTGCGGGCTATGTCTACCGGCAGCTCTGGCCAGGTAGGGAGGCGACCCAACATCGGCAAAAAAAAAAAAAAAAAAACCTGCTTGTCGCAGCTTACGGAGATTTGCCGTACTAGGGGTTTTTCACTTCCCACTTCATGGAACTAGGAGTTTTTTGTCCAAATATTGGAGAAAGAAATATCTGTACCCATCTAAGTGTTGCCTTGTGGTCTAGATGGGGTCTTTTAGGTCTATTGAGACACAGGTCAGACCACGAATCAGCCCAGCTGCCTAATCCTTAATCCTTGATATTCACTTTAAATATTTTATTCTGGTTAATTTGTAGATATTCTTTTCAGCTTTAAGTAATTTTGGTTTCGTTTTCTATGAGAGACTACTACACAAGGGTTAGAGGTAATTGTCAGTTGCCCAGGCTATCCAGGTATGCAGGGAAAAGGTGACATTCTTAACTCGGTTAAGTTACTGCTGGTTTAAGCCTCTAGTTACTTGCCAGGCAGTTAAGTAAAGGCGTTGTCATCACTCTGGTCTATTTTTCCACCAACCTCCGACTAATCGGCGGTACCGCCAACCTCCAGCACTTTGTTTTCTTCAGCATATCAGGTTCCTTCCCGAAAACTGCCGGCTGGAAATTTGCTCCAACAAATCGGAGGAAAAATTGTCCAGTGTGATAGTCTTAATGTCACAATGTCGGAGATTTCGTGTCCTGCTTTAATTCTCAACGGCTTTCGGAGGCCATCAGCTTCTTTGTGCATGCAAGTACAGGGGGCAAAGGTGGCTGTACCGATGCAGCTAAGATCCTCCAGGCGTATACTCCTCAATTGTTGGGAGTCAGTGTTCATCTAGATTTCCTATGGTTACGTTTGACTTGTTGGTCCCTATGACTTTCCGTCTCTCTGGTTGTATTTTCTCTCTTTCTCTCTTTCCTGCTCTCTCTATTACTCTATCTAGTACTCTTTCTCTCTCTCTCTATCTCGTACTCTCTCTCTCTCTCTCTCTCTCTCTATCTCTTTCTTTTTCTCTTGCTCTCTCTCTGTCTCAATCTCTCCCTCTCTCTCTTTCTTTCTCCCCTCCTCTTTCTCTCTCTCTCTCTCTCTCTCTCTCTCTCTCTCTCTCTCTCTCTCTCTCTCTTTCTCTCTTTATCTCTCTTCTTTTGTCCTCCTCTTATTGGGGTATTGAGGATATAAATTTTATCACACAGCATTCTTTTTTTATGTTTGAGGAAAACAAACAAAAAACTGATCATGTCTAGCTTGTATTGGTCACCTCTCTTCCATCTGCCCTTTTTCAATTTCTGTGATTTTGTCTTTCGGGCTTCCGGTGTTATCTCCTGGGATACTAATATTCTCTCTGCCTTTCCATGTAATTCTCTTTCTGTCTCGCTCTCCCTTTCTCCTTTTTTGCCTCCCTCCTTTCTCTCTCTCCCTCTTGCTCTCTATCTCTCTCTCTCTCTCTCTCTCTCTCTCTCTCTCTCTCTCTCTCTCTCTCTCTCTCTCTCTCTCTCTCTCTCTCTCTCTCTCTCTCTCTCTCTTTGTCTATCCATCTACGTGTCTGTCCGTCTCTATTTTTCTCTCTATATATCTCTATTCCCCCTCTCTGTCTCTGTTTTACCGCATAAATCTACACATCTGCCTGTCCTTTTCCGTCTCCATCTCTAATTACCTGTCTGGTCGTATATCTGTCTTAAATCTGTCAGTGTCTCTACCAGCTTATCACTCTTGACTTAATATCTGACTTTCTGTCTCTCAGTCTGTCTGTATGTATCTGCCTATTTGTCTTCCTGTCTCGGAAATCTAGAAGTCAAACTAGCTGTCTCTCAGTCTGTCTGTATGTATCTGTCTATTTGCCTTCCTGTCTCGGAAATCTAGAAGTCACACTAGCTGTCTCTCAGTCTGTCTGTATGTATCTGTCTATTTGTCTTCCTGTCTCGGAAATCTAGAAGTCAAACTAGCTGTCTCTCAGTCTGTCTGTATGTATCTGTCTATTTGTCTTCCTGTCTCGGAAATCTAGAAGTCAAACTAGCTGTCTCTCAGTCTGTCTGTATGTATCTGTCTATTTGTCTTCCTGTCTCGGAAATCTAGAAGTCAGACTAGCTGTCTCTCAGTCTGTCTGTATGTATCTGTCTATTTGTCTTCCTGTCTCGGAAATCTAGAAGTCAGACTAGCTGTCTCTCAGTCTGTCTGTATGTATCTGTCTATTTGTCTTCCTGTCTCGGAAATCTAGAAGTCAGACTAGCTGTCTCTCAGTCTGTCTGTATGTATCTGTCTATTTGCCTTCCTGTCTCGGAAATCTAGAAGTCAAACTAGCTGTCTCTCAGTCTGTCTGTATGTATCTGTCTATTTGCCTTCCTGTCTCGGAAATCTAGAAGTCAAACTAGCTGTCTCTCAGTCTGTCTGTATGTATCTGTCTATTTGTCTTCCTGTCTCGGAAATCTAGAAGTCAGACTAGCTGCAGCTCTGTGACCCGTGAACACACCTGTCTGGGTTCGGGAATAGAACTCGAACATCTGGTTTCGAAAACCCAATACGATAGGAGAGATACAGGTCCTTTGTGCCCTGCTATGGTCGGAGGCTCTCAGATCGTCAGAGAGTCTTGTGTTCAATATACGAG
>NC_134798.1:52453712-52456212 GCF_046742065.1 Oratosquilla oratoria
AGAGAGAAGGAAAGAGAGAGAGAGAGAGAGAAGGAAAGAGAGAGAGAGAGAGAGAGAGAGAGAGAGAGAGAGAGAGAGAGAGAGAGAGAGAGAGAGAGAGAGAGAGAGAGAGAGAGAGAGATAGAGAGAGAGAGAGAGAAGGAAAGAGAGAGAGAGAGAGAGAGAGAAGAAGAAGAAGAAGAAACTCGTAAACTTGAACGCCGCGCCGCCCCATCTGCATAGGCGGCCTCCAAGGAAGCGACGCAAGTTTCCGACCACAAGTTTCCGTCCCCCTCCCCACCCACCGTTGGGCATCCCCGGGAGCCACTTAGACCCTTTGGCATTCCGCGGATGTCCCCAAGTGGTTTTAATCAACTGAGGGGCGCGGGGAAAGGGGTTGACTGGTGGGGTCAGGAGGAGGAGGAGGAGGCAGAGGAGTAGGAGGAGGAGGAGGAGGACAAGAAGGCAGAGGAGGATTCACAGGAGGAGGAAGGGGAAGAGAAGGGGGCAGAGGAAGAAGAGGAGGGGGAGAAGGAGGAGGAGGTAGAGGAGGAAGGGGAGGAGGAGACAGAGGAGGAAGGGGAGGAGGAAGAAGAAAAGGAAACAGAGGAAAATGAGGAGGAAGGGGAGGAGGAGGTAGAGGAAGAGGAGGAGGAGGAGGTAGAGGAAGAGGAAGAGGAGGCAGAGGAAAAGGAGGAGGAGGAGGCAGAGGAGGAGGAGGAGGTAAAGGAAGAGGAGAAGGAGGCAGAGGAAGAGGAGGATGTAGAGGAGGCAGAGGAAGAGGAGGATGTAGAGGAGGAAGGGGAAGTGGAGGCAGAGAAGGAGGAGGAGATAGAGGAAAAGGAGAAGGAGGCAGAGGAAGAGGAGAAGGAGGAGGAGGCAGAGGAGGAAGGGGAGGCAGAGGAGGAGGAGGAGGAGGAGGAGGAGGGTTCTCGTTTACGTCAGCGTCGTCGACGTCAGGAGCGACTGAGGGCAAAGGAGAGGGGGAGGTGCATTACAAGTAGGGGGGGAACTGAGGGAAGGGGGGAGAGGGGGGAGAAAAGGGGAGAGAGGACGCTGAAGATCTCGCAGGAGGTCAAAGATTCCCCCAATCCCGTTATCCCCCTCTCCCCCTCCTCTCCCCTCTGTCCCTCTCCCTCTCCCCCTCTCCCCCTCCCTCTCTCCCCCTCCAGTTCTCCCTCTCTCTCTCCCCCTCTCTCCCTCTACCTCTCCCTCTCTCCCTCTTCCTCTCTCCCCCTCTCCCTCTTCCTCTCTCCCCCTCTCCTCCCCTTCCATCCTCTCCCCCTCTTCCCCCTCCCTCTCTCCACCTCCCTCTCTCCCCCTCTCTCTCTGCCTCCCTTCCCTATCCTTCTCTCCCTCTCCCCCTCCCCTCTCTCTCCCTCTCCCTCTCCCTCTCCCTCTCTCCCCCTCCCTCTCCCTCTCTACCCCTCCCTCTCTCCCTCTCTCTCCCTCTCCCCCTCCCCGTCTCCTCCCTTCCCCTCTTCCCCCTCCCCTCCCGCTCTCGCTCTCGCTCTCTCTCCCCCTCTCCCAGTCCCCTTCTCCCCCCCCAATCTTTTCCCTCCCCCTCTTCTTCCGTGCCCTCCAGCCTTCTCTGGTTTTAGGTCATTTGATATTTCTCAGGAGGCGTTTTGGTTTCCCTTACCTTCCTGCCCCTACTTATATCGCCCTCCTATGTCATTAACGTAATAAGGCATAATTAATGAAAATTGGTCAGGCAATGAGGTTCAAATAAAAAGAGAAAAGAAAAATGAGTGAATTATTGTACTTTAGCCACAAAAACACACACACACACACACACACACACACACACACACACACACACACACACACACACACACACACACACACACACACACACACACACACACACACACACACACACACACACACACACACACACACACAAAGACACACAGACACATGCACACACACACACACACACACACACACACACACACACACACACACACACACACACACACACACACACACACACACACACACACACACACACACACACACACACACACACACACACACACACACACACACACACACACACACACACACACACACACACACACACACAGTGGCGCAGTTGGTAGAACGCTGAGCTGCCACGAAAGTGGCCCGCAGCTCCTGGTTCGAATCCTGCCCAGGGCCGAAATTACTTCGGTACTGCTGCGCTTCGGGTCGTTACTCTGACTCTCGTGGGCGTAGAGTTGGGGGTGTGTGTGTGTGAAAGGTCATAGCATTACCCATAGATCGGACCTACGAGCTCTGAGTTCTCTTCCGGGAGGGAAATAGCTGTCGATCACGACTCCAACACTTGATCCAATGACCAAGTGAATACACACCTGGTGGCGCAGTGGTTAGATTTTTCGCCTGCCACTACGGCGGTCCGGGTTCGAATCCCGCCCAGGGCTGAAATAATTTCATTATCGTTGCGCTGCGGATTGTTACTCCAACTCTTATGTGCGGGGAGTTGGGTGTGTGTGTGCGTGTAAGGTCACAGTATTAC
>NC_134798.1:52473201-52475701 GCF_046742065.1 Oratosquilla oratoria
ATAAATGCATAGGTTTATAGTACAGATAATTAAACAAACTAGGGTATACGGTGTAAAATGAGAATTAAGTTAGACATATAAACATAATAAATGTGAATCTAAGCAAATAATAATGATAAACAACCAGCCAAATGATTAACAAAACAAATAAACAATGATAAATTTATAATATAATTAAAAATATAATATGACAGTCATTACAGCATTCTTGCTTAGGTGGGGGATTGACAGCGTGGTTAAGAGGGATATGGTTACTCCCTGGTTGTAGGCCTTATGGCTCTTTTGCAGTCCTTCATGGTCACGTGACCCGTGTTGCCATGGCAGCAATCGTCACACGTTTCGTCCCTGGTTAGATTATTATTTGAGTAACTCCCGCCATATGGATGGCCACCGTGGAGTGACACTTTTTGTCTGTTAGGCACTGTTCACACTAGCGGTTTGAACCCCTCCGCGCGGGGGAAACCGCGGCGGTACGCGCCTGAGTCAAGGGGGGGGGGTGGGGGGAGTAAAATGCGAAAGGAAAATAAGGAGGTAAAAGGAAGGGGAGGGGAAGAGAGGGAAAGGGGGGGGGGGGGGGAAAATGCGCTGGTGTGGTTGTATGTGTGAACGTGTCTCATTGTTGACCTTACATTGTAATTGAGACGGAGGTGTTTCAGACCCGCGCGGGTTGGTAAACACCGCTAGTGTGTGCATACGGTTTTATTAACGGCTGCCGGCTGTGGTTTCATGTATGCGAGAGTACAGGATGGGAGTTTTTTCTCTGTGGAAGGTGTGTGAGATTTTTCTATTATTTTTATTTTATTTTGTTTTTAATTTTATTTGTATTTTTTTAATTTTAATTTTTTTTATAATTCTCGTTTTCATAATGAGTATTTGGTTAATTTAGTGTACAGGCCAGGGCTATAGGAGTAACAGTTTTGGGTCATCTTGAAGCGAGTCCAACCCGTAATGATGGTATGAATATAAGAAAGAAAATAAGAAGAAAAAGTACACTAAATCATTTATGTCTTTATACATATGTCAATTTTTTTATTTTTTGTTATTAAAATATAAGGGAGAAAGAGAAAATTTTGTGTTCGTTAATAATAAATCATTAAACATTTTGACGTTGATTTAGTGAGATTTCGCGGTATGATTTTAGAACTTTTTTAAATTTAGCGATCGGAATGGATTTTGTCGGGCGGCGCGAAGATTTTTAAATATTTGTCGCCCAAGTTGTAGTTGAGCCAAGGTTGTAGGGGTTTTCTAGGGTGAATGGCAGGGCAAGATTGAGGGGTGGGGGGCCGGGGGGGACTTGAGGAGAGGTAGGCGGGACGGGGGCAGCAACTCTCTCTCTCTCCCGCGTCTCGCTCTCTCTCTCGACCCTGCGCTCACGCGCTCTCTCGTCCGCGTCGCTCTCTCTCGCTCTCTCTCGCTCTCTCTCTCTCTCGCTCTCGCGCTCGCTCGCGCTCTCGCTCTCTCTCTATCCTCGCTCGCTCTCTCTCGCTCTCTCTCTCTCTCTCTCTCACGCGAGAAAGAAGAGATAGATAGAGAGAGAGAGAGAAGAGAAGAGGAGAGTGAAGAAAGCAGAGAAGAAGAAGCGAGAGCGAGTGAAAAGAGAGATGAGAGAAGAGAGAGAGAAGAGAGAAAGAGAGAAGAGGAGAGAAGAAATTACATGAGAGGAAGAAGTTATAATGAGGAGAACAGTAGATGAGTGAGAGAGAGAGATCCCTCTAACATCTCTCTCTCTCGCCTCTCTCTCTCTCTCACTCGCCCTCGCTCATCTCTCTCTCTGCTCTCTCTCTGCTCGCTCCCTCGCCCTCTTGCTCTCTCTCTCACTCTCGCCTCTGCTCCCTCTCCCGTCGCCCTCCCCCCCTCCCTCTCTCTTTCTCTTTCTCTGTCGCGGCCGCTCCCACTGTCTCTCTCTACCCTTCCTTCCTCTCTCCCTACCGCCTGCTGGTTGTCGCCTAAATCTCCCACTCCCCTCCCTCTCTCCCTCTGTTCTTTTTCTCCTCTGTGTGTGTGTGTGTGTGTGTTATGCAGATATGTACTTATGTGGCGGATGTGTATGAGGTGGTGTGTGCGGATAGGGTACTTATGTGTGGATTTGTGTATGTGAGGGTGTGTGTGCGGATTGTGTAACGTGTGTGCGAATGTGTATGTGGTCTATGTATATCCACTCGACTGGTGTGTGTGTGTAGGGTGTAAAACAGTCACCAAACCTACATCAAGCTGATATCTTAGTGGTATATATAATACACATCCTACTCCCCCTCTCTCTCTCTCTCTCTCTCTCTCTCTCTCTCTCTCTCTCTCTCTCTCTCTCTCTCTCTCTCGCTCTCTCTCTCTCTCTCTCTCTCTCTCTCTCTCTCTCTCTCTTTCTCTCTCTCCTTTTATCATTCATTTTCTGCTCCACCTGATTTCCGGATCTACTACTGAGGCGGCGGCCCAATTATCATAATCACTTGCGACCCGTCGCCAACCTCCTTAATCAAATCAATCTCAATCCCCGGTGTCGCTT
>NC_134798.1:52488201-52490701 GCF_046742065.1 Oratosquilla oratoria
ATATATATATATATGTATATATATATATAGATGATATACAGAAATAAATAAATAAAAATAAATTGATAATGCAAATAGATAAATATGAATAACTAGGTAAATAATTAAATCTCTCAATCAATACTTCATTCAATCAGTTTTGCCCTCTCCACTTCAATTTCCATCTCTATTTTCTTCTTTACTGCTCCACTAACCCGACAACCTTTCGAGTCAATCTCAACCACTCCGTCTTCAATTTTTAGACCCTGTTTATACTAGCGGTTTGAACCGCACGGAAACCGCGGCGGTACAGCATAGTCTAGGAAAAACTGCGCGGTTGAGTATGAACGCCTCCAATGACTTACATTGTAATTGAACCACCGCGATTCAAACCGCGGCGGTTGAAACCGCTAGTGTGAACAGGGTCGTAACCTTTAACTCTCCCAACACTTTCCAGAGGGTGATGGTCGCTACCTTTGCCCGAGGTGTTAGGATAAAAAGGCCAAGAGTGGGATCTAGACGTCCATACTCTCTCTTTCTCTTTCTCGTTCTCTCTCTCCCTCTCTTTCTCTCTGTCTCTCTCTTTTTCTCTGTCTTTATCTCTTTCTCTTTTTCTCTCTCTCCCTTTCTCTTTCTTTGTCTCTCTCTCTCTCCTTCTCTCTCTCTCTCTCTCTCTCTCTCTCTCTCTCTCTCTCTCTCTCTCTCTCTCTCTCTCTCTCTCTCTCTCTCTCTCTCTCTCTCTCTCTCTCTCTCTCTCTCTCTCTCTCTCTCTCTCTCTCTCTCTCTCTCTCTCTCTCTCTCTCTCTCTCTATCTCTCCCTCTCTTTCTCGTTCTCCCTCTCCCTCCACCTTCCCTTTCTCTCTCTTTCTCTTTCTCTTTCTCGTTCTCTCTCCCTCCCCCTCCCTTTCTCTCTCTCTCTCTCTCTCTCTCTCTCTCTCTCTCTCTCTCTCTCTCTCTCTCTCTCTCTCTCCTCTCTCTCATTCTCTCCCGTCTTTCCCCCTCCCCACTCCTTTTCTCTTTGCCCCCCTCTCTCTCTCCTCTCTTTCTCTTACTTTCTCTCCCCTCCCCCTCTCTCCCCCTCTATCTCTATTTATTCGTTGTTATTTAATGCTCCATTCTATCTCTATTGTCATACAAATTTTATTTTTTATTTATTTTTCATTTTCTTCCTCCTCCCCGTCCTTCCTAGCCCTCCCCCACCCACCCTTCCGCTCCCTCCACAAACACAAATTTTCTTTTTGTTTGTTTGTTTGTTTTCTCCTCAGTGTCAGCTTTCATCTTTCCGGTACACCTCAGTGAACACCTCTCTTCCTCTCTCTTCCTCTCTTCCTCTCTCTTTCTCTCTTTCTCTCTTTCTCTTCCTCCCTCTCTTACTCCCTTACTTCCTCCTTCACATTTTTCCTCTCTCTCTTCCCCTCTCTCATCCTCTCTCTCTCTTCTTTCTTTCTTACTACCTCTCTCTCTTCCTCCCTCTCTTCCTCCCTCTCTTCCTCCCTCACTCTCTCTCTCTCTTTCTCATACACCCTCTCTTCCTCCTTCACTACCTCTCTCTCTCTTTCTCCTCCTCTCCCTCTCTTCCTCCCTCACACACGCTCTCATATTCTCTTCCTCCTTCACCACCTCCCTCTCTTTCTCCCTCTCTTTCTCCCCCCCCCCCTCTCTCTCTCTCTCTCTCTCTCTCTCTCTCTCTCTCTCTCTCTCTCTTTCTCATACACCCTCTCTTCCTCCTTCACTACTTCTCTCTTTCTCCTCCTCCTCCCTCTCTTTCTCCCTCTCTTTCTCCTCCTCTCCCTCTCTTCCTCCCTCACTATCTCTCCCACATTGACCTCATTCTGAGCTTTCTCCTCCACCCTCCCTCCTCCACCCTACCCTCCCACTCCCTCCCCCTCCCCTCCCCCTCCCCCTCCCACCCTCCACCACAAACACCTCGAACGCATCACACACCTTGATTTCATAACACCTGAGCACCTTCTCTCAACACCTACAACACCTGTTCTAATACCTACACCTTTCTCATGACACCTCCATTTCTCTTAACACCTATAACACCTATTCTCTTGTTAACACCTACACCTCTTGGTATTCGTAACACCTCTCCTCTCAACACCTGTAACACCTGCCTGTCTCGGAACACCTCTACAATCTCTCCCTTTTCAGTGAACACCTGTAGGACAAACACCTGTTCATTTGAAACAACACCTGTAACAACACCTTTCTTTTAACACCTATTACACCTTGTCCTTACTCCACTTGCCCTCGCTCCACTTGGACTCACTCCACTTAACCTCGCTCCACTTGGACTCACTCCACTTAACCTCGCTCCACCTGGACTCGCTCCACTTAACCTCGCTCCACTTGCACTCGCTCCACTTAACCTCGCTCCACTTGGACTCGCTCCACGTATCCTCACTCCACTGGCCCTCGCTCGACATACCCTCACTCCACTTGCCCTCACTCCATTTACCCTCACTCCATTTATCCTCAATCCACTTGCCCTCGCTCCACTTAGCCTGGCTCCACT
>NC_134798.1:52495701-52498201 GCF_046742065.1 Oratosquilla oratoria
ATGATCAGCCATAAGAGAAAGTTCTTAAAAAAAAAAAAAAAAAAACGCGTTAGGGGTCAATAAGTTCGAAAGTGTATGTCTTTTTTTTTTTTTGAGTTGGGCACAAGAGATTTACTCACTTTCGGAAATCGTCCACTGGTTTTCAAATTCAATCTTCTGTTCAAACAGCAATTCCCTATCTCACCTTAAAAAAAAAAAAAAAAAAAGTCTTCAGAGGCTTCAAAAGAGTCTCGAGGTCCTTCTTGGACGACTTCGAAGCGAAGAACCTTCTTCCTGTTGACGAATGGCACGTGGCTCCTCCGGAGCCATACATAGATACATACATACATATATATATATATATATATATATATATATATATATATATATATATACATATATATATAAATATATATATATATACATATATATATAAATATATATATATATATATATATATATCAATATATATGTATATATATATATGCTGGTACGTTGTGACAAGTTGATGGAGGTGGAAAAAGAAGTCACGGGTCCAGTTCGGAGTTTCTTAGTTTATTCCTGATCGGTTTCGCTCTATGCTTATTCCTCTGAAGAAGCATAGAGCGAAACCGGTCAGGAATAAACTCAGAAACTCGGAACTAGACCCGTGACTTCTTTTTCCACCTTCATCATATATATATATATATATACAGGGGTTGGACAAAATAATGGAAACACCTTGAAAAATAAAAAAAAATATATTTTAATATGGTGTAGGTTTACCTTCTGCGGCAATTACAGCCTCAATTCTCCGAGGTATTGATTCATACAAATTGTGTATTGTTTCCAAAAGAATTTTAACCCATTCTTCAGTTAAAAAACCCTCCAGTTCTTTTAGAGATGATGGCGGTGGAAATAGACTTCTTACTTGATTCTCTAAAATCGACCATAAAGACTCAATAATGTTGAAGTCTGGGGATTGTGGTGGCCAGATGAGATGCTCAACTTCATTAAAATGTTCCTCATGCCATTCTTTAACAATTCTAGCTGTCTGGATTGGGGCATTATCACCTTGAAAGATGGCGTTCCCCTCCGGAAACAGTTCTTGAACCATAGGATGAACTTGGTCGCCCAAAATTCCTAAATAGTCTCGGCTGTTAATTCTTCCATGAAGGGAAATCATTGGCCCGGCGGATTTCCAAGAAATAGCACCCCAGATTATCACAGAACTCCCGCCATGTTTTGCGGTTGGGAGAAGGCAGTCTGGATGAAACGCTTCTTTCGGCTCTCTCCAAACGTACACTCGGCCGGAGGTCGGAAGTAAGGAAAACGATGATTCGTCGTCAGAGAAAATCACATTTTTCCACTGCTCGAGGGACCAATTCTGGTGGTTTCTGCACCACGCTAAACGGTTTGAAACATTTGTCTTTGAGAGCAGAGATTTTCCAATTGCAGCACTTCCGTGGAATCCAAATTTGTGCAGTTCCCGAAGAACAGTTTTTTTTGTGAAACTGGGTTTTGTAGGTGCTCATTGAGCTCTGCAGTGATTTTTAGATCCCGTGGTCTTACGATCCTTTCTAACATTTCGATTTAGAGTCCGACGGTCTCTCTCAGATAACTTCAACTTTCGGCCAGACCTGTGCTTTGCTGAGGACGTTTTTCCTTCTCTTTCAAAGGCAGTCATTATTTTTGAGACAGTACCTCTTGAAACACCAAGAAATTCAGCAGTTTTCGTTATACTAGCCCCTGCCATACGAGCGCCAACCATTTGGCCTCTTTTAAAGTCCGAGAGGTCGGCCATTTTTATGGGGTCGGACCAATTTCTTTTAATATCTGAAAAAAAATTAGATAAACATTTCAAATAGCAACAATAATATACAAAAAAACATTAAAATATGTCAAGTTTTGATTGTTTAAAACATGTTCAAAGATTATGATGCCAAAATATTAGGTGTTTCCATTATTTTTCCAACCCCTGTATATATATATATATATGTATACATATATATATATATATATATATATATATATATATATATATATATATATATATCACAACAAAGTTATGTCGTAGCACATTTGTAAAATAATACTACCACAACTACCACTACCATTACAACCACTACTTCCACCACCACAACCACCTCCACCACAACCGCTACCACTACCATAACAACCACCACAACCACTACTTCCACCACCACAACCACCTCCACCACCACCACTACTACAACCACCTTCACCACATCCACCTTCACCACAACCACCTCCACCACCACCACTACTACAACCACCTTCACCACATCCACCTTCACCACAACCACCTCCACCACCATCACTACCACCACCTCTAACAATAACCCTAACAACAGCCAGGTCTCAGCTTAGACTTTTGTACTCAATGTGGTGCCCCATGTAGTGGCGACCTACTTGGGTTTGTTCAGAAAAAAAAAAAAAAAATGAAATCCCTCTTTTCTTCGCTTAATGGGTACTATTAAAACGTAATAGAGTTCACAAAGATCTGACAAATTGGGAACGA
>NC_134798.1:52510701-52518201 GCF_046742065.1 Oratosquilla oratoria
ATGATAGTGATAGTTACAATAGTAGGAGTCAGGGCTGCATGGGAGGTAATGAGTGATGATGATAATGATAATGATAGTGATAGTTACAATAACGAGTTAGGGCTTCGTGGGAGGATAATAAGTGATGGTGATGGAGTTGGGGATAATGATAGTTATGATGATGATAATAGTGATAGTGACAATAGTAGGAGTTAGGGCTTCGTTGGGGGTAATGAGTGATGGTGATAATGATAGTTATAATGATGATAGTAGTGATAGTGACAGTAGTAGGGGTCAGGGCTTCGTGAGGGGTAATGAGTGATGGTGATGATGATAATGATAATGATAGTTACAATGATAGTGATAGTTACAATAACGAGTTAGTGCTTCGTGGAAGATACTGAGTGATGGTGATGGTGATAATGATAGTGATAGTTATAATGATGATAGTTGTAATAGTTACAATAATAGGAGTTAGAGCGTTGAGGAGAGTATTGAGTGATGGTGATGATAATGGAATTGATTATAATGAAGATAATGGATGTGATGATGGTAGTAGTAATAGTGATAGTTATATAATGATAATAATAGTAATCGTTAATTGATTAATGAAGATTAAAAATATAGTAGTAATGATAACGGTAATGATAATTATTTGATTAATGATAATAGTGATGAGATGAAGAGTGAAAAAAATAAATTAATAACAACAGTAACGATAGTAAAATGGTAATGATGATGATAATAAATAACCAATTAACAAATAATTAACAAATGAAAAATAACGTAACAAATAAGAAAAAATAATTTTAACGCACTCACAAACACAACCGGTAAAACACACACACACAAACTTCAGTAGAAGATAAATCACAAAAAAACAAAACAAAAAAACAGGAGCTCTGACGTAAGCATAAGCATCCATAACTGTCTTTTGGTATCCATCACGACATATTTTCAAACATTCCTATAGACCTCTATGCATTTCTTTGTGGTTTACATGAATACACTTACCATCCTGCTTCCATCTCCCATGTAAAGAAAATATATTCATACCTTCGAATATATTTTGTATTCTTCGTTTCGTTTTGGGAAAATAGAAAAATAAAATAAAAATCGCGAGAGAAGACGATTCTTTGAAATAGAAAACGGGGACGACAGCGCGCGCGAACGGGAGAAGCCTTGTGCTTATGGAACGCTGTTGACGAAGGCCCTGGGGTGTGATGTAAGGCTGGAAAATAAAAGAAGTAGGGATAGGGAGGGAGGGAGAGAGGGAAGGAGGGAGGGTGGGGAAGGGAGAGGAGGTGTCTGTTTCTTTGGTAATGGAGTCCATAGGTGGAAAAGAAAAGAAAAGAAAAAAAAAAAAAATCCAAAAGAAAACGGAAACCAAATATTTCCTTATCGGGTGTTACTTTTTATTTATTTATTGATTTGCCGCCAGCTGATTTTATCCATATTGTGAGCCATCATTTAACTCTTCCAGGTTGATTTTCTATTTCTTCATTTCCGTGGTACTTGGTGGAAGCTAAGAGGTAAGAACCTATTAATTAAATGTGTTATGAACTTCATGATCGCAGCTTTCCCAGTGAAGACATTGTCTTTGGTGTCGTAAAATTCCACCACGTAAAAAAATGTAGCGTAAATTACGCTTCGAAACAGCTCGAGAAGCAAAAAAGATGAAAACTATTTAAAAAAAAAAACTGTGTTGAGTAGTTCATCATGAAATACCTCCTCCTTCCTCCACCATACTCACTTTGACCGCTCTCCCACTCTCCCTTCCTCTCCTCTTCCTCTCTTCTTCCTCTCCTCTTCCTCTCTTCTTCCTCTCCTCTTCCTCTCTTCTTCCTCTCCTCTGTCCTCTCTTATTTACCTCTTTTCTTCGCAACTTCCTTTCCTCCTCTCCTTTCTCTCCTTTCCTCTCTCTTTTCCACTTCCATATCTCCATCTTTCTCTTTTTTTCTCTCTTTTCGTGCTCTCTTCCTTCTCTTTTTTACTAATTTCCCTTCCCTTCTTGTTCCCCCCCCAAAAAATAACTCCCTCATCTCAAAAGAGAAATATATTTTTAATAGACAGAAAAGTGAATAAGATATACGAATAGATAAATATATTAAAAACGAATTTAAAAAAAATGACTCTATAAGAATATAAAAACAGATAAATGAAATAAATAGATAAAGTACAAAAAAATCAAAGCTTCTTACAAGACTAGATATTAAGCATTCTATCAGATACGCTCTGAAGGAGGATTAGGGTGAGAGTGGGGGGAGGGGGGTTGGGGGAAGGACGGAAGGGGTAGGATATTGAAGGTAAAAAATCACTGTCAAAAATAATTAATTCCGAAGACTATTTTGTCGTGAATCCGGCGAGGGTGGGTGGGTGGGTGCAGTGCTCGGGGGGGGGATAGGGGGATTTTGGAGGGTAGGGTGGGGTGGGGGGATATATACCGGACACATTCGCAAAGAAACGAACCCTTGTTAACGAGGTCCATGTCATTAAAACCAACGAGAGAGCTTGCGCCTTTCCGAAATAGAAATTTGGTCGCGAGACCATTCTTCTCGAAATTTTGACATTACTCTGCCTCGACTAAAAAAAAAAAAAAAAAAAAAAAGAAAAAAAAAAAGGCGGGGGGGAAGACAGTCACTGAGACAGGCAAATAGTGACTGTCATTCTTCTCGAAATTTGGAAAAGAGTGACGAAATTCTTCCCCGAAATGGGAAATGGTGACGCATTTGTTTTTCAAAACCAAAAAAGCTGGTGACGTCATTCTTCTCGAAATTATGATTTTGGGTTGCATTTCCTCCCCGTGTGTTATTTACCATATGAAAAAATCTATCAATCCCACTATCTATCCATCTATCTATCTGTTTCCTCTATCTGTTCGTCCATCTATCTATCTGTCTATCCCCCTATCCATCCATCCATCCATCCATCAATCCATCCATCCACATCCCTCATGCGTGTATTTACGTATCCAGGTTGCAGACACGGCTTGCAAGGTCTGCCCCGCGCAACATAAATTCTGAATCTTTTGCGGAGGTGATGTATTGCCAAGGCTGAGACTAAATCATGTCTCTGCGGGTGAAGCCATGGTTTTGAAAAGTCACTAGGAATAAGCTATTACTTCGACAGGTAAAGCCATAATAAGAGTAATTTATGTGGATACATTTATCTATTTTGTGTATGTAAGGTGCGTGTATGTATGTGTGTGTGTGTGAATACTATGAGGAAAATTTGACTAATTTGAGACCTCTTGGTACATGTGAAAAAATATATATACAATATATATATATATATATATATATATATATATATATATATATGTATATATATATATATATACATTATATATACAATATATATATATATATATATATATATATATATATATATATACATATGTATAATGTCTTGCTGCATAATCCCCTTGCTTTACATTAAACTTATATTTATGAAATATTGAAAGATTTACTCAAAGATGACTAAAGGGGCTATCATACTAGGCTTCCACAATTATCTCACTGGGCTTCCACGGGCTTCGCCAGCACCAACAGTTGATAGTTCGTTTGAGTAAGAACGACTTCGGTTACAATATTTTCATTTTCAAATCTCCAAATATCAAATTATCTCTCCGTCATAGATAGCAAAACTGAATGAATGATGAACTTAGAAATTGTAAATCTAGACGAATGTTAGATATACTCTAGAAATGTTCTTAGAGAAGTCTAGGTTTCTGTAAGCAAAGTCATATTCTAGTTATTCAAATGGAGGTTGGAGGTAGGATGTCGGAGGAAAAATAAACTAGTGTGATAGCCCCTGATAACCGTGACGATTTCTTAACTGAATTCTGGCTGAGAACCAGAAAATTTCATTCGGTTATGAGAAACCCATTGTGTGCGTTTGGGGGTTTAAGTGGAAATCTATTTTAATCCTCTTCGCGCACCAGATCGCAATTATGAGTTACACGGAGCGAGAGTTAGTTAAGTGGACAATTAAGACGAGTTCCGAGTTTATTTTGGGTCGAGCAAGATTACATGATGGTTAGAGCTGAAAGAAAAACTCGTTGGTCCAAATTTGTCGGAGTCGTAATATAACGACTCCCCCCTCAGTTTATTTTGGGTCGGTCGGCGCGAGCAAGATTATATGATGGGTAGAACTAAGAGAATTTTTTTTTTACCCAAACACGTCGGAGTCGTAATATAATGACGCCCCCTTCAGTCGTATCTCTCGTTATAAATCTACCCCCCCCATCCCATGTACTAGTGCGTTTGGTCATGTACCCACTTCAGAAAAAGAAAAAAAATATGTAAAGGCAAAACACACACACACACACACACACACACACACACACACACACACACACACACACACACACACACACACACACACACACACACACACACACACACACGCACACACACACACACAAAAAACAATTCACGATTTTAAGAGCAAACTAGACACTGCGAGATACAAAGGCGGGGCACCACAAGCGTAGCTCCCCTTCCCGTAAAATACAACTAGATAAACACACACACTGAAACACACACAATGAAACACACTTATTATCAGAATATTTCTCTAAAGAAATATAAAATTTAAATAAGATATATACATATATATATGTATATATATATATATATATATATATATATATATGAGAGAGAATGTACATATATAATATGTACATAGTGAGATATATTGTATTACATAATTGATACTAGACTTTTATACATGATATTGAGCAACTCACCCTCCCCTTTATGAAATCATCCCTTAGTAAGTCTTAATATAATACATTAACATCCAATCACACACATTCTAATGCATTATCCATTAAGTACAAAATCTTTGCACCCTCTAAATTATTAATAATAACATGCATTATAATACAGTAACAATTGAATAGAATTGTATATAGTAAATTCAAGATAGAATACAGTAGGGTCTAGTGCAATATAGGGAATGGAGTTCACTGATGTGCAGTTGCATGCAATTGCTGACAGCTCCGGCGATGTATTCAGTGACCTGCAATGCATTGATGTATAACAGAATACAATAGGACACAATACAATGCATTGAAATACAATATATATATATATATATATACAGTATATAATATATATATAATATTATATATATATATAATATATATATAATATTATAATATATATAATATATATATAATATTATATATACATATATATATATATATATATATATATATATATATATATGTGTGTGTGTGTGTGTGTGTGTGTATCTGTGTATGTGTGTGTGTATATATATATATGTGTGTGTGTGTGTTTGTGTGTGTGTGTTTGTGTGTGTGTGTTTGTGTGTGTGTATACGGTATATGCATATTGGTCTCCAATGAATTAGTGTACGAGTATAATACAAGACACAAAAAACCGCATTACAATATAAATATAGATTAGAATAAAACTTGAAGTTTATGAGAGGATGCACATGTCTTTGTACAAAATCGCCACCTTTATCCTATATGCTTGGATACCTCAGTAACAAAATCAAAACTAGATACTACACCACCATACTCATATATATATATACATATATATATATATAATTTTTTTCAACATATATATATATATATATATATATATATATATATATATATATACATTTTTTTAGCAACACTATTCCTCTCCGGATGTTCGGGTTTGGCACAGAGGTCCACCTGCACTCGAGAATTATCCCCGCAACTGGGCCTCTTCCGGGGGAAGGTAATAACCGTAGGGTATTCATTTGGTTTCTGGCAACTGCCAGATACCTTTGCTGGGTATTAGCATTCAACGTAATTAAATGACACAATTAAATACAATGATATACAATAGTATGCAAAATTATACAGCCTACGAGGAGCACTGTCCCCTCACAATGTAATACATTAAAATACAATAGGAGGAATACAATAGTTTGCAATAGTTATGTACGTAGCTACAAAATAAGATCAAATTGAAATTGCTCATTAGGTCAAACCAGAGAAAATACAAATTGAAAATACGAAATCTACAGATTGCTGGAAATGTTTTTTTTTTTTTTTTTTTTTTTTGGTTGGTGTTATAGCTTTGCTAACAAAAGATTAATAAAATCGCCTGACGGCAGCTAGAATAATAGGAAAAGGGCATCCATTGAGTCGTTTCCTTGAGGAAGCTTGAAGTAGAAGTAAAATGATATGGAGTGAATAAATAATATAAAAGTAAATAATAATTTCTAACCATTTGAAAAGAATTTCCTAAATTCAAAGTATGCTTTCTGAAAAGAAAATTAAAGACTAAAAAACATGCATCTGAATGTCATTTTTGTAAACTGAATTTTTTTAAATCGATTAGATTTTCGAGAAGAATTTTCAAAACTAAAAAATATGCATCTGGAGGACATTTTTGTAGACTGAATTATTTTGATGATTTTTTTTCATGGATTAGCTTTTCGAGAAGAATTTTCAAAATTTAAAGGTTGCATTGCCAACATGGAGGAACTCATGAGATGTTGGGAGGAAATTACATTCCATCCAATTTATCAGTTCAATTAAATGGTCGAACGTAGAGAGAGAAAGAGAGAAGGAGAGAGAGAGAGAGAGAGAGAGAGAGAGAGGAAGAGAGAAAGAGAGAGAGAGAGGTCCTTAATAGTAATATATATTTCTGTAGACCAGCGTCGCATTTTTTAAGTTTTGTGTGTGTGTGTGTGTGTGTGTGTGTGTGTGTGTGTGTGTGTGTGTGTGTGTGTGTGTGTGTGTGTGTGTGTAATAAGGTCATTAATAAAGCTAAGACTAGATATGTCTAGACATCATTGACTCCAGTGACTTCCTAGACATTATAGACATTATCTAGTAAATAAACACAGACAAGTTCTTCATAACTTCATATGATGGTGATGAGAAGCCTACGCCAGGAGGCGCTGAGTAGCTGCGGCCGAAGCCGTCACCTTTGCTCTAAAAGCTGGGGATCTAAGAAGAGTGCGGGACTCGAACCCACAACTAAGGGAATGTGAGACCAGCATGCTTGCGTTGACGCCATCAGCGCAGTAATTGCAACAAGAGTAGATCTTTATTTAAAAATAGGACTTTATATTCTGTGTGAAAGGTTTTACACACACACACACACACACACACACACACACACACACACACACACACACACACACACACACATACACACACACACACACACACAAACACACATATATATAATATATATATATATATATATATATTCTAGAGCTAAAATGTGAAGAGGGGGAAAGAATTACGACAGGGAGACGAGGTAACGAAGAGAGAGGGAGAGTAAGAATGATCATTGCCATTTACGGGTAAATGAGCAATTATCATTAAAGAGAGAAAAAAAAGAGTAATAATTATCGTCCTCTTTTCTTGTTGTGTTAGACTGCCATTATGGGAAATGTAAAATGTGTCGTGATATTTCATCAATATATATATATATATATATATATATATATATATATATATATATATATACTGTATATATATATCTACATACATATATA
>NC_134798.1:52523201-52535701 GCF_046742065.1 Oratosquilla oratoria
GAACAAAATATTTTGATTTGAAAGAGCTTGCTATATCTGACGTCAGACGATTTTATCCAACTAAGGGGATATTTAAAGTCGTAAAGAATAAAATGCTTTGGGTTTATGTTTGAGGTCCCACGCCTTACAACCCCTATACACTACATTTATGCATTGCTGTTTTGAAACTCCTTGAGAAGGCCTCTTCAACACTGAATAAAATCGCTAAACTTCCACTAATTACCACTAGATTTTGGTTTGTGGACCGAATTATAAAAATCTTCGACCCACTAGGAGGTCCACAGATCTGTATAGACCAGAAGCTGTGGGTCATTGTAACATGGAACCTTGATATTTCGTACTGAGGTACGGGTTTAGCTAACTACTGGTCCACGATTTTCTGGACCAAAATTGTGGGCTATTGTTTTAAAAGGAATGATGTTTCGTATGAACGCACATTTTTGACGTACTATCGATCCATGAATTTCTGGACCAGAAGTTGTGGGTCATTATTGACCTTAAAAAAGGAAAAAGAAGAAGAAAAAAGAAGAAGAAGGAAAAAAGAAATAAATATATATATATATATATATATATATATATATATATATATATATATATATATATATATATATATATATATATTATTGGCGTACAGCTGGCCACACCGGTAGCTCGACAGGACTCGGAATGTAAACATCACTCACAGAGTCACGATCCTGAACGTTCTGTTTGCAGAGAAATACGGCTCGGCTAACAGTCAATGAATAGTTCATAAAACATAATGGGATTTTCTAAAAACATAATGGGAGTTTCCCCCCAGTCCAATCGACCCCTGATGACCGAAACATTCTGATAAACTTCGCGTTATTCGAAAGTCCGAATGCACATTATTCATGAGTGCATGGACTGCTTTTTGGGAAGCCCACGAGGCTATCCCCTATTGATTCATTTGTCTTTATTGTTATGTGTACGGGAACCAATTTTTTTTTTTTTTTTTTTTTGTGTGTGTGTGTGAGGCTACAGCATACAGTCGCGTTTTTATTACAGTCATCAAATCTACCCGTATCAAGTAATGAATATAATTCTTACCTCCTCCCTCCACCCGTCTCGCTTAGCAACAGGATGTCGCAAGATGAATGAAATCGTCTGACGGAAGATTTAATGGAAAGAAGAGTAACTATCATTAAGGAGGAGATTAACTAAGATTGGTTAACCCTTTTTTTAACAATAGTTAGTGAAAGCATCTTCAGGTAAGAAATTATTATTTCAGGATCAGTGGTACTTTAAGAATTTTGTTATGGCTAAGCTATGTCATGAATTCTGTATATAAGTGTGTGTGTGTGTGTATGTGTGTGTGTGTGTGTGTGTGTGTGTGTGTGTGTGATTCACCACCATGGTTTTGGATCACGTGTTGGACTCGTGATCGACAGCTATTTCCCTCCTGGATGAGAGCTCAGAGTTCATATATGACCGATCTATGGGTAATGCTATGACCTTTCACGTACACACACACACTACCCGCCCACGAGAGTTGGAGTAACAACTCGTAGCGCAGCGATACTGAAACTATTTCAGTCCTGGGCGGGATTCGAACCCGGACCGCCTTAGTGGTGGCCGGGAACTCTACCAACTGCGCCATCGATAGAGAGAGAGAGAGAGAGAGAGAGAGAGAGAGAGAGAGAGAGAGAGAGAGAGAGAGAGAGAGAGAGAGAGAGAGGAAGTGTGTGTGTGTGTGTGTGTGTGTGTGTGTGTGTGTGTATGTGTGTGTGTGTGTGCTTTCGTGTGCGTTCGTATGTTCGTACTTGTATGCGTATGATTTGTAGCTAATCAAATTTTGATACGTTTGTTTTTGAATACCTCTACAGTGGAACAATCGATTACGTCGGATGGTTAGATCATTCCATACATCAACAACGCGGTTGAAAAGAGTGTTTTGACACGTCTGTTTAAAATCGTATTCATACAGTCTTGCATCCGTTATTCTCAGTTGCATTGGAGGTGTCAAATTTGATATATTTTTATACGTCCATGTTTTCAATTCCTTTTACAATTTTGAAGACCTCAATTAGATCTCCTCGCATTCTCCGTTTCGAGAGACTAAATAAATTTAGTTCACTTAAGCACTCTTCGTACGGGTTGTTCCGCAACCTAGGAATGAGCTTTGTTACTCTACACTGCACTCTCTCTAACTTTTCTATATCCTTGTTGTAATATGGAAATCAGCACTATACACAGTGTTCTAGGTTAGGTCTGACTAGGGTATTGTAAAAATTAGGAATACTTTTTTCTATTCTAAACTCGAAAAGCTCTATCTATAAATCCAATTCACTTATTTGTAGTTCTAATGACTTCCGTGTTATTTGCTTGGTTTGAGATTATTTGAGATCACAACATCACTTGCCAGTTGTACACCATTCATAGTGTAGTTGGTCTGGACGTTACTATTACCAATATGAAGTACTTTATATTTATCTGGATTGAAAAATATCTAGGAATTTCCTGCCCATTTGCATAAAGGGTTCATATTATTTTGTAACTCTTGTTGTCTTATGGATATAATTTTGTTTGTAATTTTGGTATCATCAGCAAATTTGGATTATTTGCAGTTTATATATTCATCCAGGACATTAATGTATATCAGAAAGAGTACAGGACCTAGCACTGTACCCTGAGACACTCCACGTAATACACAACGCCACTCTTAGCATTTTTCATTCAAAACATGTTGCTTACGATTAGACAACTATTCAGAAATCCATCGGTGAATGTGCCCTACTATACCATGGGCCTCTGGTTTGCTTAGTAATCTCTTATGAGGGACTTTATCGAAAGATTTTTGGAAGTCTAGATATATAACGTCAACTCCCCTCCCTTCTTCGTACAATCCATAAATACCATGCAAGAGATCGAGATGGTTTGTCAGACGAGCACTTATTACGAAAACAATGTGAATCTTTGATAATACTCCTTTTCGCCAAGAATTCCATAATTTCGTCTCTCAGGATAGACATCATTAGTTTACAGACAACTGATGTAAGGCCGATAATTACCAGGATTGAATTTGTCATTCTTTTTAAACAAGGGCTCAACATTGGCTAATTTCCACTCTCGCACAACTCTTCCAGATTGTAAAGATAAGTTTAAAGCCACACTGGGGGCCTTGCAGGTTGCTTCTTTAACTTCTTTGAGTGTTTTTTGGGGGTAAATTTTGTCTGGTACAGGCGATTTGCATATTTTAAGTTTATCTATAACGCGCATCACATCATGTTCTGTAATATCCATGCCAAGTAGGCGTTTGGATACTGTTTGTCCTGGTGGGACTGCCTGCTCGTTTCTGCTGTTCTCAATAGTGTGTGTGTGTGTGTGTGTGTGTGTGTGTGTGTGTGTGTGTGTGTGTGTGTGTGTGTGTGTGTGTGTGTGTGTGTGTGTGTGTGTGTGTGTGTGTGTGTGTCTATGTACCTGAATTTATTTGATTGTCATATGTAGCATGAGGCCTGACTCGTGGAGTCCCGTCTATGTACCTTCAACGGTAAAATTTGGTGTGTGTGTGTGTGTGTCTGTGTATGACTGTGTATGTATGAATGTATGTGTATGTACGTATGTATGTATGTGTATGTTATGTTTACTTAATTCCACATACCAAATTAGCATAAACAAAATGAGAACTACGTTTTTATGTGTGCGCGTACGTGTGTATGCATACGTATGCACCAGCCCTCCCCCCGCCACACACGCACATACCCTCCTTTCCAATACTGATTCACTCACCTTTTCCTAACTTCTCCTGACGCGTAGCTCCTCCGCCATCTTCCTACGTGCTTCGCATGTAAGCGCTCCGGGACCTCTAATGCATTCATTCTGATGCAGAATCCAGGTCGACTTATACACAGGAACGACTCGCGCATCTCGACTTATACACAGGAACTTCGAAAGTTCTTCGAAGTCGGGGAAGGGGGAAGGGAAGGAGGGTGTCAAAATTTCCTCTCTTCTCCTCCTTTTTCTCCTTCTCCTCCTCCTCCTCCTCTTCCTTCTTCTCCCTCTTCCTCCTACTCCTCCTCTTCCTACTTCTCCCGCTTCTCTTCTTCCTGCTTCTCTCCTCTCATCTCATCTTTCTCCTCCTCCTCCTCTTCCTTCTTCTCCTCTTCCTCCTACTCCTCCTGTTTCTTCTTCTCCCTCTTCTCTTCTTCCTGCTTCTCTCCTCTCTTCTCCTCTTTCTCCTCCTCCTCCTCCTCCTCCTCTTTCTTTTTCTCCTCTTCCTCCTACTCCTCCTGTTTCTTCTTCTCCCTCTTCTCTTCTTCCTGCTTCTCTCCTCTCTTCTCCTCCTCCTCCTCCTCCTCTTTCTTTTTCTCCTCTTCCTCCTACTACTCCTGTTTCTTCTTCTCCCTCTTCTCTTCTTCCTGCTTCTCTCCTCTCTTCTCCTCTTTCTCCTCTTTCTCCTCCTCCTCCTTTTCCTTCTTCTCCCTCTTCTCTTCTTCCTGCTTCTCTCCTCCTCCTCCTCTTCCTTCTTCTCCTCTTCCTCCTACTCCTCCTATTCCTTCTTCTCCCTCTTCTCTTCTTTCTTATTCTCTTCTTCCTTCTCCTCCTCCTCACCTCTTCCTCAAAGACTCGCCCTTTCTTCATGCGGAGGGATGGGGGGGGGGAAGAGAAGGGTTAGATTTTTGATTCGTCTTCTTCGCCTCTTGCTCCTCGTCCACCTCCTGCTCCTCCTCTTATTCCTCCTCGTCCTCCTACTCCTCTTCGTCCTTCTCTTCATCTTTCTCCCCTCCTCCTCCTCTTCCTCCTCCTCCTTCTCCTCTACCTCCTCCTCCTCCTCCTTTCTTCGTCCTCCTCCTCCTCCTCCTCCTCTTCGTCCTCCTTCTCCTCCTCCTCTTCGTCCTCCTCTTCGTCGCCTTGCTCCTTCTCTTCGTCGCCTTGCTCCTCCTCTTCGTCCTCCTCCTTCTCTTCGTCCTCCTCGTCCTCCTCTTCATCTTCCTCCTCTTCCTCCTCCTCCTCCCCGTGTTGCCAAACTTGGCCACCACCTTCAAGGATCATTGAGAACAGTTCCCCCCCCCTTTCACGCCGACGCCCACCCCCTCCACCCCCTCACCCGCACTCTCCTGTCCGGAACGGTCTTATCATGGGAGGCGACGGAGTGAAGCGGGCCTTACATAATCAATATTATTGCGCAATATTCCGTATTGTACAATATTATTGACGTCGTAGGGTTGGTACATATGTCTTCAGTATATTGTGTCGTTCTTCATTGCTATCTTTACAATGTCAATAATATAGTTACAATACGGAATATTGCGCAATAATATTGATCGTGTAGTGCCCGCTTAAAGAAGGAATGTTTTTGCTGTTGGCTGTATTTCACCAGCGCTTTTATCCTTGTGGACAGTCTTGCGCAAGAAATTGGGATGGAGGAAGAATGACATAGAATTTGAAGGTTCACCTAGGCGAATCGAATATGAAAAAGGAGGAGGAGAAGGAGGAGGAGGAGGAGGAGGAGGAGGAGGAGGAGGAGAAGGGGGGAAATAGGAGGAGGAAGAAGGGGAAGGAGTGGAGTAGGAAGAAGAAGAAGATGAGGGGAGGAGGAGGAGTAGGAGGAGGAGGGAAAGTAGAGGAGGAGGGGATGGAGGAGAAGGAGGAGGAGGAGGAGAGGAAGGAGGGAAAGCAGGGAGAATAGGAGGAGAAGGAGAAAAAGGAAAGGGATAGGAAGAAGAAGAAGAGTAGTTGGTTAATGAGGAGGAGGAAGAGGAAGAAGAGAAGGAGGGTGGATAAGAGGAGGAAAAGGGGAAGAAGGAGAGGAGTAGGAAGGAGAAGAAGGAGAGGAGGAGGAGGAGGAGGAGGAGAAGAAGGAGGGGGAATTGGAGGAGAAGGGGGGAGAAGGAGAGAAGTATGAAGAAGAAGAGTTGGAGGAGGAGGAGGGAAAGGAGGAGGAGAAGGAGGAGGAGGGGAAGGAGGAGGAGGGGAAAGAGCAGGAGAGGAAGAGGAGGAGGAGGAGAAGAAGAAGGAGGAGGAGGAGGAGGAGGAGATATCAAGGACTACTCGATTGAGGTACTACTCGACATTATAAGGCAATGACGACGGTCATCCTTGAAAGCAGAGTCCAAGGCCCAGGTCCTCCTCCTCCTCCTCCTCCTCCTCCTCCTCCTCCTTCTTCTTCTTCTTCTTCTTCTTCTTCTTCGTCTTCGTCTTCTTCTTCTTCTTCTTCTTCTTCTTCGTCTTCTTTTTCTTCTTCTTCTTCTTCTTCTTTCTCCTATTCCTACTAATTCTCCTCCTCGTCCTTTTCCTCCTCCTCTTCTTCTTCTTCTTCTTTCTTCTCTCCTACTTCCCCTTCTCCTCCTATACCCACTCATTCTCCTCGGCCTTCTCCTCCTCCTCCTTCACCTCTTTCTCCTCCTCCTCAACTTTCCCCTCTTCCTTCTTTTCTTTTCATCCTTTCTCCCCTTCTCTCCCTCCTCCTGCTCCTCCTCTTCCCCTCCTCTTCCCCCTCCTCTTCCCCTCCTCTTCCCCCTCCTCTTCCCCTTCTTCTTCTCCTCCTCCTCCTCCTCCTCTTCCTTCTCCTCCTCCTCCTCCTCCTCCTCTTCCTTCTCCTCTTCTTTTCCTCTTTTCTCTCCTCCTCCTCTTCCTCCTCCTCCACCTCCTCCTCCTCCTCCTCCTCCTCTTACCGTCGAGGAGGACATTCGCCGCTCTGTGTTTTTATTGCCCGGGGAGCAATTTCCTCAACGGCAATACAATAGGGCTTAAATCTCCACACTATCTCATATATTCGGCATCCTTATGGTCCTCTCTCTCTCCCACTCTCTCTCTCTCTCTCTCTCTCTCTCTCTCTCTCTCTCTCTCTCTCTCTCTCTCTCTCTCTCTCTCTCTCTCTCTCTCTCATCTCTCTCTCTCTCTCTCTCTCTCTCTCTCTCTCTCTCTCTCTCTCTCTCTCTCTCTCTCTCTCTCTCTCTCTCTCTCTCTCTCACTTACTTCACTGTACGTTCTTGGTGGTTTCTCAATCTCTTCTAGTCAGTTTATGCATACATAAACACACACACACACACACACACACACACACACACACACACACACACACACACACACACACACACACACACACACACACACACACACACACACACACACACACACGTACACACACACACGAACACACACACATACTGCGAGCATAGCTCTCTTTCCGTAAAATACAACTAGGTAAATACACATACACATACACACACAAACACACACACATACACTCATACACACACATACACACACACACACACACACACACACACACACACACACACACACACACACACACACACACACACACACACACACACACACACACACACACACACACACACACACACACACACACACACACACACACATACACACACACACACACACACGAGTGATGGAAAGGCAAAGAGATACAAAATTTATTGGATTAAAATGAAAAATTATGAAATGTTGGCAGAGGAAAAAGGTGGAAAGGGGAAACACTGTGAAACAAACAAATTCAAAAATGAAAAAAGAAAAAAGAAAATGGACGATAAACGATGAAATGGCATAAAGTTATACAGATGCAAGCGAGTGACATGTACAAAAATTAAGAAATAGTTTCTAGAAAAGGACGCAGAGATACAGAAATGTGTAAAAGGAAATATAGAAAAAAACAACCCGGCTTGTATATATATATATATTATATATAAATATATATATATATATATATATATATATATATATATATATATATATATACATATATATATATATACAATATATACAGTATATATATATATATATATATATATATATATATATATATATATGTATATACAGTATATATATATAATATATATGTATATAAATATGTATATACAGTATATATATAATATATATATATATATATGTATATATATATATACATATATATTTGTTGAGACATTCTGACAAATTGAAGAGGGTGGGCCGAGGAAAAACTGGAGTCTCATTCCGAGTTTAATTCTTGACTAGTTTCGCTACAATCTTTTTCAAAAGAATAATGGTACATGGCTAGAAGTGGCTTATATGTATGTTCCGAGTGGAAAGGAACTCGCATGTTACAATGGTAGAAGACTGATTTAAATGGCGGTGGAAATTAATAATAAATTAATAACAATACTATTTTTCTTGCCACATTGTTATTAATTGTTGTTCATTCTTGAAACAACTTCACATAACCTAGTTCAAGCTTGTTGAAATTGTTGTTTAGACAAGCTAACTTAACCTAACCAATACTTGTTAAAAATGGTTAATTCTTTAAGCAACCTAACCTAACCTAACCTAACCTAACCTAAGGTTGTTAAAAATTGTTAATTCTTTAAGCTACGTAACTACCCTAAGCTTGTTAGAGATTGCTAGTTCTTTAAGCAATCTAACCTTACCTAATATACCCTAAGCTTGTTAAAAGTTGTTAATTCTTTAATCAACATAAGTTTGTTAAGAATGGTTAATTCTTTAAGTAAGCTAACCTAACCAACCTAAACTTGTTAAAGATTGCTAATACTTTAAACAGCCTAACCTAATCTAAAACCTAAGTTTGTTAAAAATGGTTAGCTCTTTAAAAACCTAACCTAACCTATAGTTGTTAAAATGGTTAATTCCTTAAACAAGCTTGTAAAGGTTGGGCATCCTTAGAATGGAGAAGGCTGAAGATAGGGATGAGTAGAGGATGATTGGATTACAAAGGATTACAAAGGCGGAGCATGCCGACAGGAGACCTTTTGGTCCATATCTAGGTCGGATGCGAAAAAAATCATAATAATAATAATAAATAAAAACTATAATAATGTAAATAACAAATATGGATGATACTGTTATGTAAGGAAGGGAGGGATGAGAGGAAGAGGGTATTTATGTGTAAATAGTATTTTGACACAACCCGAAGGGATTTCTCCCCGTCTTCTCTTTATCTGCATGAGGGGACGGAGAAGTGGGGTGTCGCCGATGAAGTGAAGCGGTCTTGTTGTGGATGTACTGTGTCTTGCTGCATTGCGTTTGGTGGATGCAGGTATGACCCGTCATCCATGAGGAGCTGAGATGGGAAGGGTGGAGAGGGTGGTGGAGGGGAGTGGAATGTGTGGGAGTGGAATGGCTACCTCTCTTATAAGGGGGAAAAATGCTCTTGGTATAAATAGAAAGTAAAAGAAAATCAATCAAGAATTAGAAAATTGGTTTCATAATGATTTCATCGTCCGAAATCTCCGAAAATCTAATAAAATTGTCTGACGGTCAAATAGAGTAAAGGGACGGCAAAAAGGATTAAAGGGAGTAAAGTGAGAGCCCAGGTTCATTACCAGCTCGATACCGACCGTGTTTGTTTACATAAAGGCTTCAAACAAACGCGTTTCGAAACGTGCGAGTTTCGGGACGGGTTTTGTACACAGAGCCGCTGGCTGAGTGGATGTGGGAGTATAAGGCTATATATGTTTGCTTGCTAATGTATTATTATTATTATTTCTTTTATCCATTTATTTTATTTTGTCTTATTTTATTTTTTATTAATTCTTATTCTTATTTTATTATTATTATTATTATTTTATTTTTTATTCATTTCTATTTTTATTTTATTATTACTTTATTTTCTATTTTATTTTATTTTTTATTTTTTTGGCAAAGAAAAATGTGCCTCTTTCTAAGTCAAAGTTTGTTCAAATTTGCTATAAAATCTTTGGTAAACAAAAAATATCGGAAGTTAGAAATGAGTTGACCTAAAATTAATCTTTTTGTTCTTTAATTTTTATTTATTTTCTATGTATTTATTTTATTTAGTCGTAATCTGCTTTGCGAATTTGACTGTGTTCCCCTTTTGATGTCACGTGTAGACTCTAGAGGATTCGAACTCTCTATTTCTATGATGATTCGGTTTAACCCGCGAACTCCTCTTATCAGGAGGCTTAGACGGTGCCTCTCACAGAGGACTTTGTAGCGTGGAATTTAACGAACCATGCCCTTGGTCCAACTCGCTGGCAGCAGAGTTCAAACACCCTTCACCTCGACCTCCGCCTCAGGTAGCGACGCTCTATTCCGCTCGGCCAGCGGGTTTTGATGTCAACAGTAAGTTCGCAAGGTTACTTATTCTATTCTGGCTGACGCCAGGCGATTTTATTCGTTCAGGGTGACGTCATACTGAGCAAGTTATCGTCATCGCTGTCTTCATTTTATGACTAAATTTGAGTTCAGTAGGTTAAAGGTTAATGGCAAGTATCTTGCATAAGAAGTGGCACAGGCACTGAACCTTGAGGAACTCCACTCTTAACTTCCTTCTAATTACATTATCTAATTAAGTTCTAACCCTGTTTACTTGGTTCTTTTTAACATTCAATACGAGCTTAGATTTTAGTCTCTTCTGTTGAAGAAAATAAATCTCCAACATTTTTCTCCCTCATTCTTCTCCATAATTTTTCTCCCTCCTCTTCCTCCTCCCTTATCAATCGCCACCATTCTTCTTCATCTTCAATCATTTTTGATTGGCGGCTTTGATTTTGTCTTGTTAAGTCGATTCATTTCTTCCTAATCGGGGAACGTAGTGGTTGACCTCAGTGACCTTGCGATGATGTCAGGGCAGGTCAAGTTAGGTCAGGTTAAATGTCTTAATGTACCCTATTTCAATTTTCTTTTTGTAAAATGTAATAAGTAAGTCAACGAATAAAGATAAATAGAGAAATAAATGGGTAAATAGAAGACACGTATCCAGAACAACGCTAGGCCCTTAACCGGAAGAAAATATATTAAGTCTGACACATTATGATGGGGGAAAATCGTCGATGTTTTCGAGTACATAAATCACATGGCCAAGCTCATCTTAAAATTTCTTGTCTTCACCATAATAAAAGCATTTATCATAGGGGAGGGGAGAGAGAGGGGGAGGGGGGAGAGAGGGGGAGGGGGGAGAGCCTTTCTATGTGATAAGATGGTTTCTTCTCGGCTGCCAGCCTCTAATCGACCACCGATTGATCATCAATATATCGAAGGTTTGGGTTTTTCGAAAATGCCAATTTCTTCGGGGAATTATGAATTTACGTCATTTTCAAAATTATTCAAAGATTCATCTTTTTTTTTGGGGGGGAGGCTTTGGGTATTTTTTGGTACTTGTTTTATTTATATTCGTCAGTATAAGTAGTAGTGTTTAGATAAATTTTTTTATAACTTTGTATTTATTTGATTCGATTTATTTTTTGCGTTTGTGTTGTCATGCCCGAGTGAGACAGAAAGAAAAAAAAGAAAAAAAAAAAAAAAAAAAAAAAAAAAAAAAAAAAAAAAAAAAAAAAAAAAAAAAATCAGTTACGACTTTTTTTTATCTCGACTCTCTTCAAGAAGAAGAAAAAAAGAAAAAAAGAAAGAAAGAAAAATTGCCCTTACGACAATTCACTCCTTCGTCACTGTCAATATTTACGGGAATATGTCTCAGTCTCTATAGAATATGGGATCCATATTCCTCCCCATTTTCCTCCTCTCCTCTCCCGTCCCTCTCCCTCCCCTCTCCCTCCCCCTTTCACTCTTCTCCTTTCCCTTTCCCTCCCCTTTCCCTCCCCTTTCACTTTTCTCTCCCTCTCCTCTTTCTCCCCTCTCCCTCCCCTCCCTCTCCCCTCTCCCTCCCCTCCCTCTCCCCTCTCCCTCCCCTCCCTTCCCTCTCCCTCCCCTCCCTCCCCTCTCCTTCCCCTCCCTTCCCTCTCCCTCCCCTCCCTTCCCTCTCCCTCCCCTTTCCCTCCCCTCTCCCTCCCCTTTCCCTCCCCTCTCCCCTCTCCCTCCTCCTCCCTCACCTCACTCTCCTCTCTCCCTCCCCTTTCCCTCACTCTCCCTTCCCTCTCCTTTCCCTCTCCCTTCCCTATCCCTCCCACTCCCACCCCTCACTCTCCTCTCTCCCTTCCCTCTCCCTTCCTCTCCCTCCCCTCTCTCTCTCCCGTCACCCTTCCGTTTGTCTCAGCTCTCCCTCCCCTCTCCCTCCCCTCTTCCTCCCCTCTCCCTCCCCTCTCCCATCCCTCATCCTCCCCTTTCCATAATCCCCCCTCTCTCTCCCCCTCCCTCCCCTCCCCTCTCCCCTCTCCTTTCCCCTCCCCTCCCCCTCTCCTATGCCACTCTCTTACTGTCCGCTCTGCTTGCTCTCTATTTCTTTTCTTTCTCTCCCCTCTCTTCACTCTCTTTCTCTTCTTTCTCCTCTCTTTCTCCCCTCTTTTAATTTTCTCTCTTTCTCTTCTCTCTCCCTTCCCTCTCTCTCCCTTCTCCCTCCTCTGTCTTCCTCTCCTCTCCTTCCCCTCTCCCTCCCCCCCTTCCCTCCTCTCTTCCCCTTCCTTCTCCTTCTTCTGAATCCCTATAACATATGGGTACTCTATCATTCCCTCCCCTCTCCCTCTCTTCCCCCTCTCCCTCCCCTCCTCTTCCCCCTTTTTCTTCTCCTCTTCTCCCCTCTCTCTCCCCTCATCTCCCCCCCTCTGTTTCCGCTTAATCATATTCTCTCTCTCTTTTTTTTTTTAGTTTCAATAGTAAATATTTATTTT
>NC_134798.1:52545701-52553201 GCF_046742065.1 Oratosquilla oratoria
CCAGGGATACAAATAACTGTAAAACGTATTCTACTTGTTCAAAGGTGCTCATCTGTTCAATTTAGGTTGACTTGAACAACATACTTGATTTAAGGCCTGTTCACACTAGCGGTTTGAACTTTGGCGGTTGAATTATGATGTAAGTCAATGGAAGCGTTCACACATAGCCTTGCAGTTTTTCCTTGACTATGTGGTACCGCCGCGGTTTCCGCGCGGTTCAAATCTCTAATGTGAACAGGGCCTTAGGTTCACATGGTCAAGGAACTATCGCCCCTATGGCCTGAGAGCGTATTCCCTTCTGTTAGCGTCAGACGATTTCATTCAACTGAGTGGACGACCCTCTGGTTGAATAGGGTCACATTAGGTCAATACCCCTTTTAGATGGATAGAATCGTCTGGTATTTGTCATTTACGGGATTCGAACCTTTCGCTGCTGGCTGGGGCTAAGAAGCTGAATGAAGACCATATACTGGTGTTGAACATTATGTAAAAATAATGATAATAAAAATTAAATAATAACAATAATAATAATAACAATGATAATAGTAATAATGCTAATAATGTCTCCATCTAAGGTTGCCAAAAAAAAAAAAAAAAAAGTCCAGATCTATGTCAGAATTTTTATTTTTGAGTTTTGGAATTTCTTAAAGACACGGAGACTCGTGAAACGCGTTCATACCCGACCCGAAAAATTCTCGAAATATTAATGAGCTGCATCTGTGTGAACTACGAGGTCTGAGGTCTGCATAGCCTCTGCGGGGAATTCCTTCCTTCCTCTGTCCCACAAAAAAAAAAGAAAAAAATTATGTGCCTTTATGTGAAATTAACCAGAAAAATTTACAAAATATTCCACGTACGGTAATGAAGAGATTAAAGTAATTAATTTCCACAGGTGAATTAAATCGTCTGACGGCACTCAGAATAAAAGTAATAAAGTCACTCCGCCCACTGGGGTCGTTAGAAAAAAGTAGTACAGTAGTAGTAGTAGTTGAAATAGTAGAAGTAATTGTAGTAGTAGTAGTGGTAGTATTTAAGATTCTGATGGGGATTGACAACCTCAAAAGTGACAACCTCAGACTGAGTGAGAATCCAACAAGAACTAATGGTCTCAAACTGTCAGGAAATAGATTAAATTTGGAAGTGGGTAGAAACAACTTCCCCAACCGTGTAGTTAATGAATGGAATAAACTTCCTGCAGAGGCAGTGCAATGTAGCTCAGTTCGAAGCTTTAAGATTCATTTAGATAAACACCTAAGTAAGGTACTGAAATGCTTGCCATCTATTTTATATTATTTGTTTATTTGTTTGTTATTATTTGTCTGTTTATTAGTATTTAATTGATTTTCATTTATTATTATTTCTCTGTCAATTTATCATTACTTACTATTTACCTGTTTATTATTTAACTATACCTATGCATTTATTTATTTTGTTTATTATTGTTTATGCTGTTATAATTTTTTATTTGTTTATTTATTTATTTATCATTACATTTTTTTCGCATCCGACCTAGTTATAGACCAGATGGTCTACTGTCAGCATGCTCCTCCATTGTAATCCTTATAGTAGTAGTAGTACAAAGTAGTGGTAGCTGTGGTATTATGTTAGGGGATATCCAGGTTAGGTCCAAATTAGGGTCGAATTAGGGAATATTGTGTGTATTCTTTCGAGTGAGAATTGGAAAATTAATTAGAGCGAAGGAGCCCTAATTCAATATAGCCCCCCCCCTCTCTCTCTCTCTCTCTCTCTCTCTCTCTCTCTCTCTCTCTCTCTCTCTCTCTTCTCTCTCTCTCTCTCTCTCTCTCTCTCTCTCTCTTTGTGTCTTTCTAATATATTTATATATTTTATATAGTTACTTACACATACACACACACACACACACACACACACACACACACACACACACACACACACACACACACACACACACACACACACACACACACACACAATATATATATATATATATATATATATATATATATATATACGTATATATATAATATATATATATATTTATATACTATATATATATATATATATATATATATATATATATACATATATATATGTATATATATTTTCCTTCTTATTCAGAAGATAAGATAAAAAGAATGCCAGAATAATATAGTGAGGTTGACAGACTTTTTTTCTTTTGTACATTTCTTGGTAAGCAAAGAGACAGACAAATCGTGTTGGTTTCAGTTTAGGCACAAAGACATTCTTTTCCTTCTTTCTCCCCTTGTGTGACCAAAGTGACGAGATTCATGTATTTTGTTGTTGTATAATGTTATTTCTCACTTTCTCTTCAAATACATGAGTGAGAACATATGTAGAATATATGCAGAGATATATGAAGGTATGCACACACACACACACACACACACACACACACACACACACACACACACACACACACACACACACACATACATACATACATATATATATATATATATATATATATATATATATAGTATATATATATATATATATATATATATATATATATATGTATATATATATACATGTATATATATATATATATGTATATATATATACATGTATATATATATATATACATGCAAACAGATACATGCATACATAAGTGCATTCATAAATAAATACATACATATATACATATGTACATGAATACATCCATACTCCACTTTTATATGCACACACACACACACACACACACACACACACACACACACACACACACACACACACACACACATGCACACATGCACACAGACAAGGGTTAAAAGATAGGGTCCTCAGTCTTTCTCTGTTCAGAGACAAATTCTCCCATAAAGAACAAGTCGTTGACTCGGAGGAGCTTGTGGTCTTGCTGGTTCCGGAGACTGATGAACCCACTCAGTCCCCAAACCCTGAAGAGCTTCTCCAACTGCTGGGGAAGACACACTCGTGTCCTGGAGTTGGCAATTCTTGTCAAATAAACCCGGAATGTTATGAGTTTCTGGAAGGCGAGAAGGAAGGCTGACTCGGAGAGCTCTGGATGGAGTTTCGGAACGTGAGGTAGACATCGTCAGCACTTTTTGTTTTCTTCTTCTTTTTTTTTTTTTTCTTTTCTCGGGGTATCGATGGCTGGCCTGGATTGGTGGCCACATCGATAGACCAATCTACCGTAAAGATACGTATATGCATATATGTATATATATATATATATATATATATATATATATATATATGCACCGTCTGTGTGCACGCACATGTATGTGTGTGTGCGCGTGTGCTTGCTTACATGTCATAATGCAAAAAATTATCAAGATAAAGACGTCTTGATAACACATACATATCTTGATAAATGTCCATCAATAATTATGTTAATAAATTTTCAAATATTTTTTAATTATAGAAAACCCATTTACCTTGCAACCCATGCCAGTACTTTGTACTCATAAAAACATATGAATGAATGAGGCTGCAAGAGACTATAAGGCCTATACTAGGCAGTTCCTTGTCCATTACCATCTGTCATCCCCATCCATAAAGCTGTCTAACCTTTTCTTAGAACAAACGATATTTTCAGCGCTCACAATTTGGTTACTAAGTCTATTCCATTCGTTGACCATTCTATTGGTAAGCCATTTCTTCCATGAGAGTGTTCTTTTGGGAATCTATGAAAAATGTGTAGGATCAGATACTTTGTTGATGTGATTCGAAACTTCTTCTTCGTAATGGAAGGGGCTTTCGAAACTCAAAATTTTTACGAGCCGAATTATTTTTTCACTTTTCTTCAAGAAAACACCGATTATGAAAGAAAACGCTTTCCAGGGTTCTTGGCCCTCGATTTGATCATTTTAAGCGTCAACCCTTTGTCCTTAATCATGAAAAAAAAAGAATAGTTAGACTCCTGTCACATCTACGTGACTCTGAGTTCGTTTGGACAGAAACGACTTCGGTCAAAAATCTTTTATTTTCCGAATTTCCAAATGTCAAATCACCTTTGCGTCACATAGAAGCTGACAAACGAACTAAGAAAAGTTAAACCTAGAATACTAATGTTAGACCCATTGTTGAATTGTAGACTTAGAGAAGTCTAGAATAGTGTAAAAGAAGTCGTCTATCAGCTTTTCGAATTCAAAACATTCGACGAGGTTCTTGAATGTCTGAAGGTACAATGGCTCTTAACTAGAAAGAATTTTTTTCTTCTTCTTCGTCTTTCCTCTTGTCGGGGCATTGGGTGCTGAGTGGAGGGTGGGGGAGAGGGAGTGGGGAGGAGTTGTCTAAAACTCCCTTTAGAGGGATCCTGGGTCGTTAAGAAGGATTAATTTAGGGAGTAAGAAGAAAGACTGTTTCGATAAAGGAGAGACATGAGTTGGCGTTTTCTTTACATACATACATACTTGCATACATACGTACATATACACACATACATATATGCATACGTATATGCATACATATGTAGATAAATAAATACATACACACGTATATACATATATACATACAAACACGCATACACATCTATATGCAAAGACACGAACATCCATACATTTATACATGCATGCAGGCATACACACAAACATGTAGACATACATACATATAAACACATACATGCATATATACATATATACATACATGAATATATACATGCATATATATATGCACACACATACATGCATACATATGCACACACGTACATACATGCATATATATATACACATGCATACATACATGTATACCTGCATACATGATAAATGCATACACAGGTACCTACATACATTGCATGCATAATATACAAATGCACATCTACACTTAATATATGTTCCAATCTGCATATTCATAGTCCACCATTTCCTCGACCTCGAGTCGAAAACTCCCGAAGAAAAAAAAAAACCGGAGACCTTCTGGAAGAGTCTCCCGAAGAAAAAAACCCAAAGACCTTCTGGAAGAGTCTCCCGAAGAAGGAGACTCCGAAGTCGATCCCAACGACTTCGAAGATGCAGACGAAGAAATCGTTGATAAGATGGATGGGGATCCGCGAGTTGATCTGTGAGAGTTGACAAGTTGGAATTGTGACCTCAATTTCCGTCCTGAAGAGCAAGGGAAGATTGAAGTCACGTGACAGAGTCCAGTGCTGTGTGGTCTTTGACTTCAGCGCCTTCAGCCCTGAAGTAGGGTTAAGAGAATTCAGGGAAGGGATTATGATAAGAATGTAAGAATGGGGGAGACTACAAGAGGCCATAAGGCCTACACTAGGTAGTTCCATATCCTTTACCACCTGTCATCCCTATCCATAAAGTTATTTAATCTTTTCTTAAAACATCTTAAGAACAAGAGAATGAAGAAGACTGCAATAGGCCGTAAGACCTACACTAGGCAGTTCCATGGCCATTACAACCTGTCATCTTTATACATAAAATCATCAAACCTTATCTTAAAACCAATGGTTTCAGCGCTCACTACATCATGGTTACAAAGTCTATTCCATCCGTTAACCATTCTGTTGGTAAACCAGTTCTTGTCTTGGAGGGTAATATCATAATCATACCAACAGTTCTCTGTATTTACCTCACCACCCTACCACTCATACCAAAAAGCCGAAAAAAAAAAAAAAAAAAAAAAAAAAAAAAAATCGAAAAGATTGTTCTTAAGCGTCGGGATGATGTGTATCTGCACAAAATAGTTTGTTGTACGCTTGTTGGGTACCTGTTGATTACCTCAAATGTCTTTCCGGTAGTGATGGGACAATACATAGATTTCTAACGATTCTGATACAAGTTCCGATATTACGATACCTGGAATGATTGATTATAATTGATGTGGTTATTTTCAATCCCTGCTTTTTTTTATTCTATTTATTTATTTATTTATTTTTTTTTTACGCCCGGTCATGTCATGGACCAAAATGTCCCTTGTCAGTAGATGATGGTCGTCAGCTGAATACAGTCGCTTGTCCTAAACTAGATAGAAATTCTAGAGTATCCTATCAATGGAGATAGGACTTTTAGAAATGGGGTCGACTCTTATTTAAGTACATTCTTTGGAAATATGGAGGTCACGCACACATACGCACATGTAAACATATGTAAGTATGTATATATATATATGTATATATATATATATATATATATATATATATATATATATATATATGCGTAAATAACCACTAGGAAAAGTAAACTAACGAAGCAGAGCGCTTTCGTATAATTACATCTTCAGTGCAGATACAAAGAAGGAATTATAAGATGAAGAAACAAGGTACAGAATATATGACATAGTGAAGAGGGCATTCGGAGAGGTAGTGGAAGAAGTACACGTTGCGGACGTTTGGGCCGTCCTGGTAGCCAACAAGTATGGGACGTTTGGGCCGTCCTGGTAACCAACAAGTATGGGACAACTGCTCATAATTTATATTACAATTCAAACAATTTTGAAATTTCATGAGAAATAAAACTATCTAATTTGTACAAACCTTGATGAAGATTAACATTTATCCCCTTACTAGATTTGATCAAACTGCATTCAATTGAATTTCTTTCTGTTATGTTGTTGTTGTATGTGATGACTTTAGCGTTATCCCAGTCAACTGGGTGGTTAAAATGGTTCATGTGGTTGAATATACCGCTTAACATGTGAAGTGGAAATAGTTCCAACTAGTGGACTAAGAATTGTTACCAACCATTGGACTAAGAATTGTTAAGTGGAAATAGTGAACTAATCAAAAAGTTTATTTCTATCAGCCCTCCTTTGCCTTACATGTATGGTCTAATTAAGACACATAAACCAAATAACCCGGTAAGACCAATCGTTTCTTCAATAGGTTCAGCTTCATACAAACTTTCGAAATGGTTGGTAACAATTCTTAGTCCACTAGTTGGAACTATTTCCACTTCACATGTTAAGAACAGTTTGGACCTCATTAACAAACTAAGTGAGGTAAAACCAGGTTATGAATTTAAATTGGTAAGTTATGATATTGTTAGTTTGTTTACGAAAGTTCCCTTGGATGACCTTTTAATCTATCTTAAAGAAGAGTTAAATAAGCACGATTTACCATTACCTTCAGGCACCTTAATTGAACTGATCAAATTGTGTGTTAAAGATTGCAAATTCCAATTTAATGATAAATTCTATTCTCAGAAATTTGGAATGAGCATGGGTAATCCTCTCTCCCCCGTATTGAGTAATTTATATATGGAGTTTTTTGAAACCAAATTTTTAAGTAATATCATTCCCCCCAACATTACATGGATGCGGTACATTGATGATATCCTATGTCTGTGGCCCATTCAAGATAATGTAAATGATTTTTTATGTAAGCTTAATAATTTGGTCAGTTCCATTAAGTTCACGGTGGAGATAGAGAAAGAAGGCGTTTTGCCTTTCCTTGATTGTAATATCTACCGCCGTGAAAGTGAGTTGAAGTTTAGTGTATATCGCAAACCAACCAATGTTTGTTCATATATACACTATTATTCCTCACACCCTGATGGCGTAAAGATATCTGTTTTTTCGTCGATGTACCTCAGG
>NC_134798.1:52563201-52573201 GCF_046742065.1 Oratosquilla oratoria
ACCTCTACGTTAGTACAAATTGGCAGGGAGTAGGCTATCTTAAGTAGCAACCTCTTACAAAAGAAAGGGAACATGAGAAAATAAAGAACATCACTGCCCCAACCCTAGTTGACCTGAGGCTGACACGAGGTCGGGTCAGGGGGAGGGGGAGGAAGCTTGTTGACAATATTTTTGGTGATGAATAGTCCTGAAATGATGTCTGGGGTCCATTGACCCTTGGAAATATTCATCGTGGGCAGATAATCAATTAATGTTGATTCCACCATTTTCCTTCTGAACCCACACCCTGATTTATAAATGAGATCAGATTTCTCCCAGTCCATCCGGTGATTAAATTTATTAACGTGTTGAAACACTGCTGAATTTATTTGGCCATATCTAATCGACCTTTTGTGTTCATTTAATCTTGTCGGTAGGTCTCTTCCCGTCTGGCCAATGTATGAAAGGTTACAATCTTTACATGGAAGGGAGTAAACACCTGGGATATGTTCTTCCTTCAACCTCTGGTGAACATTAACAACTTTTTTATTAATAGTATTGGGGTAGTTATGAATTAAATTTACTTTCTCTTTGGGAAGAAACTTGGACAATTGACTGATGGACTCTGAGAAGGGGATGACTAGGGGATTTTGTCTCTCTTTCTTTAACTTAGTGGAAGGGTGTTTGAAAAAACTTGCTCTGGCTTGACTAAGGGCTTTATCCAGAAACCAATGAGGGTAGGCTAATTTTGTTAATTGGGACTTGATGGAAGTTAGTTCGTGTTCTAAAAATTGGGGGCTACAAATCCTAAAGGCTCGGAGAAAAAGTCCCGAAGCTACACTCCTTTTAATGTGATCTGGGTGATGACTGAAGAAATGGAGGTAACTACCTGAATGAGTGTTCTTTCTAAAAACAGTAAAGGCAAGCTTATTCTCATTCTTCATGAGAATGAGCCTTTAGGATTTGTAGCCCCCAATTTTTAGAACACGAATTAACTTCCACAGAGTAATAGACAGTTGGAACAAGTTAGATGAGAAAGTGGTGTGTGCAAAAACAATACATGAATTTAAAAATTGTTTAGATAAAATGAGAAATGAAGACGGGACCCCACGAGCATAGCTCCCCTTCCCGTAAAATACAACTAGGTAAATACAACTAGGTAAATACACACGTATATATATATATATATATATATATATATATATATATATATATATATATATATATATATATATTGTGTGTGTGTGTTGTTTTCCATAACTCCGTTATGTTGAAATAAAATTATTTTCGCATCAATAATGTTGTAGTAATACATTAGTAGTATTGCACAAATACATCGTGTACAAAATTACCATAGGAGAATGGGAACTTGAATACAGTAAGTACTTTACTGTATTAATGTAAGTACTGTATTACATCGGTATTACTGTAAATACAGTGAGTAGTTTATTGTATTACTTGAGAAAAAAAATGTGATTTAATCTTGTTTGATCATAGACATATGTAGAATGTAAATATGTGTTATTGACATTTTGATTTGGAAAAAATTGGAAATTGATTAATTAGCAAGAAATAGTCACCAAATTAGCGTAGGTCAGGTCAGGTGAAAGTGAGGTCAGATAGGGTCAGTGATTTGCTTTCCTATTGTTGTCATAGGTCAGCGTTTCCTAACGTTTTCCGACCATAGCAACCCCTGTTGTCATGTCTAAGCAGTCCAGCACCCCTGTCTTGTTATTAGAAGGATAAAAGAAAGTGAAGTGTACTACCTGATGATTCATTTTCTTGATTCCTTAGAACTGAAACAAATTGACAATATTGTTTGTAGAAGAAATAAGAATACTCTGGAAAAGTAAAATACATACATACATGTACCAAAGGTTTTTTCCCCTTACAGGGGGGGGTAGCCAAAAAGAAAAATAGCATGGAAAAAGCCAAACATGCACAACTAGGTGATCAATGATACATATATCAATGTGATTTTTGTGTGCATCACTTCCCAGCACCACCTATAATTGATTTCAACACCCCAAGGTTGGGAAACGGTGTCATAGACAGTGATGACCAGCGTTTCTATCCTTGTGAAGAACCTCAAACCGTCCATCTTATTTTTTCTTTTATAAGATTTCAGAATTACTTTTTTCAGAAACATGGTTTGGCTTCTTCGTCATGTCTCAATATTTACTTATTATTATTATTATTATTATTGTTGTTGTTAGTATTATTGTTATTATCATTATCATTATTATTATTGTTATTATTATTATTATTATTGTTATTGTTATTACTATTATTATCATCATTATTATTATTATTGTTATTATTATTATTATTATTGTTATTGTTATTACTATTATTATTATTATTATTATTATTATTATTATTATTACAAGCACCTGGCTTCGCCATGGGTGCTTGGCCTGCGGCGCTGCTCGCGCTACGCCCACGTTTTTTTAATGTATGGTTTGGTTAATAAAAGAGAAAAATCCATATAGGTTTTTATTCAACATCAGTAATCAGTAATAACAACATCTTTGGACATTTTAGGCCTTTTACGTGATGGAGTTTTTCCAGTTTCGCTTTCCGAACTATCACTGTCATCATCGTCACTCCATCTCTTGACCGCCTTGATGATGATGTCTTGCCCCTTCTTCACTTCTTCTTGCCCCTTCTTCATGTCTTCTTGTTCCTTCTTAATTTCTTCTTGTTTCTTTTCCAACACTTGAAATTTTTCCTTAAACTTTAAGTCTAACAATTCCTCTAAATCTTTCTTGGAGATCAACACTTCAGATTCATTGTCGCAGATCTCATCGTCGGAAAAACTTGGCATTATCATTGCGAAGGCTTCTTGTTCGGAGATCGAAAAGATAGATTTTGGAATGACAGAGGTTCCGTGTTCTGGTTCCTTTTCAGCAATTGGAAGGTCCTCGCTATCGGAAGCAGGTGTTGCTTCTGGCACATCTAATTCACCTCTAAAGGTCTTACAGAAAAGTTCTTTATATACACAGTTTCGTGCTGGTTTTAGCTTGTACGTGTCATTCACTTTACTCCAACCAGTGTACACTATTAACGAATCCCAACTGGTAACCCGGGAACATGCAACGTAAAGTTGTCCGTGCGCGAAACATTGTGCTGAATCAAGAAGAAGGCCACACCGGTTAAAAGTTTGCCCCTGGGACTTGTTTATTGTCATAGCGTAACTTAGTTTCACGGGAAATTGTTTCCTTTTGAAGTTGACGGGTGTGTCTGTTGACTCTAACGTTACTCTCGGAAGCAGAACTTGTTCACCACTATACGTACCACCCAGAATCTTACCCACGATAATATTCTTCTGTAAATTAGTCACCATAACTCGAGTTCCGTTACACAGTTTTGGCGGACATATGTTACGGATAACCATAATAATGCTACCTATCTTTAACCTCAATTCGTGGAGTGGAAGGGAAGGGCTTGTCATCGCATTGTAAACGGACTGTTGAATGTCCATATCGTCTTCAACGGAAATGTCCTCACTCATATAGACCATCTCTGGTTTGTCGGATTTGTCGTATACGATACAATTAATTCTGTCCACGTCGTCATTTGTAGGTGAAACAATAGCCCTTTTCTCAAAGTAAGAAACGTTCAAGTGGTTTTCTTCCAATTTGTCGTAGACCTTTTCCACCAACTCTTCACGGGTTTCAACCACCACACCGAAGTTTTCAGGAAAGTGCATGTACTCGCTTTCTCCCAAACTCCAACAGACTTTTAGCGAATGTCTTATTTCCAACGTCGCTAACATCGAGTCTAACGTTCTATGTTAGTTCCAACTTTACCAAATCATCCCCAAAATAACTGGACTTTACACAGCATTCTAGTTCATCGTTCTTTCCACCTCCTCTTACAACGGGAAGAATCTGTCTGAAATCACCCGCGCAAACAAAAGCTATTCCTCCCATGAATCTGTTCTCTCCCAGTATATCTCTCAACGTGATATCCAGTGCTGTAATCGTATTCTTGTTGGCCATTACGACTTCGTCCCACACTACAACGGACGTAATCTTCAGTAACCTTGCCATCTCAGAGTTTTTCTTGATGCTACAGGAACGAACCTCGTTGTAATTCATTAATGGAATCTTACACATGTTGTGCGCTGTGTGGCTACTTGGTTGATTGCGTGTGTTCGTGTGTGTGTATGTGCATGTCGCTAGGCGCGCGGATGGTAGAAGCTGCTTAGGTCAGCGAGATGGACAGGATGTCTTTGGCGCCTGCACGTCGGGTATGTGTGGGAGTGAGTGGAGGTGAGTGGGTTATATGACTGAGTGATATATTCACATGTATATGAGACGTATACATACCGCCATGTAAGAGGGTTGCAGCGATACCAGAGGACGCGACTGCCGGGGCTACCTTTCCCTTTGAACGAACCGTGTCAAGAATAATCTTGAGCACGAAAGACTTTCCCGTGCCTCCAGGAGCGTCTAAGAAGATATCGTTATTACGATACTTTTTGTCTCCTTCAACGCGCGCCATCACGGTTTCGTACCATTGCCGTTGTTTCTCGTTTAGGAGAACCGTCTTTTCTTTAACCTCTACAAAGGATTTACAAAGGATTACAAAGGCGGAGCATGCCGACAGGAGACCTTTTGGTCCATATCTAGGTCGGATGCGAAAAAATCATAATAATAATAAAATAATAAATAAAAACTATAATAATGTAAATAACAAATAAAATACATAAATAGATGCATAAGTATAGTTAAATAATAAACAAACAGGTAAATAGTAAATAATAATGAATTGACATATAACTAATAATAAATGAAAATCAGACAGACAAATGATAACAAAACAAAAACAAATAATATAGAATAAATTATAATGACCTCGTGACCTCAGCTTAGCTTTGTTATACGATTTCTCCCTACGCATAACGTTTATTGTCTTTTCACCGTCTCTAGAAGGAGGAAGGCCATATTGGACTATCCTACCGCCTCCGCAGTTCCACACGTTTTCCTGTATATCGTCTAAGGCATCCAGATAAATTTCATCGTTGTACTCTGTTAACCCTCTGTAATGAAGAAAATCGCTCGAAAACAGATCTTTGGTCTCTTCCCAGATATTTGACTGGTCCTCGAGGGGAGAAAGCACCAACATGCTTGCGTATGTTACTCTCAGTTTTCTTCTATCGTTTGTGTGATTGATGATCTCTAGGATAGTCTGTTTCCACGTATCTTCGTCGTTTAGTAGGCCCATGGCCTTTCCGGCTTCCCTGAAGGTGGGGTATATGTGCCCATTGACGGTTCTAATATCTGTAAAAGATGTAGGTCCTAGCCTATATGTAAGAAGAAGACGCGAATAGAAGAGTTCAATGGTTTTACTTGTTACAGTCCTTGTCCTCCCTAGAGCGGAACTTCTGTTTCGACGTTCTAACCAATTACCCTTATTCGTGTCGTAAATGAAAAAAATTGGCATCTCGTGGTAGTAAAGCCTGCTGCAAACTCGTTACGGGAACACAATTTGAAAAATGCTGTCAGTTGAGTGTCTTTTACGATCTTGTTCTCGATATCCTCTTTTGCCATACCTTCTTTATAAAGCACTTCATTTTCACCTTCTAGATGTAAGTCAAGTGAAAAAACAGAAGGGAAACTCTTGTGAATGGGGAATTTGAAAATCTTCCAAGTTGCTTCATTCGCGTTGACATAACGCGCTTCTTGATAATTCTTTACCTCGTTGACTATGTCATCTTTTTCTCCTGTCTTAGCGAACAGAATGCGGTCGCAGCCCTTGTTTATGTACTTTGTAACATAGGGTATACATTTAATGGACACAGACACAGATACGGATTGTAAGGTACAACCCACAAATTGTCTATGGTTTTTAACTCTCCTTTAACTTTCGCACTGAAAGAGTGTCCGCCTTCTCCCACGGTTCTTCTTTTGTACAAAGGGTAACCGTTGCGTCTAAAGAGAAGATCGCCCCTACACAGTTTGGGGAAGTCTCTTTGACATTTGCCTTTCCCGTTTACCGATTTTCCACGACAACACTCGTGGGACTCGTCGAAACCTTTGCACGGTCCGTGGACCATACACCTTGTAACAATATCGTATAACCTTGGTTCCTTTTCCTTGTCTGGTATTTCGGCGGAAATGTCACTGTCCACTAATTCGGCGTTGACGCGTTGTTCCATCCACAAAAGAATGTGAACGTGAGGGAGACCTCTTTTCTGCCACTCTACGCTATAAAGGTAAGCCTGTACGCGCCCAAAAATGTTCTTCTTGGTTAAATCGTCCATCATGCTCTCGACTTTCATCTTAAATATCCTACTAACCAAATCGGGTCTATCGTTCTTTTGTTTCGAAGCAGCACTGGAGGCTGTCTGTGCCACAGCTTCACTCAACTCTTCCCACCAAACAACACAACATACACTCTATAAAGGATTTGTGGGAAAACCCAGTTTCGGCTGTAGCATTCCTTGGGGAGACGGGACTGCTCGGACAGACAGTCTAGGGAACGACAACAACAACAACAACAACTCTTCCCACCAAGGGTTCATGTTAAAAGTGATGAAAAAGTCAGGAGATCCGTAATGGGTGAGGAACGGCGAGTGCATCCTGTTGACGCTGGTTCATATATTTTGGTCCACCGACAAATGTTGGAGGAATTATCACTCTTTGTCCAGAACTTTGTCCATCGTCGCCTCGTAAGATATCTGTGCGTTCCTTTCTCATTTCCTTCTGGTTAATTTCTATGAAAGATAACCTGGAAGTCTCAACTTTTACGTAGTTGTCAACGGTGAATTGCTGGAATAACCTTCTACATTTGGTTATGTAGTTGTAAACACCTTCCCTTTCCATGTACAAAGATGCGTAAAACATGCAAGGAGTCAGAGTAGTGTAAGTCTTAGCAGGACCGTTGGGTTTATTGACACGACTCACTTTTAAGGAGTAACCTATATCCCCGTTAGAGATCAATAGTGGGCACTGAAAAGAGTCGTAAAGAAAGTTGACATGGCTAATCGTTCTAAGGTGGTATTTCGTATCTGGATTTGGGGAACTAATTGTTATGCATAGATGGTCTTTCATCGAATTGAGATTGACGATAAATCCAACTTGTGAAGGCGATGAAGGGAGGTGATAAACGCCTTTATGTTCACGTGTTTTTATCCCTTCAACAGCTTTCAAAGTTATAGACATCTCGGGAAGTTTTCCATATTTTTCCACGTGAATTTTCATTAGTTCCTTTGCGGTTTTTAGTTCTTTTAGCATACCTGTCAGGCAAGCATTGTTGGCAGTCATATACTCGTAAAGCCGCGTAATTATGTCTTCGTTTTCGTTCAACTCTTTTTCTTCTCTTTCTCGACGCCGTTTTGTTTTGGTTTTCACTTCTTTCTTCTTTGAAAAATTCATACTCATGAATCTCTTTGTTCTAAGTTTAATTTGCTGATCTCTGTCGTGGTGAAAATATAGGTCGAGAAAGTTATCGCTTTTCCAGAAGGCTTTTTCCGGTGTTTCCGTCTCATTGAACATTCTGCCTTCTTTCAATAAGTTTGGCTTCAATGAGCCAATTTTGTGGTATATTCTACCTTGTATCTTGTAACACATTGCGGTCTCGGCCGCGTTTTCGAGTTTGCTCGAAGTGTTAAAAGAGGTAAAAGAGAACAACATATTGAAGCCCACAATATTGCTCAAAAACCGTTCTGAGAGTACAGATGATCCATCGTATAGAGACTTAATGTCGTTATCTTTGCTTGTAGAGGGAAATGTTGTACAAACTTGGCCCGAATTACAGCAAATAGTTCTTCTTTCTTTTTTCCATAATAGTGCTTCACAGTACTTGCATTTGAATTCCCCCAGTCTGCCTACTGAGTGGGGCGCGACTTTAGTGGCGTGTCCTTCGCGAAGTGCGCCTATAAGCTCTACGGCAGGCTGGCTCCGTACACCCTTCTCTGATTCCTTTACGTGACGTCGTCTGCGTTCTTCCCTATCATCGTTCAACAACTTTTTATCTTCCTCGGTTAACGTATCAATCTCTGACCCATCCCTTGAAGTGTCTTTTATCCTTTTTCTCGATGCCGCGATTTTCGCTTTCTCTTCTCTTTTCTGTTCACGTAACTTTTTTGCCTCTTCCTTTTTCTGTTGACGTAATAGTTTCTCGCGTAGTTTCTCTTCTTCAAGCCTTTTTTCCTCTTCTAGCCTCTGGTTCGCCTGTTCCTCTATCCGTTTCTTCCGGTCCTCGGCTATCAGCGTTTCGTCTTGTTTCTTCTTATTCTGCGCTTCTTCCCTTACTTTCTTTATTGCATACTTGTTCACTCGTTTGGAGCGTACAAACGCTTTATATGACATATCGAGATAGTGCATCTGATAGTTTCTGTGGTCAGATTTAGCACCGTTCTTCACAAAATTTGAGCATCCGGCAAAGTAGTGTTTCATAAAATTGTCGGAAGCCACGACCGTGATATCCCCGTCAAAAATCTCCAATTCGTCAAACATTTCATCACAATATTTAAAATCTTTTAATTCCCGTAGAGTGCTGTTAAATTTAAGGACTTTTCGATGAAACTCTCTTACCGACTCTTTGGTCGTGAAAGATTTGACTTTAGCATATAGAGCGGGGGATTTTTGACTATGTTCGGTCCTTAGCTGGTAAAGGTACCGTCTGTTGGACTGCAGGACGGCTTTTGGATTTTTTTTTTCTTTCTGATCTGTCACCCATTTCCAAAAGTGGCGTTGCCGCTTCTTCTTTATGGCCTCGGATTCCTCTGGCATTTCGTCGGTCAACCGCTTGATGACAACGCGTGCGGCGTAATAAGTGCGAAATACCTTTACGTGAGTGTACTCTGAGATGAAGACACTGGTGTCCCCGTTTTACCGTAGGGAGGGTCAGGCATTGAGAGACCGGATTGACATCTGACAAAGTTTATTTTTTATTGTATATAAATTTTTTATTTTTTTAACTATGTTAAATGCGTATAACACGTATAGTATACCTTTGCTATTATTATTATTAATATTTTCTATTTATTTTCTTTAGCCATGTTAAATGCATTTAACACGTATGCCTTTGCTATTGAGGGTGCAATACATGAAAACTTTTCCTGACTTCAAGTCCTTGTTTTATGTTCTACTGTTCTCCATGGGTCAGATAAACTCTTCAATCACATTCTGCACCAATTTTGTTGAATCCTTTTTATATTTATTCATTTTATCATATTCATTATATTCATTATATTAATTTTATATTCATTCATTCATTCATTATATTCATTCATTTAATATTCATTCATATCCTGCAACGATTTATTGAATCATTTGAGTGAATAATTTTTACTTCTGATGGATGATTCGAACCGTATTCATGTCATTTTGGGGCATTTTACAGAATACCCACCCACGTGAATAGACAGATTGGTTGATGTCATATTCCCCAAGCAATAAAATAAGTGCTTTAGAAAACCATTTTCCAAAAAGCTTCTACGGGACAAAAAGAAGAGCAATATATGAGTACAAACCGAATCACTGTACCGTTCCATTTCAAAATTTTAATTCAAATAGTGGGCGGTTAAAAATCGTTAACCGTCATAACGGTCATTCGACGCGTGAGCAGATTGTATGACACATAAGGCGGGCAATCTGTGTCATTGTGGGTCTTTTGAAAATGATAGAAAAGAAGAAAAAGCAATTGACTTATATGGAATCATGATATATCACTTCCCATTCAAACATCTATGAAAAGAGTATACAGACATATTCATGTATGCACACACTCATACACACTCATACACACACATACACACACACACACCCACGCTCCTGTAAATATGTCGTTGATTTTCATGCATGTACATATATGTCTGTGTGTGTACGTATGTATGTGTCCCTGTGTATTTACCTAGTTGTATTTTACGGGAAGAGAGCTATGCTCGTAGTGACCCGCTTTTGTATCATTTCGTATCCAGTTTGTTCTTAAAGTCGTGTGTGTTTGTGTGTGTGTGTGTGTGTGTGTGTGTGTGTGTGTGTGTGTGTGTGTGTGTGAAGGTTGTTGT